>NC_089819.1:30856882-31181882 GCF_029633855.1 Hoplias malabaricus
TTTGACATCAGGATGTGACGTTTGGAAGATGTTGGATTTTGGTTGCATAACATCACTACTTAAACCAACAAATTATCAACGTCTATTGATGTTAGATTGGCAGGTTGAACTGACGCTAAAAGTCAGATGTTTATCAGACGTTGGGATTTGGTCACCATACCTTACAGCTTAATGTTGGTAATTTACGTCAATTTGACATCAGGATGTGATGTTTGGAAGATGTTGGATTTGGTTGCATAACATCACTACTTAAAACCAACAAATTATCAACGTCTATTGATGTTAGAATGGCAGGTTGAACTGACGTTAAAATTCAGACGTTTATCAGACGTTGGGATTTGGTCACCATACTTACAGCTTAATGTTGGTAATTTACATCAATTTGACATCAGGATGTGACGTTTGGAAGATGTTGGATTTTGGTTGCATAACATCACTACTTAAAACCAACAACTTATCAATGTCTATTGATGTTAGAATGGCAGGTTGAACTGACGTTAAAACTCAGATGTTTATCAGACGTTGGGATTTGGTCACCATACCATACAGCTTAATGTTGGTAATTTACATCAATTTGACATCAGGATGTGACGTTTGGAAGATGTTGGATTTTAGTTGCATAACATCACTACTTAAAACCAACAAATTATCAAGGTCTATTGATGTTAGAATGGCAAGTTGAACTGACGTTAAAATTCAGACGTTAATCAGAGGTTGGGATTTGGTCACCATACCTTACAGCTTAATGTTGGTAATTTACATCAATTTGACATCAGGATGTGACGTTTGCAAGATTTTGGATTTTGGTTACATAACATCACTACTTAAAACCAACAACTTATCAATGTCTATTGATGTTAGAATGGCAGGTTGAACTGACGTTAAAATTCAGATGTTTATCAGACGTTGGGATTTGGTCACCATACCTTACAGCTTAATGTTGGTAATTCACGTCAATTTGACATCAGGATGTGACATTTGAAAGATGTTGGATTTTGGTTGCATAACATCACAAAATAAAACCAACAAATTATCAACGTCTATTGATGTTAGAATGGCAGTTTGAACTGACGTTAAAATTCAGACGTTTATCAAACGTTGGGATTTGGTCACCATAACTTACAGCTTAATGTTGGTAAATTACGTCAATTTGACATCAGGATGTGACGTTTGGAAGATGTTGTATTTTGGTTACATAACATCACTACTTATAACCAACAAATTATCAATGTGTATTGGTGTTAGAATGGCAGGTTGAACTGACGTTAAAATTCAGACGTTAATCAGAGGTTGGGATTTGGTCACCATACCTTACAGCTTAATGTTGGTAATTCACGTCAATTTGACATCAGGATGTGACATTTGAAAGATGTTGGATTTTGGTTGCATAACATCACAAAATAAAACCAACAAATTATCAACGTCTATTGATGTTAGAATGGCAGTTTGAACTGACGTTAAAATTCAGACGTTTATCAAACGTTGGGATTTGGTCACCATAACTTACAGCTTAATGTTGGTAAATTACGTCAATTTGACATCAGGATGTGACGTTTGGAAGATGTTGTATTTTGGTTACATAACATCACTACTTATAACCAACAAATTATCAATGTGTATTGGTGTTAGAATGGCAGGTTGAACTGACGTTAAAATTCAGACGTTAATCAGAGGTTGGGATTTGGTCACCATACCTTACAGCTTAATGTTGGTAATTTACATCAATTTGACATCAGGATGTGACGTTTGCAAGATGTTGGATTTTGGTTACATAACATCACTACTTAAAACCAACAACTTATCAATGTCTATTGATGTTAGAATGGCAGGTTGAACTGACGTTAAAATTCAGATGTTTATCAGACATTGGGATTTGGTCACCATACCTTACAGCTTAATGTTGGTAATTTACGTCAATTTGACATCAGGATGTGACATTTGAAAGATGTTGGATTTTGGTTGCATAACATCACAAAATAAAACCAACAAATTATCAACGTCTATTGATGTTAGAATGGCAGGTTGAAAAGACGTTAAAATTAAGACATTTATCAGACGTTGGGATTTGGTCACCATACCTTACAGCTTAATGTTGGTAATTTACATCAATTTGACATCAGGATGTGACGTTTGGAAGATGTTGGATTTTGGTTACATAACATCACTACTTAAAACCAACAAATTATCAATGTCTATTGATGTTAGAATGGCAGGTTGAACTGACGTTAAAATTCAGATGTTTATCAGACGTTGGGATTTGGTCACCATACCTTACAGCTTAATGCTGGTAATTTACGTCAATTTGACATCAGGATGTGACATTTGAAAGATGTTGGATTTTGGTTGCATAACATCACAAAATAAAACCAACAAATTATCATTGTCTATTGATGTTAGAATGGCAGGTTGAACTGACGTTAAAATTCAGATATTTATCAGACCTTGGGATTTGGTCACCATACCTTACAGCTTAATGTTGGTAATTTACATCAATTTGACATCAGGATGTGACGTTTGGAAGATGTTGGATTTTGGTTGCATAACATCACTACTTAAAACCAACAAATTATCAATGTCTATTGATGTTAGAATGGCAGGTTGAACTGACGTTAAAATTCAGATGTTTATCAGACGTTGGGATTTGGTCACCATACCTTACAGCTTAATGTTGGTAATTTATGTCAATTTGACATCAGGATGTGACATTTGAAAGATGTTGGATTTTGGTTGCATTACATCACAAAATAAAACCAACAAATTATCAACGTCTATTGATGTTAGAATGGCAGGTTGAACTGACGTTAAAATTCAGACGTTAATCAGAGGTTGGGATTTGGTCACCATACCTTACAACTAAATGTTGGTAATTTACATCAATTTGACATCAGGATGTGACGTTTGGAAGATGTTGGATTTTGGTTGCATAACATCACTACTTCAACAAATTATCAATGTCTATTGATGTTAGAATGGCAAGTTGAACTGACCTTAAAATTCAGACGTTTATCAGATGTTGGGATTTGGTCACCATAACTTACAGCTTAATGTTGGTAATTTACATCAATTTGACATCAGGATGTGACGTTTGGAAGATGTTGGATTTTGGTTGCATAACATCACTACTTAAAACCAACAAATTATCAATGTCTATTGATGTTAGAATGGCAGGTTGAACTGACGTTAAAATTCAGATGTTTATCAGACGTTGGGATTTGGTCACCATACCTTACAGCTTAATGTTGGTAATTTATGTCAATTTGACATCAGGATGTGACATTTGAAAGATGTTGGATTTTGGTTGCATTACATCACAAAATAAAACCAACAAATTATCAACGTCTATTGATGTTAGAATGGCAGGTTGAACTGACGTTAAAATTCAGACGTTAATCAGAGGTTGGGATTTGGTCACCATACCTTACAACTAAATGTTGGTAATTTACATCAATTGGACATCAGGATGTGACGTTTGGAAGATGTTGGATTTTGGTTGCATAACATCACTACTTCAACAAATTATCAATGTCTATTGATGTTAGAATGGCAAGTTGAACTGACCTTAAAATTCAGACGTTTATCAGATGTTGGGATTTGGTCACCATAACTTACAGCTTAATGTTGGTAATTTACGTCAATTTGACATCAGGATGTGACATTTGGAAGATGTTGGATTTTGGTTACATAACATCACAAATTAAAACCAACACATTTTCAATGTCTATTGATGTTAGAATGGCAGGTTGAACAGACGATAAAATTCAGATGTTAATCCAACGTAGGGATTTGGTCACCATAACTTACTGCTTAATTTTGGTAATTTACGTCAATTTGACATCAGGAGGTGACGTTTGTAAGATGTTGGATTATGGTTACATAACATCACTACTTAAAACCAACAAATTATCACCGTCTATTGATGTTAGAATGGCAGGTTGAACTGACGTTAAAATTCAGATGTTTATCAGGCGTTGGGACTTGGTCACCATAACTTTCAGCTTAATGTTGGTAATTTACGTCAATTTGACATCAGGATGTGACGTTTGGAAGATGTTGTATTTTGGTTACATAACATCACTACTCATAACCAACAAATTATCAATGTCTATTGGTGTTAGAATGGCAAGTTGAACTGACGTTAAAATTCAGATGTTAATCAGACAATGGGATTTGGTCACCATACCTTACAGCTTAATGTTGGTAATTTACATCAATTTGACATCAGGATGTGACGTTTGGAAGATGTTGGATTTTGGTTGCATAACATCACTACTTAAAACCAACAAATTATCAACGTCTATTGATGTTAGAATGGCAGGTTGAACTAACGTTAAAATTCAGACGTTAATCAGAGGTTGGGATTTGGTCACCATACCTTACAGCTTAATGTTGGTAATTTACATCAATTTGACATCAGGATGTGACGTTTGGAAGATGTTGGATTTTGGTTGCATAACATCACTACTTAAAACCAACAAATTATCAATGTCTATTGATGTTAGAATGGCAGGTTGAACAGACGTTAAAATTCAGATGTTTATCAGACGTTGGGATTTGGTCACCATACCTTACAGCTTAATGTTGGTAATTTATGTCAATTTGACATCAGGATGTGACATTTGAAAGATGTTGGATTTTGGTTGCATTACATCACAAAATAAAACCAACAAATTATCAACGTCTATTGATGTTAGAATGGCAGGTTGAACTGACGTTAAAATTCAGACGTTAATCAGAGGTTGGGATTTGGTCACCATACCTTACAACTAAATGCTGGTAATTTACGTCAATTTGACATCAGGATGTGACGTTTGGAAGATGTTGGATTTTGGTTGCATAACATCACTACTTAAAACCAACAAATTATCAACGTCTATTGATGTTAGAATGGCAGGTTGAACTGACGTTAAAATTCAGGCGTTTATCAGACGTTGGGATTTGGTCACCATACCTTACAGCTTAATGCTGGTAATTTACATCAATTTGACATCAGGATGTGACGTTTGGAAGATGTTGGATTTTGGTTGCATAACATCACTACTTAAAACCAACAAATTATCAACGTCTATTGATGTTAGATTGGCAGGTTGAACTGACGCTAAAAGTCAGATGTTTATCAGACGTTGGGATTTGGTCACCATACCTTACAGCTTAATGTTGGTAATTTACGTCAATTTGACATCAGGATGTGATGTTTGGAAGATGTTGGATTTTGGTTGCATAACATCACTACTTAAAACCAACAAATTATCAACGTCTATTGATGTTAGAATGGCAGGTTGAACTGACGTTAAAATTCAGACGTTTATCAGACGTTGGGATTTGGTCACCATACCTTACAGCTTAATGTTGGTAATTTACATCAATTTGACATCAGGATGTGACGTTTGGAAGATGTTGGATTTTGGTTGCATAACATCACTACTTAAAACCAACAACTTATCAATGTCTATTGATGTTAGAATGGCAGGTTGAACTGACGTTAAAACTCAGATGTTTATCAGACGTTGGGATTTGGTCACCATACCATACAGCTTAATGTTGGTAATTTACATCAATTTGACATCAGGATGTGACGTTTGGAAGATGTTGGATTTTAGTTGCATAACATCACTACTTAAAACCAACAAATTATCAAGGTCTATTGATGTTAGAATGGCAAGTTGAACTGACGTTAAAATTCAGACGTTAATCAGAGGTTGGGATTTGGTCACCATACCTTACAGCTTAATGTTGGTAATTTACATCAATTTGACATCAGGATGTGACGTTTGCAAGATTTTGGATTTTGGTTACATAACATCACTACTTAAAACCAACAACTTATCAATGTCTATTGATGTTAGAATGGCAGGTTGAACTGACGTTAAAATTCAGATGTTTATCAGACGTTGGGATTTGGTCACCATACCTTACAGCTTAATGTTGGTAATTCACGTCAATTTGACATCAGGATGTGACATTTGAAAGATGTTGGATTTTGGTTGCATAACATCACAAAATAAAACCAACAAATTATCAACGTCTATTGATGTTAGAATGGCAGTTTGAACTGACGTTAAAATTCAGACGTTTATCAAACGTTGGGATTTGGTCACCATAACTTACAGCTTAATGTTGGTAAATTACGTCAATTTGACATCAGGATGTGACGTTTGGAAGATGTTGTATTTTGGTTACATAACATCACTACTTATAACCAACAAATTATCAATGTGTATTGGTGTTAGAATGGCAGGTTGAACTGACGTTAAAATTCAGACGTTAATCAGAGGTTGGGATTTGGTCACCATACCTTACAGCTTAATGTTGGTAATTCACGTCAATTTGACATCAGGATGTGACATTTGAAAGATGTTGGATTTTGGTTGCATAACATCACAAAATAAAACCAACAAATTATCAACGTCTATTGATGTTAGAATGGCAGTTTGAACTGACGTTAAAATTCAGACGTTTATCAAACGTTGGGATTTGGTCACCATAACTTACAGCTTAATGTTGGTAAATTACGTCAATTTGACATCAGGATGTGACGTTTGGAAGATGTTGTATTTTGGTTACATAACATCACTACTTATAACCAACAAATTATCAATGTGTATTGGTGTTAGAATGGCAGGTTGAACTGACGTTAAAATTCAGACGTTAATCAGAGGTTGGGATTTGGTCACCATACCTTACAGCTTAATGTTGGTAATTTACATCAATTTGACATCAGGATGTGACGTTTGCAAGATGTTGGATTTTGGTTACATAACATCACTACTTAAAACCAACAACTTATCAATGTCTATTGATGTTAGAATGGCAGGTTGAACTGACGTTAAAATTCAGATGTTTATCAGACGTTGGGATTTGGTCACCATACCTTACAGCTTAATGTTGGTAATTTACGTCAATTTGACATCAGGATGTGACATTTGAAAGATGTTGGATTTTGGTTGCATAACATCACAAAATAAAACCAACAAATTATCAACGTCTATTGATGTTAGAATGGCAGGTTGAAAAGACGTTAAAATTAAGACATTTATCAGACGTTGGGATTTGGTCACCATACCTTACAGCTTAATGTTGGTAATTTACATCAATTTGACATCAGGATGTGACGTTTGGAAGATGTTGGATTTTGGTTACATAACATCACTACTTAAAACCAACAAATTATCAATGTCTATTGATGTTAGAATGGCAGGTTGAACTGACGTTAAAATTCAGATGTTTATCAGACGTTGGGATTTGGTCACCATACCTTACAGCTTAATGCTGGTAATTTACGTCAATTTGACATCAGGATGTGACATTTGAAAGATGTTGGATTTTGGTTGCATAACATCACAAAATAAAACCAACAAATTATCATTGTCTATTGATGTTAGAATGGCAGGTTGAACTGACGTTAAAATTCAGATATTTATCAGACCTTGGGATTTGGTCACCATACCTTACAGCTTAATGTTGGTAATTTACATCAATTTGACATCAGGATGTGACGTTTGGAAGATGTTGGATTTTGGTTGCATAACATCACTACTTAAAACCAACAAATTATCAATGTCTATTGATGTTAGAATGGCAGGTTGAACTGACGTTAAAATTCAGATGTTTATCAGACGTTGGGATTTGGTCACCATACCTTACAGCTTAATGTTGGTAATTTATGTCAATTTGACATCAGGATGTGACATTTGAAAGATGTTGGATTTTGGTTGCATTACATCACAAAATAAAACCAACAAATTATCAACGTCTATTGATGTTAGAATGGCAGGTTGAACTGACGTTAAAATTCAGACGTTAATCAGAGGTTGGGATTTGGTCACCATACCTTACAACTAAATGTTGGTAATTTACATCAATTTGACATCAGGATGTGACGTTTGGAAGATGTTGGATTTTGGTTGCATAACATCACTACTTCAACAAATTATCAATGTCTATTGATGTTAGAATGGCAAGTTGAACTGACCTTAAAATTCAGACGTTTATCAGATGTTGGGATTTGGTCACCATAACTTACAGCTTAATGTTGGTAATTTACATCAATTTGACATCAGGATGTGACGTTTGGAAGATGTTGGATTTTGGTTGCATAACATCACTACTTAAAACCAACAAATTATCAATGTCTATTGATGTTAGAATGGCAGGTTGAACTGACGTTAAAATTCAGATGTTTATCAGACGTTGGGATTTGGTCACCATACCTTACAGCTTAATGTTGGTAATTTATGTCAATTTGACATCAGGATGTGACATTTGAAAGATGTTGGATTTTGGTTGCATTACATCACAAAATAAAACCAACAAATTATCAACGTCTATTGATGTTAGAATGGCAGGTTGAACTGACGTTAAAATTCAGACGTTAATCAGAGGTTGGGATTTGGTCACCATACCTTACAACTAAATGTTGGTAATTTACATCAATTGGACATCAGGATGTGACGTTTGGAAGATGTTGGATTTTGGTTGCATAACATCACTACTTCAACAAATTATCAATGTCTATTGATGTTAGAATGGCAAGTTGAACTGACCTTAAAATTCAGACGTTTATCAGATGTTGGGATTTGGTCACCATAACTTACAGCTTAATGTTGGTAATTTACGTCAATTTGACATCAGGATGTGACATTTGGAAGATGTTGGATTTTGGTTACATAACATCACAAATTAAAACCAACACATTTTCAATGTCTATTGATGTTAGAATGGCAGGTTGAACAGACGATAAAATTCAGATGTTAATCCAACGTAGGGATTTGGTCACCATAACTTACTGCTTAATTTTGGTAATTTACGTCAATTTGACATCAGGAGGTGACGTTTGTAAGATGTTGGATTATGGTTACATAACATCACTACTTAAAACCAACAAATTATCACCGTCTATTGATGTTAGAATGGCAGGTTGAACTGACGTTAAAATTCAGATGTTTATCAGGCGTTGGGACTTGGTCACCATAACTTTCAGCTTAATGTTGGTAATTTACGTCAATTTGACATCAGGATGTGACGTTTGGAAGATGTTGTATTTTGGTTACATAACATCACTACTCATAACCAACAAATTATCAATGTCTATTGGTGTTAGAATGGCAAGTTGAACTGACGTTAAAATTCAGATGTTAATCAGACAATGGGATTTGGTCACCATACCTTACAGCTTAATGTTGGTAATTTACATCAATTTGACATCAGGATGTGACGTTTGGAAGATGTTGGATTTTGGTTGCATAACATCACTACTTAAAACCAACAAATTATCAACGTCTATTGATGTTAGAATGGCAGGTTGAACTGACGTTAAAATTCAGACGTTAATCAGAGGTTGGGATTTGGTCACCATACCTTACAGCTTAATGTTGGTAATTTACATCAATTTGACATCAGGATGTGACGTTTGGAAGATGTTGGATTTTGGTTGCATAACATCACTACTTAAAACCAACAAATTATCAATGTCTATTGATGTTAGAATGGCAGGTTGAACTGACGTTAAAATTCAGATGTTTATCAGACGTTGGGATTTGGTCACCATACCTTACAGCTTAATGTTGGTAATTTATGTCAATTTGACATCAGGATGTGACATTTGAAAGATGTTGGATTTTGGTTGCATTACATCACAAAATAAAACCAACAAATTATCAACGTCTATTGATGTTAGAATGGCAGGTTGAACTGACGTTAAAATTCAGACGTTAATCAGAGGTTGGGATTTGGTCACCATACCTTACAACTAAATGCTGGTAATTTACGTCAATTTGACATCAGGATGTGACGTTTGGAAGATGTTGGATTTTGGTTGCATAACATCACTACTTAAAACCAACAAATTATCAACGTCTATTGATGTTAGAATGGCAGGTTGAACTGACGTTAAAATTCAGGCGTTTATCAGACGTTGGGATTTGGTCACCATACCTTACAGCTTAATGCTGGTAATTTACATCAATTTGACATCAGGATGTGACGTTTGGAAGATGTTGGAATTTGGTTGCATAACATCACTACTTAAAACCAACAAATTATCAACGTCTATTGATGTTAGATTGGCAGGTTGAACTGACGCTAAAAGTCAGATGTTTATCAGACGTTGGGATTTGGTCACCATACCTTACAGCTTAATGTTGGTAATTTACGTCAATTTGACATCAGGATGTGATGTTTGGAAGATGTTGGATTTTGGTTGCATAACATCACTACTTAAAACCAACAAATTATCAACGTCTATTGATGTTAGAATGGCAGGTTGAACTGACGTTAAAATTCAGACGTTTATCAGACGTTGGGATTTGGTCACCATACCTTACAGCTTAATGTTGGTAATTTACATCAATTTGACATCAGGATGTGACGTTTGGAAGATGTTGGATTTTGGTTGCATAACATCACTACTTAAAACCAACAACTTATCAATGTCTATTGATGTTAGAATGGCAGGTTGAACTGACGTTAAAACTCAGATGTTTATCAGACGTTGGGATTTGGTCACCATACCATACAGCTTAATGTTGGTAATTTACATCAATTTGACATCAGGATGTGACGTTTGGAAGATGTTGGATTTTAGTTGCATAACATCACTACTTAAAACCAACAAATTATCAAGGTCTATTGATGTTAGAATGGCAAGTTGAACTGACGTTAAAATTCAGACGTTAATCAGAGGTTGGGATTTGGTCACCATACCTTACAGCTTAATGTTGGTAATTTACATCAATTTGACATCAGGATGTGACGTTTGCAAGATTTTGGATTTTGGTTACATAACATCACTACTTAAAACCAACAACTTATCAATGTCTATTGATGTTAGAATGGCAGGTTGAACTGACGTTAAAATTCAGATGTTTATCAGACGTTGGGATTTGGTCACCATACCTTACAGCTTAATGTTGGTAATTCACGTCAATTTGACATCAGGATGTGACATTTGAAAGATGTTGGATTTTGGTTGCATAACATCACAAAATAAAACCAACAAATTATCAACGTCTATTGATGTTAGAATGGCAGTTTGAACTGACGTTAAAATTCAGACGTTTATCAAACGTTGGGATTTGGTCACCATAACTTACAGCTTAATGTTGGTAAATTACGTCAATTTGACATCAGGATGTGACGTTTGGAAGATGTTGTATTTTGGTTACATAACATCACTACTTATAACCAACAAATTATCAATGTGTATTGGTGTTAGAATGGCAGGTTGAACTGACGTTAAAATTCAGACGTTAATCAGAGGTTGGGATTTGGTCACCATACCTTACAGCTTAATGTTGGTAATTCACGTCAATTTGACATCAGGATGTGACATTTGAAAGATGTTGGATTTTGGTTGCATAACATCACAAAATAAAACCAACAAATTATCAACGTCTATTGATGTTAGAATGGCAGTTTGAACTGACGTTAAAATTCAGACGTTTATCAAACGTTGGGATTTGGTCACCATAACTTACAGCTTAATGTTGGTAAATTACGTCAATTTGACATCAGGATGTGACGTTTGGAAGATGTTGTATTTTGGTTACATAACATCACTACTTATAACCAACAAATTATCAATGTGTATTGGTGTTAGAATGGCAGGTTGAACTGACGTTAAAATTCAGACGTTAATCAGAGGTTGGGATTTGGTCACCATACCTTACAGCTTAATGTTGGTAATTTACATCAATTTGACATCAGGATGTGACGTTTGCAAGATGTTGGATTTTGGTTACATAACATCACTACTTAAAACCAACAACTTATCAATGTCTATTGATGTTAGAATGGCAGGTTGAACTGACGTTAAAATTCAGATGTTTATCAGACGTTGGGATTTGGTCACCATACCTTACAGCTTAATGTTGGTAATTTACGTCAATTTGACATCAGGATGTGACATTTGAAAGATGTTGGATTTTGGTTGCATAACATCACAAAATAAAACCAACAAATTATCAACGTCTATTGATGTTAGAATGGCAGGTTGAAAAGACGTTAAAATTAAGACATTTATCAGACGTTGGGATTTGGTCACCATACCTTACAGCTTAATGTTGGTAATTTACATCAATTTGACATCAGGATGTGACGTTTGGAAGATGTTGGATTTTGGTTACATAACATCACTACTTAAAACCAACAAATTATCAATGTCTATTGATGTTAGAATGGCAGGTTGAACTGACGTTAAAATTCAGATGTTTATCAGACGTTGGGATTTGGTCACCATACCTTACAGCTTAATGCTGGTAATTTACGTCAATTTGACATCAGGATGTGACATTTGAAAGATGTTGGATTTTGGTTGCATAACATCACAAAATAAAACCAACAAATTATCATTGTCTATTGATGTTAGAATGGCAGGTTGAACTGACGTTAAAATTCAGATATTTATCAGACCTTGGGATTTGGTCACCATACCTTACAGCTTAATGTTGGTAATTTACATCAATTTGACATCAGGATGTGACGTTTGGAAGATGTTGGATTTTGGTTGCATAACATCACTACTTAAAACCAACAAATTATCAATGTCTATTGATGTTAGAATGGCAGGTTGAACTGACGTTAAAATTCAGATGTTTATCAGACGTTGGGATTTGGTCACCATACCTTACAGCTTAATGTTGGTAATTTATGTCAATTTGACATCAGGATGTGACATTTGAAAGATGTTGGATTTTGGTTGCATTACATCACAAAATAAAACCAACAAATTATCAACGTCTATTGATGTTAGAATGGCAGGTTGAACTGACGTTAAAATTCAGACGTTAATCAGAGGTTGGGATTTGGTCACCATACCTTACAACTAAATGTTGGTAATTTACATCAATTTGACATCAGGATGTGACGTTTGGAAGATGTTGGATTTTGGTTGCATAACATCACTACTTCAACAAATTATCAATGTCTATTGATGTTAGAATGGCAAGTTGAACTGACCTTAAAATTCAGACGTTTATCAGATGTTGGGATTTGGTCACCATAACTTACAGCTTAATGTTGGTAATTTACGTCAATTTGACATCAGGATGTGACATTTGGAAGATGTTGGATTTTGGTTACATAACATCACAAATTAAAACCAACACATTTTCAATGTCTATTGATGTTAGAATGGCAGGTTGAACAGACGATAAAATTCAGATGTTAATCCAACGTAGGGATTTGGTCACCATAACTTACTGCTTAATTTTGGTAATTTACGTCAATTTGACATCAGGAGGTGACGTTTGTAAGATGTTGGATTATGGTTACATAACATCACTACTTAAAACCAACAAATTATCACCGTCTATTGATGTTAGAATGGCAGGTTGAACTGACGTTAAAATTCAGATGTTTATCAGACGTTGGGACTTGGTCACCATAACTTTCAGCTTAATGTTGGTAATTTACGTCAATTTGACATCAGGATGTGACGTTTGGAAGATGTTGTATTTTGGTTACATAACATCACTACTCATAACCAACAAATTATCAATGTCTATTGGTGTTAGAATGGCAAGTTGAACTGACGTTAAAATTCAGATGTTAATCAGACAATGGGATTTGGTCACCATACCTTACAGCTTAATGTTGGTAATTTACATCAATTTGACATCAGGATGTGACGTTTGGAAGATGTTGGATTTTGGTTGCATAACATCACAAAATAAAACCAACAAATTATCAACGTCTATTGATGTTAGAATGGCAGGTTGAACTGACGTTATAATTCAGACATTAATCAGAGGTTGGGATTTGGTCACCATACCTTACAACTAAATGTTGGTAATTTACGTCAATTTGACATCAGGATGTGACGTTTGGAAGATGTTGGATTTTGGTTGCATAACATCACTACTTAAAAACAACAAATTATCAACATCTATTGATGTTAGAATGGCAGGTTGAACTGACGTTAAAATTCAGACGTTTATCAGACGTTGGGATTTGGTCACCATACCTTACAGCTTAATGTTGGTAATTTACGTCAATTTGACATCAGGATGTGACGTTTGGAAGATGTTGGATTTTAGTTGCATAACATCACTACATAAAATCAACAAATTATCAACGTCTATTGATGTTAGAATGGCAGGTTGAACTGACGTTAAAATTCAGACATTTATCAGACGTTGGGATTTGGTCACCATACCTTACAGCTTAATGTTGGTAATTTACATCAATTTGACATCAGGATGTGATGTTTGGAAGATGTTGGATTTTGGTTGCATAACATCACTACTTAAAACCAACAAATTATCAACGTCTATTGATGTTAGAATGGCAAGTTGAACTGACGTTAAAATTCAGACGTTTATCAGACATTGGGATTTGGTCACCATACCTTACAGCTTAATGTTGGTAATTTACATCAATTTGACATCAGGATGTGACGTTTGGAAGATGTTGGATTTTGGTTGCATAACATCACTACTTAAAAACAACAAATTATCAACATCTATTGATGTTAGAATGGCAAGTTGAACTGACGTTAAAATTCAGACGTTTATCAGACGTTGGGATTTGGTCACCATACCTTACAGCTTAATGTTGGTAATTTACGTCAATTTGACATCAGGATGTGACGTTTGGAAGATGTTGTATTTTGGTTACATAACAGCACAAATTAAAACCAACAAATTATCAACGTCTATTGATGTTAGAATGGCAGGTTGAACTGACGTTAAAATTCAGACGTTTATCAGACGTTGGGATTTGGTCACCATACCTTACAGCTTAATGTTGGTAATTTATGTCAATTTGACATCAGGATGTGACATTTGAAAGATGTTGGATTTTGGTTGCATTACATCACAAAATAAAACCAACAAATTATCAACGTCTATTGATGTTAGAATGGCAGGTTGAACTGACGTTAAAATTCAGACGTTTATCAAACGTTGGGATTTGGTCACCATAACTTACAGCTTAATGTTGGTAAATTACGTCAATTTGACATCAGGATGTGACGTTTGGAAGATGTTGTATTTTGGTTACATAACATCACTACTCATAACCAACAAATTATCAATGTGTATTGGTGTTAGAATGGCAGGTTGAACTGACGTTAAAATTCAGACGTTAATCAGAGGTTGGGATTTGGTCACCATACCTTACAGCTTAATGTTGGTAATTTACATCAATTTGACATCAGGATGTGACGTTTGCAAGATGTTGGATTTTGGTTACATAACATCACTACTTAAAACCAACAAATTATCAATGTCTATTGATGTTAGAATGGCAGGTTGAACTGACGTTAAAATTCAGATGTTTATCAGACGTTGGGATTTGGTCACCATACCTTACAGCTTAATGTTGGTAATTTACGTCAATTTGACATCAGGATGTGACATTTGAAAGATGTTGGATTTTGGTTGCATAACATCACAAAATAAAACCAACAAATTATCATTGTCTATTGATGTTAGAATGGCAGGTTGAACTGACGTTAAAATTCAGATATTTATCAGACCTTGGGATTTGGTCACCATACCTTACAGCTTAATGTTGGTAATTTACATCAATTTGACATCAGGATGTGACGTTTGGAAGATGTTGGATTTTGGTTGCATAACATCACTACTTAAAACCAACAAATTATCAATGTCTATTGATGTTAGAATGGCAGGTTGAACTGACGTTAAAATTCAGATGTTCATCAGACGTTGGGATTTGGTCACCATACCTTACAGCTTAATGTTGGTAATTTATGTCAATTTGACATCAGGATGTGACATTTGAAAGATGTTGGATTTTGGTTGCATTACATCACAAAATAAAACCAACAAATTATCAACGTCTATTGATGTTAGAATGGCAGGTTGAACTGACGTTAAAATTCAGACGTTAATCAGAGGTTGGGATTTGGTCACCATACCTTACAACTAAATGTTGGTAATTTACATCAATTTGACATCAGGATGTGACGTTTGGAAGATGTTGGATTTTGGTTGCATAACATCACTACTTCAACAAATTATCAATGTCTATTGATGTTAGAATGGCAAGTTGAACTGACCTTAAAATTCAGACGTTTATCAGATGTTGGGATTTGGTCACCATAACTTACAGCTTAATGTTGGTAATTTACGTCAATTTGACATCAGGATGTGACATTTGGAAGATGTTGGATTTTGGTTACATAACATCACAAATTAAAACCAACACATTTTCAATGTCTATTGATGTTAGAATGGCAGGTTGAACAGACGATAAAATTCAGATGTTAATCCAACGTAGGGATTTGGTCACCATAACTTACTGCTTAATTTTGGTAATTTACGTCAATTTGACATCAGGAGGTGACGTTTGTAAGATGTTGGATTATGGTTACATAACATCACTACTTAAAACCAACAAATTATCACCGTCTATTGATGTTAGAATGGCAGGTTGAACTGACGTTAAAATTCAGATGTTTATCAGACGTTGGGACTTGGTCACCATAACTTTCAGCTTAATGTTGGTAATTTACGTCAATTTGACATCAGGATGTGACGTTTGGAAGATGTTGTATTTTGGTTACATAACATCACTACTCATAACCAACAAATTATCAATGTCTATTGGTGTTAGAATGGCAAGTTGAACTGACGTTAAAATTCAGATGTTAATCAGACAATGGGATTTGGTCACCATACCTTACAGCTTAATGTTGGTAATTTACATCAATTTGACATCAGGATGTGACGTTTGGAAGATGTTGGATTTTGGTTGCATAACATCACAAAATAAAACCAACAAATTATCAACGTCTATTGATGTTAGAATGGCAGGTTGAACTGACGTTATAATTCAGACATTAATCAGAGGTTGGGATTTGGTCACCATACCTTACAACTAAATGTTGGTAATTTACGTCAATTTGACATCAGGATGTGACGTTTGGAAGATGTTGGATTTTGGTTGCATAACATCACTACTTAAAAACAACAAATTATCAACATCTATTGATGTTAGAATGGCAGGTTGAACTGACGTTAAAATTCAGACGTTTATCAGACGTTGGGATTTGGTCACCATACCTTACAGCTTAATGTTGGTAATTTACGTCAATTTGACATCAGGATGTGACGTTTGGAAGATGTTGGATTTTAGTTGCATAACATCACTACATAAAATCAACAAATTATCAACGTCTATTGATGTTAGAATGGCAGGTTGAACTGACGTTAAAATTCAGACATTTATCAGACGTTGGGATTTGGTCACCATACCTTACAGCTTAATGTTGGTAATTTACATCAATTTGACATCAGGATGTGATGTTTGGAAGATGTTGGATTTTGGTTGCATAACATCACTACTTAAAACCAACAAATTATCAACGTCTATTGATGTTAGAATGGCAAGTTGAACTGACGTTAAAATTCAGACGTTTATCAGACATTGGGATTTGGTCACCATACCTTACAGCTTAATGTTGGTAATTTACATCAATTTGACATCAGGATGTGACGTTTGGAAGATGTTGGATTTTGGTTGCATAACATCACTACTTAAAAACAACAAATTATCAACATCTATTGATGTTAGAATGGCAAGTTGAACTGACGTTAAAATTCAGACGTTTATCAGACGTTGGGATTTGGTCACCATACCTTACAGCTTAATGTTGGTAATTTACGTCAATTTGACATCAGGATGTGACGTTTGGAAGATGTTGTATTTTGGTTACATAACAGCACAAATTAAAACCAACAAATTATCAACGTCTATTGATGTTAGAATGGCAGGTTGAACTGACGTTAAAATTCAGACGTTTATCAGACGTTGGGATTTGGTCACCATACCTTACAGCTTAATGTTGGTAATTTATGTCAATTTGACATCAGGATGTGACATTTGAAAGATGTTGGATTTTGGTTGCATTACATCACAAAATAAAACCAACAAATTATCAACGTCTATTGATGTTAGAATGGCAGGTTGAACTGACGTTAAAATTCAGACGTTTATCAAACGTTGGGATTTGGTCACCATAACTTACAGCTTAATGTTGGTAAATTACGTCAATTTGACATCAGGATGTGACGTTTGGAAGATGTTGTATTTTGGTTACATAACATCACTACTCATAACCAACAAATTATCAATGTGTATTGGTGTTAGAATGGCAGGTTGAACTGACGTTAAAATTCAGACGTTAATCAGAGGTTGGGATTTGGTCACCATACCTTACAGCTTAATGTTGGTAATTTACATCAATTTGACATCAGGATGTGACATTTGCAAGATGTTGGATTTTGGTTACATAACATCACTACTTAAAACCAACAAATTATCAATGTCTATTGATGTTAGAATGGCAGGTTGAACTGACGTTAAAATTCAGATGTTTATCAGACGTTGGGATTTGGTCACCATACCTTACAGCTTAATGTTGGTAATTTACGTCAATTTGACATCAGGATGTGACATTTGAAAGATGTTGGATTTTGGTTGCATAACATCACAAAATAAAACCAACAAATTATCATTGTCTATTGATGTTAGAATGGCAGGTTGAACTGACGTTAAAATTCAGATATTTATCAGACCTTGGGATTTGGTCACCATACCTTACAGCTTAATGTTGGTAATTTACATCAATTTGACATCAGGATGTGACGTTTGGAAGATGTTGGATTTTGGTTGCATAACATCACTACTTAAAACCAACAAATTATCAATGTCTATTGATGTTAGAATGGCAGGTTGAACTGACGTTAAAATTCAGATGTTCATCAGACGTTGGGATTTGGTCACCATACCTTACAGCTTAATGTTGGTAATTTATGTCAATTTGACATCAGGATGTGACATTTGAAAGATGTTGGATTTTGGTTGCATTACATCACAAAATAAAACCAACAAATTATCAACGTCTATTGATGTTAGAATGGCAGGTTGAACTGACGTTAAAATTCAGACGTTAATCAGAGGTTGGGATTTGGTCACCATACCTTACAACTAAATGTTGGTAATTTACATCAATTTGACATCAGGATGTGACGTTTGGAAGATGTTGGATTTTGGTTGCATAACATCACTACTTCAACAAATTATCAATGTCTATTGATGTTAGAATGGCAAGTTGAACTGACCTTAAAATTCAGACGTTTATCAGATGTTGGGATTTGGTCACCATAACTTACAGCTTAATGTTGGTAATTTACGTCAATTTGACATCAGGATGTGACATTTGGAAGATGTTGGATTTTGGTTACATAACATCACAAATTAAAACCAACACATTTTCAATGTCTATTGATGTTAGAATGGCAGGTTGAACAGACGATAAAATTCAGATGTTAATCCAACGTAGGGATTTGGTCACCATAACTTACTGCTTAATTTTGGTAATTTACGTCAATTTGACATCAGGAGGTGACGTTTGTAAGATGTTGGATTATGGTTACATAACATCACTACTTAAAACCAACAAATTATCACCGTCTATTGATGTTAGAATGGCAGGTTGAACTGACGTTAAAATTCAGATGTTTATCAGACGTTGGGACTTGGTCACCATAACTTTCAGCTTAATGTTGGTAATTTACGTCAATTTGACATCAGGATGTGACGTTTGGAAGATGTTGTATTTTGGTTACATAACATCACTACTCATAACCAACAAATTATCAATGTCTATTGGTGTTAGAATGGCAAGTTGAACTGACGTTAAAATTCAGATGTTAATCAGACAATGGGATTTGGTCACCATACCTTACAGCTTAATGTTGGTAATTTACATCAATTTGACATCAGGATGTGACGTTTGGAAGATGTTGGATTTTGGTTGCATAACATCACTACTTAAAACCAACAAATTATCAATGTCTATTGATGTTAGAATGGCAGGTTGAACTGACGTTAAAATTCAGATGTTCATCAGACGTTGGGATTTGGTCACCATACCTTACAGCTTAATGTTGGTAATTTATGTCAATTTGACATCAGGATGTGACATTTGAAAGATGTTGGATTTTGGTTGCATTACATCACAAAATAAAACCAACAAATTATCAACGTCTATTGATGTTAGAATGGCAGGTTGAACTGACGTTAAAATTCAGACGTTAATCAGAGGTTGGGATTTGGTCACCATACCTTACAACTAAATGTTGGTAATTTACATCAATTTGACATCAGGATGTGACGTTTGGAAGATGTTGGATTTTGGTTGCATAACATCACTACTTCAACAAATTATCAATGTCTATTGATGTTAGAATGGCAAGTTGAACTGACCTTAAAATTCAGACGTTTATCAGATGTTGGGATTTGGTCACCATAACTTACAGCTTAATGTTGGTAATTTACGTCAATTTGACATCAGGATGTGACATTTGGAAGATGTTGGATTTTGGTTACATAACATCACAAATTAAAACCAACACATTTTCAATGTCTATTGATGTTAGAATGGCAGGTTGAACAGACGATAAAATTCAGATGTTAATCCAACGTAGGGATTTGGTCACCATAACTTACTGCTTAATTTTGGTAATTTACGTCAATTTGACATCAGGAGGTGATGTTTGTAAGATGTTGGATTATGGTTACATAACATCACTACTTAAAACCAACAAATTATCACCGTCTATTGATGTTAGAATGGCAGGTTGAACTGACGTTAAAATTCAGATGTTTATCAGACGTTGGGACTTGGTCACCATAACTTTCAGCTTAATGTTGGTAATTTACGTCAATTTGACATCAGGATGTGACGTTTGGAAGATGTTGTATTTTGGTTACATAACATCACTACTCATAACCAACAAATTATCAATGTCTATTGGTGTTAGAATGGCAAGTTGAACTGACGTTAAAATTCAGATGTTAATCAGACAATGGGATTTGGTCACCATACCTTACAGCTTAATGTTGGTAATTTACATCAATTTGACATCAGGATGTGACGTTTGGAAGATGTTGGATTTTGGTTGCATAACATCACAAAATAAAACCAACAAATTATCAACGTCTATTGATGTTAGAATGGCAGGTTGAACTGACGTTATAATTCAGACATTAATCAGAGGTTGGGATTTGGTCACCATACCTTACAACTAAATGTTGGTAATTTACGTCAATTTGACATCAGGATGTGACGTTTGGAAGATGTTGGATTTTGGTTGCATAACATCACTACTTAAAAACAACAAATTATCAACATCTATTGATGTTAGAATGGCAGGTTGAACTGACGTTAAAATTCAGACGTTTATCAGACGTTGGGATTTGGTCACCATACCTTACAGCTTAATGTTGGTAATTTACGTCAATTTGACATCAGGATGTGACGTTTGGAAGATGTTGGATTTTAGTTGCATAACATCACTACATAAAATCAACAAATTATCAACGTCTATTGATGTTAGAATGGCAGGTTGAACTGACGTTAAAATTCAGACATTTATCAGACGTTGGGATTTGGTCACCATACCTTACAGCTTAATGTTGGTAATTTACATCAATTTGACATCAGGATGTGATGTTTGGAAGATGTTGGATTTTGGTTGCATAACATCACTACTTAAAACCAACAAATTATCAACGTCTATTGATGTTAGAATGGCAAGTTGAACTGACGTTAAAATTCAGACGTTTATCAGACATTGGGATTTGGTCACCATACCTTACAGCTTAATGTTGGTAATTTACATCAATTTGACATCAGGATGTGACGTTTGGAAGATGTTGGATTTTGGTTGCATAACATCACTACTTAAAAACAACAAATTATCAACATCTATTGATGTTAGAATGGCAAGTTGAACTGACGTTAAAATTCAGACGTTTATCAGACGTTGGGATTTGGTCACCATACCTTACAGCTTAATGTTGGTAATTTACGTCAATTTGACATCAGGATGTGACGTTTGGAAGATGTTGTATTTTGGTTACATAACAGCACAAATTAAAACCAACAAATTATCAACGTCTATTGATGTTAGAATGGCAGGTTGAACTGACGTTAAAATTCAGACGTTTATCAGACGTTGGGATTTGGTCACCATACCTTACAGCTTAATGTTGGTAATTTATGTCAATTTGACATCAGGATGTGACATTTGAAAGATGTTGGATTTTGGTTGCATTACATCACAAAATAAAACCAACAAATTATCAACGTCTATTGATGTTAGAATGGCAGGTTGAACTGACGTTAAAATTCAGACGTTTATCAAACGTTGGGATTTGGTCACCATAACTTACAGCTTAATGTTGGTAAATTACGTCAATTTGACATCAGGATGTGACGTTTGGAAGATGTTGTATTTTGGTTACATAACATCACTACTCATAACCAACAAATTATCAATGTGTATTGGTGTTAGAATGGCAGGTTGAACTGACGTTAAAATTCAGACGTTAATCAGAGGTTGGGATTTGGTCACCATACCTTACAGCTTAATGTTGGTAATTTACATCAATTTGACATCAGGATGTGACGTTTGCAAGATGTTGGATTTTGGTTACATAACATCACTACTTAAAACCAACAACTTATCAATGTCTATTGATGTTAGAATGGCAGGTTGAACTGACGTTAAAATTCAGATGTTTATCAGACGTTGGGATTTGGTCACCATACCTTACAGCTTAATGTTGGTAATTTACGTCAATTTGACATCAGGATGTGACATTTGAAAGATGTTGGATTTTGGTTGCATAACATCACAAAATAAAACCAACAAATTATCAACGTCTATTGATGTTAGAATGGCAGGTTGAACTGACGTTAAAATTCAGATATTTATCAGACCTTGGGATTTGGTCACCATACCTTACAGCTTAATGTTGGTAATTTACATCAATTTGACATCAGGATGTGACGTTTGGAAGATGTTGGATTTTGGTTGCATAACATCACTACTTAAAACCAACAAATTATCAATGTCTATTGATGTTAGAATGGCAGGTTGAACTGACATTAAAATTCAGATGTTTATCAGACGTTGGGATTTGGTCACCATACCTTACAGCTTAATGTTGGTAATTTATGTCAATTTGACATCAGGATGTGACATTTGAAAGATGTTGGATTTTGGTTGCATTACATCACAAAATAAAACCAACAAATTATCAACGTCTATTGATGTTAGAATGGCAGGTTGAACTGACGTTAAAATTCAGACGTTAATCAGAGGTTGGGATTTGGTCACCATACCTTACAACTAAATGTTGGTAATTTACATCAATTGGACATCAGGATGTGACGTTTGGAAGATGTTGGATTTTGGTTGCATAACATCACTACTTCAACAAATTATCAATGTCTATTGATGTTAGAATGGCAAGTTGAACTGACGTTAAAATTCAGACGTTTATCAGATGTTGGGATTTGGTCACCATAACTTACAGCTTAATGTTGGTAATTTACGTCAATTTGACATCAGGATGTGACATTTGGAAGATGTTGGATTTTGGTTACATAACATCACAAATTAAAACCAACACATTTTCAATGTCTATTGATGTTAGAATGGTAGGTTGAACAGACGATAAAATTCAGATGTTAATCCAACGTAGGGATTTGGTCACCATAACTTACTGCTTAATTTTGGTAATTTACGTCAATTTGACATCAGGAGGTGACGTTTGTAAGATGTTGGATTATGGTTACATAACATCACTACTTAAAACCAACAAATTATCACCGTCTATTGATGTTAGAATGGCAGGTTGAACTGACGTTAAAATTCAGATGTTTATCAGACGTTGGGACTTGGTCACCATAACTTTCAGCTTAATGTTGGTAATTTACGTCAATTTGACATCAGGATGTGACGTTTGGAAGATGTTGTATTTTGGTTACATAACATCACTACTCATAACCAACAAATTATCAATGTCTATTGGTGTTAGAATGGCAAGTTGAACTGACGTTAAAATTCAGATGTTAATCAGACAATGGGATTTGGTCACCATACCTTACAGCTTAATGTTGGTAATTTACATCAATTTGACATCAGGATGTGACGTTTGGAAGATGTGGGATTTTAGTTGCATAACATCACTACTTAAAACCAACAAATTATCAACGTCTATTGATGTTAGAATGGCAGGTTGAACTGATGTTAAAATTCAGACGTTAATCAGAGGTTGGGATTTGGTCACCATACCTTACAGCTTAATGTTGGTAATTTACATCAATTTGACATCAGGATGTGACGTTTGGAAGATGTTGGATTTTGGTTGCATAACATCACTACTTAAAACCAACAAATTATCAACGTCTATTGATGTTAGAATGGCAAGTTGAACTGACGTTAAAATTCAGACGTTTATCAGACGTTGGGATTTGGTCACCATACCTTACAGCTTAATGTTGGTAATTTACATCAATTTGACATCAGGATGTGACGTTTGGAAGATGTTGGATTTTGGTTGCATAACATCACAAAATAAAACCAACAAATTATCAACGTCTATTGATGTTAGAATGGCAGGTTGAACTGACGTTAAAATTCAGACATTAATCAGAGGTTGGGATTTGGTCACCATACCTTACAACTAAATGTTGGTAATTTACGTCAATTTGACATAAGGATGTGACGTTTGGAAGATGTTGGATTTTGGTTGCATTACATCACTACTTAAAAACAACAAATTATCAACATCTATTGATGTTAGAATGGCAGGTTGAACTGGCGTTAAAATTCAGACGTTTATCAGACGTTGGGATTTGGTCACCATACCTTACAGCTTAATGTTGGTAATTTACGTCAATTTGACATCAGGATGTGACGTTTGGAAGATGTTGGATTTTAGTTGCATAACATCACTACATAAAATCAACAAATTATCAACGTCTATTGATGTTGGAATGGCAGGTTGAACTGACATTAAAATTCAGACATTTATCAGACGTTGGGATTTGGTCACCATACCTTACAGCTTAATGTTGGTAATTTACATCAATTTGACATCAGGATGTGATGTTTGGAAGATGTTGGATTTTGGTTGCATAACATCACTACTTAAAACCAACAAATTATCAACGTCTATTGATGTTAGAATGGCAAGTTGAACTGACGTTAAAATTCAGACGTTTATCAGACATTGGGATTTGGTCACCATACCTTACAGCTTAATGTTGGTAATTTACATCAATTTGACATCAGGATGTGACGTTTGGAAGATGTTGGATTTTGGTTGCATAACATCACTACTTAAAAACAACAAATTATCAACATCTATTGATGTTAGAATGGCAAGTTGAACTGACGTTAAAATTCAGACGTTTATCAGACGTTGGGATTTGGTCACCATACCTTACAGCTTAATGTTGGTAATTTACGTCAATTTGACATCAGGATGTGACGTTTGGAAGATGTTGTATTTTGGTTACATAACAGCACAAATTAAAACCAACAAATTATGAACGTCTATTGATGTTAGAATGGCAGGTTGAACTGACGTTAAAATTCAGACGTTTATCAGACGTTGGGATTTGGTCACCATACCTTACAGCTTAATGTTGGTAATTTACGTCAATTTGACATCAGGATGTGACGTTTGGAAGATGTTGTATTTTGGTTACATAACAGCACAAATTAAAACCAACAAATTATCAACGTCTATTGATGTTAGAATGGCAGGTTGAACTGACGTTAAAATTCAGACGTTAATCAGAGGTTGGGATTTGGTCACCATACCTTACAACTAAATGTTGGTAATTTACGTCAATTTGACATCAGGATGTGACGTTTGGAAGATGTTGGATTTTGGTTGCATAACATCACTACTTAAAACCAACAAATTATCAACGTCTATTGATGTTAGAATGGCAAGTTGAACTGACGTTAAAATTCAGACGTTTATCAGACGTTGGGATTTGGTCACCATACCTTACAGCTTAATGTTAGTAATTTACATCAATTTGACATCAGGATGTGACGTTTGGAAGATGTTGGATTTTAGTTGCATAACATCACTACATAAAATCAACAAATTATCAACGTCTATTGATGTTGGAATGGCAGGTTGAACTGACATTAAAATTCAGACAATTATCAGACGTTGGGATTTGGTCACCATACCTTACAGCTTAATGTTGGTAATTTACATCAATTTGACATCAGGATGTGATGTTTGGAAGATGTTGGATTTTGGTTGCATAACATCACTACTTAAAACCAACAAATTATCAACGTCTATTGATGTTAGAATGGCAAGTTGAACTGACGTTAAAATTCAGACGTTTATCAGACATTGGGATTTGGTCACCATACCTTACAGCTTAATGTTGGTAATTTACATCAATTTGACATCAGGATGTGACGTTTGGAAGATGTTGGATTTTGGTTGCATAACATCACTACTTAAAAACAACAAATTATCAACATCTATTGATGTTAGAATGGCAAGTTGAACTGACGTTAAAATTTAGACGTTTATCAGACGTTGGGATTTGGTCACCATACCTTACAGCTTAATGTTGGTAATTTACGTCAATTTGACATCAGGATGTGACGTTTGGAAGATGCTGTATTTTGGTTACATAACAGCACAAATTAAAACCAACAAATTATCAACGTCTATTGATGTTAGAATGGCAGGTTGAACTGACGTTAAAATTCAGGCGTTTATCAGACGTTGGGATTTGGTCACCATACCTTACAGCTTAATGTTGGTAATTTACGTCAATTTGACATCAGGATGTGACGTTTGGAAGATGTTGTATTTTGGTTACATAACAGCACAAATTAAAACCAACAAATTATCAACGTCTATTGATGTTAGAATGGCAGGTTGAACTGACGTTAAAATTCAGACGTTAATCAGAGGTTGGGATTTGGTCACCATACCTTACAACTAAATGTTGGTAATTTACGTCAATTTGACATCAGGATGTGACGTTTGGAAGATGTTGGATTTTGGTTGCATAACATCACTACTTAAAACCAACAAATTATCAACGTCTATTGATGTTAGAATGGCAGGTTGAACTGACGTTAAAATTCAGACATTCATCAGACGTTGGGATTTGGTCACCATACCTTACAGCTTAATGTTGGTAATTTACATCAATTTGACATCAGGATGTGACGTTTGGAAGATGTATTTTGGTTGCATAACATCACTACTTAAAACCAACAAATTATCAACATCTATTGATGTTAGAATGGCAGGTTGAACTGACGTTAAAATTCAGGCGTTTATCAGACGTTGGGATTTGGTCACCATACCTTACAACTAAATGTTGGTAATTTACGTCAATTTGACATCAGGATGTGACGTTTGGAAGATGTTGTATTTTGGTTACATAACAGCACAAATTAAAACCAACAAATTATCAATGTCTATTGTTGTTAGAATGGCAGGTTGAACTGACGTTAAAATTCAGATGTTTATCCAACGTTGGGATTTGGTCACCATAACTTGCTGCTTAATGTTGGTAATTTACGTCAATTTGACATCAGGATGTGACGTTTGGAAGATGTTGGATTTTGGTTACATAACATCACTACTTATAACCAACAAATTATCAACGTCTATTGGTGTTAGAATGGCAAGTTGAACTGACGTTAAAATTCAGACGTTAATCAGACATTGGGATTTGGTCACCATACCTTACAGCATAATGTTGGTAATTTACGTCAATTTGACATCAGGATGTGACGTTTGGAAGATGTTGTATTTTGGTTACATAACATCACAAAATAAAACCAACAAATTATCAACGTCTATTGATGTTAGAATGGCAGGTTGAACTGACATTAATATTCAGACGTTAATCAGAGGTTGGATTTGGTCACCATACCTTACAACTAAATGTTGGTAATTTACATCAATTTGACATCAGGATGTGACGTTTGGAAGATGTTGTTTTTTGGTTACATAACAGCACAAATTAAAACCAACAAATTATCAATGTCTATTGATGTTAGAATGGCAGGTTGAACTGACGTTAAAATTCAGACGTTTATCAGATGTTGGGATTTGGTCACCATAACTTACAGCTTAATGTTGGTAATTTACGTCAATTTGACATCAGGATGTGACATTTGGAAGATGTTGGATTTTGGTTGCATAACATCACTACTTCAACAAATTATCAATGTCTATTGATGTTAGAATGGCAAGTTGATCTGACGTTAAAATTCAGACGTTTATCAAATGTTGGGATTTGGTCACCATAACTTACAGCTAAATGTTGGTAATTTACGTCAATTTGACATCAGGATGTAACATTTGGAAGATGTTGGATTTTGGTTACATAACATCACAAATTAAAACCAACACATTTTCAATGTCTATTGATGTTAGAATGGCAGGTTGAACAGACGTTAAAATTCAGATGTTAATCCAACGTTGGGATTTGGTCACCATACCTTACAACTAAATGTTGGTAATTTACGTCAATTTGACATCAGGATGTGACGTTTGGAAGATGTTGGATTTTGGTTGCATAACATCACTACTTAAAACCAACAAATTATCAACGTCTATTGATGTTAGAATGGCAAGTTGAACTGACGTTAAAATTCAGACGTTTATCAGACGTTGGGATTTGGTCACCATACCTTACAGCTTAATGTTAGTAGTTTACATCAATTTGACATCAGGATGTGACGTTTGGAAGATGTTGGATTTTGGTTGCATAACATCACTTCTTAAAACCAACAAATTATCAACGTCTATTGATGTTAGAATGGCAGGTTGAACTGACGTTAAAATTCAGACATTCATCAGACGTTGGGATTTGGTCACCATACCTTACAGCTTAATGTTGGTAATTTACATCAATTTGACATCAGGATGTGACGTTTGGAAGATGTATTTTGGTTGCATAACATCACTACTTAAAACCAACAAATTATCAACGTCTATTGATGTTAGAATGGCAGGTTGAACTGACGTTAAAATTCAGGCGTTTATCAGACGTTGGGATTTGGTCACCATACCTTACAACTAAATGTTGGTAATTTACGTCAATTTGACATCAGGATGTGACGTTTGGAAGATGTTGTATTTTGGTTACATAACAGCACAAATTAAAACCAACAAATTATCAATGTCTATTGTTGTTAGAATGGCAGGTTGAACTGACGTTAAAATTCAGATGTTTATCCAACGTTGGGATTTGGTCACCATAACTTGCTGCTTAATGTTGGTAATTTACGTCAATTTGACATCAGGATGTGACGTTTGGAAGATGTTGGATTTTGGTTACATAACATCACTACTTATAACCAACAAATTATCAACGTCTATTGGTGTTAGAATGGCAAGTTGAACTGACGTTAAAATTCAGACGTTAATCAGACATTGGGATTTGGTCACCATACCTTACAGCATAATGTTGGTAATTTACGTCAATTTGACATCAGGATGTGACGTTTGGAAGATGTTGTATTTTGGTTACATAACATCACAAAATAAAACCAACAAATTATCAACGTCTATTGATGTTAGAATGGCAGGTTGAACTGACATTAATATTCAGACGTTAATCAGAGGTTGGATTTGGTCACCATACCTTACAACTAAATGTTGGTAATTTACATCAATTTGACATCAGGATGTGACGTTTGGAAGATGTTGTTTTTTGGTTACATAACAGCACAAATTAAAACCAACAAATTATCAATGTCTATTGATGTTAGAATGGCAGGTTGAACTGACGTTAAAATTCAGACGTTTATCAGATGTTGGGATTTGGTCACCATAACTTACAGCTTAATGTTGGTAATTTACGTCAATTTGACATCAGGATGTGACATTTGGAAGATGTTGGATTTTGGTTACATAACATCGCAAATTAAAACCAACACATTTTCAATGTCTATTGATGTTAGAATGGCAGGTTGAACAGACGTTAAAATTCAGATGTTTATCCAACGTTGGGATTTGGTCACCATAACTTGCTGCTTAATGTTGGTAATTTGCATCAATTTGACATCAGGATGTGATGTTTGGAAGATGTTGGATTTTGGTTGCATAACATCACTACTTCAACAAATTATCAATGTCTATTGATGTTAGAATGGCAAGTTGATCTGACGTTAAAATTCAGACGTTTATCAAATGTTGGGATTTGGTCACCATAACTTACAGCTAAATGTTGGTAATTTACGTCAATTTGACATCAGGATGTAACATTTGGAAGATGTTGGATTTTGGTTACATAACATCACAAATTAAAACCAACAAATTATCAACGTCTATTGATGTTAGAATGGCAGGTTGAACTGACGTTAAAATTCAGACGTTAATCAGAGGTTGGGATTTGGTCACCATACCTTACAGCTTAATGTTGGTAATTTACATCAATTTGACATCAGGATGTGACGTTTGGAAGATGTTGGATTTTGGTTGCATAACATCACTACTTAAAACCAACAAATTATCAATGTCTATTGATGTTAGAATGGCAGGTTGAACTGACGTTAAAATTCAGATGTTTATCAGACGTTGGGATTTGGTCACCATACTTTACAGCTTAATGTTGGTAATTTATGTCAATTTGACATCAGGATGTGACATTTGAAAGATGTTGGATTTTGGTTGCATTACATCACAAAATAAAACCAACAAATTATCAACGTCTATTGATGTTAGAATGGCAGGTTGAACTGACGTTAAAATTCAGACGTTAATCAGAGGTTGGGATTTGGTCACCATACCTTACAACTAAATGCTGGTAATTTACGTCAATTTGACATCAGGATGTGACGTTTGGAAGATGTTGGATTTTGGTTGCATAACATCACTACTTAAAACCAACAAATTATCAAGGTCTATTGATGTTAGAATGGCAAGTTGAACTGACGTTAAAATTCAGACGTTAATCAGATGTTGGGATTTGGTCACCATAACTTACAGCTTAATGTTGGTAATTTACGTCAATTTGACATCAGGATGTGACATTTGGAAGATGTTGGATTTTGGTTGCATAACATCACTACTTCAACAAATTATCAATGTCTATTGATGTTAGAATGGCAAGTTGATCTGACGTTAAAATTCAGACGTTTATCAAATGTTGGGATTTGGTCACCATAACTTACAGCTAAATGTTGGTAATTTACGTCAATTTGACATCAGGATGTAACATTTGGAAGATGTTGGATTTTGGTTACATAACATCACAAATTAAAACCAACACATTTTCAATGTCTATTGATGTTAGAATGGCAGGTTGAACAGACGTTAAAATTCAGATGTTAATCCAACGTTGGGATTTGGTCACCATACCTTACAACTAAATGTTGGTAATTTACGTCAATTTGACATCAGGATGTGACGTTTGGAAGATGTTGGATTTTGGTTGCATAACATCACTACTTAAAACCAACAAATTATCAACGTCTATTGATGTTAGAATGGCAAGTTGAACTGACGTTAAAATTCAGACGTTTATCAGACGTTGGGATTTGGTCACCATACCTTACAGCTTAATGTTAGTAGTTTACATCAATTTGACATCAGGATGTGACGTTTGGAAGATGTTGGATTTTGGTTGCATAACATCACTTCTTAAAACCAACAAATTATCAACGTCTATTGATGTTAGAATGGCAGGTTGAACTGACGTTAAAATTCAGACATTCATCAGACGTTGGGATTTGGTCACCATACCTTACAGCTTAATGTTGGTAATTTACATCAATTTGACATCAGGATGTGACGTTTGGAAGATGTATTTTGGTTGCATAACATCACTACTTAAAACCAACAAATTATCAACGTCTATTGATGTTAGAATGGCAGGTTGAACTGACGTTAAAATTCAGGCGTTTATCAGACGTTGGGATTTGGTCACCATACCTTACAACTAAATGTTGGTAATTTACGTCAATTTGACATCAGGATGTGACGTTTGGAAGATGTTGTATTTTGGTTACATAACAGCACAAATTAAAACCAACAAATTATCAATGTCTATTGTTGTTAGAATGGCAGGTTGAACTGACGTTAAAATTCAGATGTTTATCCAACGTTGGGATTTGGTCACCATAACTTGCTGCTTAATGTTGGTAATTTACGTCAATTTGACATCAGGATGTGACGTTTGGAAGATGTTGGATTTTGGTTACATAACATCACTACTTATAACCAACAAATTATCAACGTCTATTGGTGTTAGAATGGCAAGTTGAACTGACGTTAAAATTCAGACGTTAATCAGACATTGGGATTTGGTCACCATACCTTACAGCATAATGTTGGTAATTTACGTCAATTTGACATCAGGATGTGACGTTTGGAAGATGTTGTATTTTGGTTACATAACATCACAAAATAAAACCAACAAATTATCAACGTCTATTGATGTTAGAATGGCAGGTTGAACTGACATTAATATTCAGACGTTAATCAGAGGTTGGATTTGGTCACCATACCTTACAACTAAATGTTGGTAATTTACATCAATTTGACATCAGGATGTGACGTTTGGAAGATGTTGTTTTTTGGTTACATAACAGCACAAATTAAAACCAACAAATTATCAATGTCTATTGATGTTAGAATGGCAGGTTGAACTGACGTTAAAATTCAGACGTTTATCAGATGTTGGGATTTGGTCACCATAACTTACAGCTTAATGTTGGTAATTTACGTCAATTTGACATCAGGATGTGACATTTGGAAGATGTTGGATTTTGGTTACATAACATCGCAAATTAAAACCAACACATTTTCAATGTCTATTGATGTTAGAATGGCAGGTTGAACAGACGTTAAAATTCAGATGTTTATCCAACGTTGGGATTTGGTCACCATAACTTGCTGCTTAATGTTGGTAATTTGCATCAATTTGACATCAGGATGTGATGTTTGGAAGATGTTGGATTTTGGTTGCATAACATCACTACTTCAACAAATTATCAATGTCTATTGATGTTAGAATGGCAAGTTGATCTGACGTTAAAATTCAGACGTTTATCAAATGTTGGGATTTGGTCACCATAACTTACAGCTAAATGTTGGTAATTTACGTCAATTTGACATCAGGATGTAACATTTGGAAGATGTTGGATTTTGGTTACATAACATCACAAATTAAAACCAACACATTTTCAATGTCTATTGATGTTAGAATGGCAGGTTGAACAGACGTTAAAATTCAGATGTTAATCCAACGTTGGGATTTGGTCACCATAACTTACTGCTTAATTTTGGTAATTTACGTCAATTTGACATCAGGATGTGACGTTTGGAAGATGTTGGATTATGGTTACATAACATCACTACTTAAAACCAACAAATTATCAACGTCTATTGATGTTAGAATGGCAGGTTGAACTGACGTTAAAATTCAGATGTTCATCAGACGTTTGGATTTGGTCACCATACCTTACAGCTTAATGTTGGTAATTTACGTCAATTTGACATCAGGATGTGACGTTTGGAAGATGTTGAATTTTGGTTACATAACAGCACAAATTAAAACCAACAAATTATCAATGTCTATTGATGTTAGAATGGCAGGTTGAACTGACGTTAAAATTCAGACGTTTATCAAACGTTGGGATTGGTCACCATAACTTACAGCTTAATGTTGGTAATTTACGTCAATTTGACATCAGGATGTGACGTTTGGAAGATGTTGTATTTTGGTTACGTAACATCACTACTCATAACCAACAAATTATCAATGTCTATTGGTGTTAGAATGGCAAGTTGAACTGACGTTAAAATTCAGATGTTTATCAGACGTTGGGATTTGGTCACCATACTTTACAGCTTAATGTTGGTAATTTATGTCAATTTGACATCAGGATGTGACGTTTGGAAGATGTTGGATTTTGGTTACATAACATCACTACTTAAAACCAACAAATTATCAACGTCTATTGATGTTAGAATGGCAGGTTGAACTGACGTTAAAATTCAGAAATTAATCAAACGTTGGGATTTGGTCACCATAACTTACAGCTTAATGTTGGTAATTTACGTCAATTTGACATCAGGATGTGATGTTTGGAAGATGTTGGATTTTGGTTGCATAACATCACTACTTAAAACCAACAAATTATCAACGTCTATTGATGTTAGAATGGCAAGTTGAACTGACGTTAAAATTCAGACGTTTATCAGACGTTGGGATTTGGTCACCATACCTTACAGCTTAATGTTGGTAATTTACATCAATTTGACATCAGGATGTGACGTTTGGAAGATGTTGGATTTTGGTTGCATAACATCACTACTTAAAACCAACAAATTATCAATGTCTATTGATGTTAGAATGGCAGGTTGAACTGACGTTAAAATTCAGATGTTTATCAGACGTTGGGATTTGGTCACCATACTTTACAGCTTAATGTTGGTAATTTATGTCAATTTGACATCAGGATGTGACATTTGAAAGATGTTGGATTTTGGTTGCATTACATCACAAAATAAAACCAACAAATTATCAACGTCTATTGATGTTAGAATGGCAGGTTGAACTGACGTTAAAATTCAGACGTTAATCAGAGGTTGGGATTTGGTCACCATACCTTACAACTAAATGCTGGTAATTTACGTCAATTTGACATCAGGATGTGACGTTTGGAAGATGTTGGATTTTGGTTGCATAACATCACTACTTAAAACCAACAAATTATCAACGTCTATTGATGTTAGAATGGCAGGTTGAACTGACGTTAAAATTCAGGCGTTTATCAGACGTTGGGATTTGGTCACCATACCTTACAGCTTAATGCTGTTAATTTACGTCAATTTGACATCAGGATGTGATGTTTGGAAGATGTTGGATTTTGGTTGCATAACATCACTACTTAAAACCAACAAATTATCAACGTCTATTGATGTTAGAATGGCAGGTTGAACTGACGTTAAAATTCAGACGTTTATCAGACGTTGGGATTTGGTCACCATACCTTACAGCTTAATGTTGGTAATTTACATCAATTTGACATCAGGATGTGACGTTTGGAAGATGTTGGATTTTGGTTGCATAACATCACTACTTAAAACCAACAGCTTATCAATGTCTATTGATGTTAGAATGGCAGGTTGAACTGACGTTAAAACTCAGATGTTTATCAGACGTTGGGATTTGGTCACCATACCATACAGCTTAATGTTGGTAATTTACATCAATTTGACATCAGGATGTGACGTTTGGAAGATGTTGGATTTTAGTTGCATAACATCACTACTTAAAACCAACAAATTATCAAGGTCTATTGATGTTAGAATGGCAAGTTGAACTGACGTTAAAATTCAGACGTTAATCAGAGGTTGGGATTTGGTCACCATACCTTACAGCTTAATGTTGGTAATTTACATCAATTTGACATCAGGATGTGACGTTTGCAAGATTTTGGATTTTGGTTACATAACATCACTACTTAAAACCAACAACTTATCAATGTCTATTGATGTTAGAATGGCAGGTTGAACTGACGTTAAAATTCAGATGTTTATCAGACGTTGGGATTTGGTCACCATACCTTACAGCTTAATGTTGGTAATTCACGTCAATTTGACATCAGGATGTGACATTTGAAAGATGTTGGATTTTGGTTGCATAACATCACAAAATAAAACCAACAAATTATCAACGTCTATTGATGTTAGAATGGCAGTTTGAACTGACGTTAAAATTCAGACGTTTATCAAACGTTGGGATTTGGTCACCATAACTTACAGCTTAATGTTGGTAAATTACGTCAATTTGACATCAGGATGTGACGTTTGGAAGATGTTGTATTTTGGTTACATAACATCACTACTTATAACCAACAAATTATCAATGTGTATTGGTGTTAGAATGGCAGGTTGAACTGACGTTAAAATTCAGACGTTAATCAGAGGTTGGGATTTGGTCACCATACCTTACAGCTTAATGTTGGTAATTCACGTCAATTTGACATCAGGATGTGACATTTGAAAGATGTTGGATTTTGGTTGCATAACATCACAAAATAAAACCAACAAATTATCAACGTCTATTGATGTTAGAATGGCAGTTTGAACTGACGTTAAAATTCAGACGTTTATCAAACGTTGGGATTTGGTCACCATAACTTACAGCTTAATGTTGGTAAATTACGTCAATTTGACATCAGGATGTGACGTTTGGAAGATGTTGTATTTTGGTTACATAACATCACTACTTATAACCAACAAATTATCAATGTGTATTGGTGTTAGAATGGCAGGTTGAACTGACGTTAAAATTCAGACGTTAATCAGAGGTTGGGATTTGGTCACCATACCTTACAGCTTAATGTTGGTAATTTACATCAATTTGACATCAGGATGTGACGTTTGCAAGATGTTGGATTTTGGTTACATAACATCACTACTTAAAACCAACAACTTATCAATGTCTATTGATGTTAGAATGGCAGGTTGAACTGACGTTAAAATTCAGATGTTTATCAGACGTTGGGATTTGGTCACCATACCTTACAGCTTAATGTTGGTAATTTACGTCAATTTGACATCAGGATGTGACATTTGAAAGATGTTGGATTTTGGTTGCATAACATCACAAAATAAAACCAACAAATTATCAACGTCTATTGATGTTAGAATGGCAGGTTGAACTGACGTTAAAATTAAGACATTTATCAGACGTTGGGATTTGGTCACCATACCTTACAGCTTAATGTTGGTAATTTACATCAATTTGACATCAGGATGTGACGTTTGGAAGATGTTGGATTTTGGTTACATAACATCACTACTTAAAACCAACAAATTATCAATGTCTATTGATGTTAGAATGGCAGGTTGAACTGACGTTAAAATTCAGATGTTTATCAGACGTTGGGATTTGGTCACCATACCTTACAGCTTAATGTTGGTAATTTACGTCAATTTGACATCAGGATGTGACATTTGAAAGATGTTGGATTTTGGTTGCATAACATCACAAAATAAAACCAACAAATTATCAACGTCTATTGATGTTAGAATGGCAGGTTGAACTGACGTTAAAATTCAGATATTTATCAGACCTTGGGATTTGGTCACCATACCTTACAGCTTAATGTTGGTAATTTACATCAATTTGACATCAGGATGTGACGTTTGGAAGATGTTGGATTTTGGTTGCATAACATCACTACTTAAAACCAACAAATTATCAATGTCTATTGATGTTAGAATGGCAGGTTGAACTGACGTTAAAATTCAGATGTTTATCAGACGTTGGGATTTGGTCACCATACCTTACAGCTTAATGTTGGTAATTTATGTCAATTTGACATCAGGATGTGACATTTGAAAGATGTTGGATTTTGGTTGCATTACATCACAAAATAAAACCAACAAATTATCAACGTCTATTGATGTTAGAATGGCAGGTTGAACTGACGTTAAAATTCAGACGTTAATCAGAGGTTGGGATTTGGTCACCATACCTTTCAACTAAATGTTGGTAATTTACATCAATTGGACATCAGGATGTGACGTTTGGAAGATGTTGGATTTTGGTTGCATAACATCACTACTTCAACAAATTATCAATGTCTATTGATGTTAGAATGGCAAGTTGAACTGACCTTAAAATTCAGACGTTTATCAGATGTTGGGATTTGGTCACCATAACTTACAGCTTAATGTTGGTAATTTACGTCAATTTGACATCAGGATGTGACATTTGGAAGATGTTGGATTTTGGTTACATAACATCACAAATTAAAACCAACACATTTTCAATGTCTATTGATGTTAGAATGGCAGGTTGAACAGACGATAAAATTCAGATGTTAATCCAACGTAGGGATTTGGTCACCATAACTTACTGCTTAATTTTGGTAATTTACGTCAATTTGACATCAGGAGGTGACGTTTGTAAGATGTTGGATTATGGTTACATAACATCACTACTTAAAACCAACAAATTATCACCGTCTATTGATGTTAGAATGGCAGGTTGAACTGACGTTAAAATTCAGATGTTTATCAGGCGTTGGGACTTGGTCACCATAACTTTCAGCTTAATGTTGGTAATTTACGTCAATTTGACATCAGGATGTGACGTTTGGAAGATGTTGTATTTTGGTTACATAACATCACTACTCATAACCAACAAATTATCAATGTCTATTGGTGTTAGAATGGCAAGTTGAACTGACGTTAAAATTCAGATGTTAATCAGACAATGGGATTTGGTCACCATACCTTACAGCTTAATGTTGGTAATTTACATCAATTTGACATCAGGATGTGACGTTTGGAAGATGTTGGATTTTGGTTGCATAACATCACTACTTAAAACCAACAAATTATCAACGTCTATTGATGTTAGAATGGCAGGTTGAACTGACGTTAAAATTCAGACGTTAATCAGAGGTTGGGATTTGGTCACCATACCTTACAGCTTAATGTTGGTAATTTACATCAATTTGACATCAGGATGTGACGTTTGGAAGATGTTGGATTTTGGTTGCATAACATCACTACTTAAAACCAACAAATTATCAATGTCTATTGATGTTAGAATGGCAGGTTGAACTGACGTTAAAATTCAGATGTTTATCAGACGTTGGGATTTGGTCACCATACCTTACAGCTTAATGTTGGTAATTTATGTCAATTTGACATCAGGATGTGACATTTGAAAGATGTTGGATTTTGGTTGCATTACATCACAAAATAAAACCAACAAATTATCAACGTCTATTGATGTTAGAATGGCAGGTTGAACTGACGTTAAAATTCAGACGTTAATCAGAGGTTGGGATTTGGTCACCATACCTTACAACTAAATGCTGGTAATTTACGTCAATTTGACATCAGGATGTGACGTTTGGAAGATGTTGGATTTTGGTTGCATAACATCACTACTTAAAACCAACAAATTATCAACGTCTATTGATGTTAGAATGGCAGGTTGAACTGACGTTAAAATTCAGGCGTTTATCAGACGTTGGGATTTGGTCACCATACCTTACAGCTTAATGCTGGTAATTTACATCAATTTGACATCAGGATGTGACGTTTGGAAGATGTTGGATTTTGGTTGCATAACATCACTACTTAAAACCAACAAATTATCAACGTCTATTGATGTTAGATTGGCAGGTTGAACTGACGCTAAAAGTCAGATGTTTATCAGACGTTGGGATTTGGTCACCATACCTTACAGCTTAATGTTGGTAATTTACGTCAATTTGACATCAGGATGTGATGTTTGGAAGATGTTGGATTTTGGTTGCATAACATCACTACTTAAAACCAACAAATTATCAACGTCTATTGATGTTAGAATGGCAGGTTGAACTGACGTTAAAATTCAGACGTTTATCAGACGTTGGGATTTGGTCACCATACCTTACAGCTTAATGTTGGTAATTTACATCAATTTGACATCAGGATGTGACGTTTGGAAGATGTTGGATTTTGGTTGCATAACATCACTACTTAAAACCAACAACTTATCAATGTCTATTGATGTTAGAATGGCAGGTTGAACTGACGTTAAAACTCAGATGTTTATCAGACGTTGGGATTTGGTCACCATACCATACAGCTTAATGTTGGTAATTTACATCAATTTGACATCAGGATGTGACGTTTGGAAGATGTTGGATTTTAGTTGCATAACATCACTACTTAAAACCAACAAATTATCAAGGTCTATTGATGTTAGAATGGCAAGTTGAACTGACGTTAAAATTCAGACGTTAATCAGAGGTTGGGATTTGGTCACCATACCTTACAGCTTAATGTTGGTAATTTACATCAATTTGACATCAGGATGTGACGTTTGCAAGATTTTGGATTTTGGTTACATAACATCACTACTTAAAACCAACAACTTATCAATGTCTATTGATGTTAGAATGGCAGGTTGAACTGACGTTAAAATTCAGATGTTTATCAGACGTTGGGATTTGGTCACCATACCTTACAGCTTAATGTTGGTAATTCACGTCAATTTGACATCAGGATGTGACATTTGAAAGATGTTGGATTTTGGTTGCATAACATCACAAAATAAAACCAACAAATTATCAACGTCTATTGATGTTAGAATGGCAGTTTGAACTGACGTTAAAATTCAGACGTTTATCAAACGTTGGGATTTGGTCACCATAACTTACAGCTTAATGTTGGTAAATTACGTCAATTTGACATCAGGATGTGACGTTTGGAAGATGTTGTATTTTGGTTACATAACATCACTACTTATAACCAACAAATTATCAATGTGTATTGGTGTTAGAATGGCAGGTTGAACTGACGTTAAAATTCAGACGTTAATCAGAGGTTGGGATTTGGTCACCATACCTTACAGCTTAATGTTGGTAATTCACGTCAATTTGACATCAGGATGTGACATTTGAAAGATGTTGGATTTTGGTTGCATAACATCACAAAATAAAACCAACAAATTATCAACGTCTATTGATGTTAGAATGGCAGTTTGAACTGACGTTAAAATTCAGACGTTTATCAAACGTTGGGATTTGGTCACCATAACTTACAGCTTAATGTTGGTAAATTACGTCAATTTGACATCAGGATGTGACGTTTGGAAGATGTTGTATTTTGGTTACATAACATCACTACTTTTAACCAACAAATTATCAATGTGTATTGGTGTTAGAATGGCAGGTTGAACTGACGTTAAAATTCAGACGTTAATCAGAGGTTGGGATTTGGTCACCATACCTTACAGCTTAATGTTGGTAATTTACATCAATTTGACATCAGGATGTGACGTTTGCAAGATGTTGGATTTTGGTTACATAACATCACTACTTAAAACCAACAACTTATCAATGTCTATTGATGTTAGAATGGCAGGTTGAACTGACGTTAAAATTCAGATGTTTATCAGACGTTGGGATTTGGTCACCATACCTTACAGCTTAATGTTGGTAATTTACGTCAATTTGACATCAGGATGTGACATTTGAAAGATGTTGGATTTTGGTTGCATAACATCACAAAATAAAACCAACAAATTATCAACGTCTATTGATGTTAGAATGGCAGGTTGAAAAGACGTTAAAATTAAGACATTTATCAGACGTTGGGATTTGGTCACCATACCTTACAGCTTAATGTTGGTAATTTACATCAATTTGACAACAGGATGTGACGTTTGGAAGATGTTGGATTTTGGTTACATAACATCACTACTTAAAACCAACAAATTATCAATGTCTATTGATGTTAGAATGGCAGGTTGAACTGACGTTAAAATTCAGATGTTTATCAGACGTTGGGATTTGGTCACCATACCTTACAGCTTAATGCTGGTAATTTACGTCAATTTGACATCAGGATGTGACATTTGAAAGATGTTGGATTTTGGTTGCATAACATCACAAAATAAAACCAACAAATTATCATTGTCTATTGATGTTAGAATGGCAGGTTGAACTGACGTTAAAATTCAGATATTTATCAGACCTTGGGATTTGGTCACCATACCTTACAGCTTAATGTTGGTAATTTACATCAATTTGACATCAGGATGTGACGTTTGGAAGATGTTGGATTTTGGTTGCATAACATCACTACTTAAAACCAACAAATTATCAATGTCTATTGATGTTAGAATGGCAGGTTGAACTGACGTTAAAATTCAGATGTTTATCAGACGTTTGGATTTGGTCACCATACCTTACAGCTTAATGTTGGTAATTTATGTCAATTTGACATCAGGATGTGACATTTGAAAGATGTTGGATTTTGGTTGCATTACATCACAAAATAAAACCAACAAATTATCAACGTCTATTGATGTTAGAATGGCAGGTTGAACTGACGTTAAAATTCAGACGTTAATCAGAGGTTGGGATTTGGTCACCATACCTTACAACTAAATGTTGGTAATTTACATCAATTTGACATCAGGATGTGACGTTTGGAAGATGTTGGATTTTGGTTGCATAACATCACTACTTCAACAAATTATCAATGTCTATTGATGTTAGAATGGCAAGTTGAACTGACCTTAAAATTCAGACGTTTATCAGATGTTGGGATTTGGTCACCATAACTTACAGCTTAATGTTGGTAATTTACGTCAATTTGACATCAGGATGTGACATTTGGAAGATGTTGGATTTTGGTTACATAACATCACAAATTAAAACCAACACATTTTCAATGTCTATTGATGTTAGAATGGCAGGTTGAACAGACGATAAAATTCAGATGTTAATCCAACGTAGGGATTTGGTCACCATAACTTACTGCTTAATTTTGGTAATTTACGTCAATTTGACATCAGGAGGTGACGTTTGTAAGATGTTGGATTATGGTTACATAACATCACTACTTAAAACCAACAAATTATCACCGTCTATTGATGTTAGAATGGCAGGTTGAACTGACGTTAAAATTCAGATGTTTATCAGACGTTGGGACTTGGTCACCATAACTTTCAGCTTAATGTTGGTAATTTACGTCAATTTGACATCAGGATGTGACGTTTGGAAGATGTTGTATTTTGGTTACATAACATCACTACTCATAACCAACAAATTATCAATGTCTATTGGTGTTAGAATGGCAAGTTGAACTGACGTTAAAATTCAGATGTTAATCAGACAATGGGATTTGGTCACCATACCTTACAGCTTAATGTTGGTAATTTACATCAATTTGACATCAGGATGTGACGTTTGGAAGATGTTGGATTTTGGTTGCATAACATCACAAAATAAAACCAACAAATTATCAACGTCTATTGATGTTAGAATGGCAGGTTGAACTGACGTTATAATTCAGACATTAATCAGAGGTTGGGATTTGGTCACCATACCTTACAACTAAATGTTGGTAATTTACGTCAATTTGACATCAGGATGTGACGTTTGGAAGATGTTGGATTTTGGTTGCATAACATCACTACTTAAAAACAACAAATTATCAACATCTATTGATGTTAGAATGGCAGGTTGAACTGACGTTAAAATTCAGACGTTTATCAGACGTTGGGATTTGGTCACCATACCTTACAGCTTAATGTTGGTAATTTACGTCAATTTGACATCAGGATGTGACGTTTGGAAGATGTTGGATTTTAGTTGCATAACATCACTACATAAAATCAACAAATTATCAACGTCTATTGATGTTAGAATGGCAGGTTGAACTGACGTTAAAATTCAGACATTTATCAGACGTTGGGATTTGGTCACCATACCTTACAGCTTAATGTTGGTAATTTACATCAATTTGACATCAGGATGTGATGTTTGGAAGATGTTGGATTTTGGTTGCATAACATCACTACTTAAAACCAACAAATTATCAACGTCTATTGATGTTAGAATGGCAAGTTGAACTGACGTTAAAATTCAGACGTTTATCAGACATTGGGATTTGGTCACCATACCTTACAGCTTAATGTTGGTAATTTACATCAATTTGACATCAGGATGTGACGTTTGGAAGATGTTGGATTTTGGTTGCATAACATCACTACTTAAAAACAACAAATTATCAACATCTATTGATGTTAGAATGGCAAGTTGAACTGACGTTAAAATTCAGACGTTTATCAGACGTTGGGATTTGGTCACCATACCTTACAGCTTAATGTTGGTAATTTACGTCAATTTGACATCAGGATGTGACGTTTGGAAGATGTTGTATTTTGGTTACATAACATCACAAAATAAAACCAACAAATTATCAACGTCTATTGATGTTAGAATGGCAGGTTGAACTGACATTAAAATTCAGACGTTAATCAGAGGTTGGGATTTGGTCACCATACCTTACAACTAAATGTTGGTAATTTACATCAATTTGACATCAGGATGTGACGTTTGGAAGATGTTGTATTTTGGTTACATAACAGCACAAATTAAAACCAACAAATTATCAACGTCTATTGATGTTAGAATGGCAGGTTGAACTGACGTTAAAATTCAGACGTTTATCAGACGTTGGGATTTGGTCACCATACCTTACAGCTTAATGTTGGTAATTTATGTCAATTTGACATCAGGATGTGACATTTGAAAGATGTTGGATTTTGGTTGCATTACATCACAAAATAAAACCAACAAATTATCAACGTCTATTGATGTTAGAATGGCAGGTTGAACTGACGTTAAAATTCAGACGTTTATCAAACGTTGGGATTTGGTCACCATAACTTACAGCTTAATGTTGGTAAATTACGTCAATTTGACATCAGGATGTGACGTTTGGAAGATGTTGTATTTTGGTTACATAACATCACTACTCATAACCAACAAATTATCAATGTGTATTGGTGTTAGAATGGCAGGTTGAACTGACGTTAAAATTCAGACGTTAATCAGAGGTTGGGATTTGGTCACCATACCTTACAGCTTAATGTTGGTAATTTACATCAATTTGACATCAGGATGTGACGTTTGCAAGATGTTGGATTTTGGTTACATAACATCACTACTTAAAACCAACAAATTATCAATGTCTATTGATGTTAGAATGGCAGGTTGAACTGACGTTAAAATTCAGATGTTTATCAGACGTTGGGATTTGGTCACCATACCTTACAGCTTAATGTTGGTAATTTACGTCAATTTGACATCAGGATGTGACATTTGAAAGATGTTGGATTTTGGTTGCATAACATCACAAAATAAAACCAACAAATTATCATTGTCTATTGATGTTAGAATGGCAGGTTGAACTGACGTTAAAATTCAGATATTTATCAGACCTTGGGATTTGGTCACCATACCTTACAGCTTAATGTTGGTAATTTACATCAATTTGACATCAGGATGTGACGTTTGGAAGATGTTGGATTTTGGTTGCATAACATCACTACTTAAAACCAACAAATTATCAATGTCTATTGATGTTAGAATGGCAGGTTGAACTGACGTTAAAATTCAGATGTTTATCAGACGTTGGGATTTGGTCACCATACCTTACAGCTTAATGTTGGTAATTTATGTCAATTTGACATCAGGATGTGACATTTGAAAGATGTTGGATTTTGGTTGCATTACATCACAAAATAAAACCAACAAATTATCAACGTCTATTGATGTTAGAATGGCAGGTTGTACTGACGTTAAAATTCAGACGTTAATCAGAGGTTGGGATTTGGTCACCATACCTTACAACTAAATGTTGGTAATTTACATCAATTTGACATCAGGATGTGACGTTTGGAAGATGTTGGATTTTGGTTGCATAACATCACTACTTCAACAAATTTTCAATGTCTATTGATGTTAGAATGGCAAGTTGAACTGACCTTAAAATTCAGACGTTTATCAGATGTTGGGATTTGGTCACCATAACTTACAGCTTAATGTTGGTAATTTACGTCAATTTGACATCAGGATGTGACATTTGGAAGATGTTGGATTTTGGTTACATAACATCACAAATTAAAACCAACACATTTTCAATGTCTATTGATGTTAGAATGGCAGGTTGAACAGACGATAAAATTCAGATGTTAATCCAACGTAGGGATTTGGTCACCATAACTTACTGCTTAATTTTGGTAATTTACGTCAATTTGACATCAGGAGGTGACGTTTGTAAGATGTTGGATTATGGTTACATAACATCACTACTTAAAACCAACAAATTATCACCGTCTATTGATGTTAGAATGGCAGGTTGAACTGACGTTAAAATTCAGATGTTTATCAGACGTTGGGACTTGGTCACCATAACTTTCAGCTTAATGTTGGTAATTTACGTCAATTTGACATCAGGATGTGACGTTTGGAAGATGTTGTATTTTGGTTACATAACATCACTACTCATAACCAACAAATTATCAATGTCTATTGGTGTTAGAATGGCAAGTTGAACTGACGTTAAAATTCAGATGTTAATCAGACAATGGGATTTGGTCACCATACCTTACAGCTTAATGTTGGTAATTTACATCAATTTGACATCAGGATGTGACGTTTGGAAGATGTTGGATTTTGGTTGCATAACATCACAAAATAAAACCAACAAATTATCAACGTCTATTGATGTTAGAATGGCAGGTTGAACTGACGTTATAATTCAGACATTAATCAGAGGTTGGGATTTGGTCACCATACCTTACAACTAAATGTTGGTAATTTACGTCAATTTGACATCAGGATGTGACGTTTGGAAGATGTTGGATTTTGGTTGCATAACATCACTACTTAAAAACAACAAATTATCAACATCTATTGATGTTAGAATGGCAGGTTGAACTGACGTTAAAATTCAGACGTTTATCAGACGTTGGGATTTGGTCACCATACCTTACAGCTTAATGTTGGTAATTTACGTCAATTTGACATCAGGATGTGACGTTTGGAAGATGTTGGATTTTAGTTGCATAACATCACTACATAAAATCAACAAATTATCAACGTCTATTGATGTTAGAATGGCAGGTTGAACTGACGTTAAAATTCAGACATTTATCAGACGTTGGGATTTGGTCACCATACCTTACAGCTTAATGTTGGTAATTTACATCAATTTGACATCAGGATGTGATGTTTGGAAGATGTTGGATTTTGGTTGCATAACATCACTACTTAAAACCAACAAATTATCAACGTCTATTGATGTTAGAATGGCAAGTTGAACTGACGTTAAAATTCAGACGTTTATCAGACATTGGGATTTGGTCACCATACCTTACAGCTTAATGTTGGTAATTTACATCAATTTGACATCAGGATGTGACGTTTGGAAGATGTTGGATTTTGGTTGCATAACATCACTACTTAAAAACAACAAATTATCAACATCTATTGATGTTAGAATGGCAAGTTGAACTGACGTTAAAATTCAGACGTTTATCAGACGTTGGGATTTGGTCACCATACCTTACAGCTTAATGTTGGTAATTTACGTCAATTTGACATCAGGATGTGACGTTTGGAAGATGTTGTATTTTGGTTACATAACAGCACAAATTAAAACCAACAAATTATCAACGTCTATTGATGTTAGAATGGCAGGTTGAACTGACGTTAAAATTCAGACGTTTATCAGACGTTGGGATTTGGTCACCATACCTTACAGCTTAATGTTGGTAATTTATGTCAATTTGACATCAGGATGTGACATTTGAAAGATGTTGGATTTTGGTTGCATTACATCACAAAATAAAACCAACAAATTATCAACGTCTATTGATGTTAGAATGGCAGGTTGAACTGACGTTAAAATTCAGACGTTTATCAAACGTTGGGATTTGGTCACCATAACTTACAGCTTAATGTTGGTAAATTACGTCAATTTGACATCAGGATGTGACGTTTGGAAGATGTTGTATTTTGGTTACATAACATCACTACTCATAACCAACAAATTATCAATGTGTATTGGTGTTAGAATGGCAGGTTGAACTGACGTTAAAATTCAGACGTTAATCAGAGGTTGGGATTTGGTCACCATACCTTACAGCTTAATGTTGGTAATTTACATCAATTTGACATCAGGATGTGACGTTTGCAAGATGTTGGATTTTGGTTACATAACATCACTACTTAAAACCAACAACTTATCAATGTCTATTGATGTTAGAATGGCAGGTTGAACTGACGTTAAAATTCAGATGTTTATCAGACGTTGGGATTTGGTCACCATACCTTACAGCTTAATGTTGGTAATTTACGTCAATTTGACATCAGGATGTGACATTTGAAAGATGTTGGATTTTGGTTGCATAACATCACAAAATAAAACCAACAAATTATCAACGTCTATTGATGTTAGAATGGCAGGTTGAACTGACGTTAAAATTCAGATATTTATCAGACCTTGGGATTTGGTCACCATACCTTACAGCTTAATGTTGGTAATTTACATCAATTTGACATCAGGATGTGACGTTTGGAAGATGTTGGATTTTGGTTGCATAACATCACTACTTAAAACCAACAAATTATCAATGTCTATTGATGTTAGAATGGCAGGTTGAACTGACATTAAAATTCAGATGTTTATCAGACGTTGGGATTTGGTCACCATACCTTACAGCTTAATGTTGGTAATTTATGTCAATTTGACATCAGGATGTGACATTTGAAAGATGTTGGATTTTGGTTGCATTACATCACAAAATAAAACCAACAAATTATCAACGTCTATTGATGTTAGAATGGCAGGTTGAACTGACGTTAAAATTCAGACGTTAATCAGAGGTTGGGATTTGGTCACCATACCTTACAACTAAATGTTGGTAATTTACATCAATTGGACATCAGGATGTGACGTTTGGAAGATGTTGGATTTTGGTTGCATAACATCACTACTTCAACAAATTATCAATGTCTATTGATGTTAGAATGGCAAGTTGAACTGACGTTAAAATTCAGACGTTTATCAGATGTTGGGATTTGGTCACCATAACTTACAGCTTAATGTTGGTAATTTACGTCAATTTGACATCAGGATGTGACATTTGGAAGATGTTGGATTTTGGTTACATAACATCACAAATTAAAACCAACACATTTTCAATGTCTATTGATGTTAGAATGGCAGGTTGAACAGACGATAAAATTCAGATGTTAATCCAACGTAGGGATTTGGTCACCATAACTTACTGCTTAATTTTGGTAATTTACGTCAATTTGACATCAGGAGGTGACGTTTGTAAGATGTTGGATTATGGTTACATAACATCACTACTTAAAACCAACAAATTATCACCGTCTATTGATGTTAGAATGGCAGGTTGAACTGACGTTAAAATTCAGATGTTTATCAGACGTTGGGACTTGGTCACCATAACTTTCAGCTTAATGTTGGTAATTTACGTCAATTTGACATCAGGATGTGACGTTTGGAAGATGTTGTATTTTGGTTACATAACATCACTACTCATAACCAACAAATTATCAATGTCTATTGGTGTTAGAATGGCAAGTTGAACTGACGTTAAAATTCAGATGTTAATCAGACAATGGGATTTGGTCACCATACCTTACAGCTTAATGTTGGTAATTTACATCAATTTGACATCAGGATGTGACGTTTGGAAGATGTGGGATTTTAGTTGCATAACATCACTACTTAAAACCAACAAATTATCAACGTCTATTGATGTTAGAATGGCAGGTTGAACTGATGTTAAAATTCAGACGTTAATCAGAGGTTGGGATTTGGTCACCATACCTTACAGCTTAATGTTGGTAATTTACATCAATTTGACATCAGGATGTGACGTTTGGAAGATGTTGGATTTTGGTTGCATAACATCACTACTTAAAACCAACAAATTATCAACGTTTATTGATGTTAGAATGGCAAGTTGAACTGACGTTAAAATTCAGACGTTTATCAGACGTTGGGATTTGGTCACCATACCTTACAGCTTAATGTTGGTAATTTACATCAATTTGACATCAGGATGTGACGTTTGGAAGATGTTGGATTTTGGTTGCATAACATCACAAAATAAAACCAACAAATTATCAACGTCTATTGATGTTAGAATGGCAGGTTGAACTGACGTTAAAATTCAGACATTAATCAGAGGTTGGGATTTGGTCACCATACCTTACAACTAAATGTTGGTAATTTACGTCAATTTGACATAAGGATGTGACGTTTGGAAGATGTTGGATTTTGGTTGCATTACATCACTACTTAAAAACAACAAATTATCAACATCTATTGATGTTAGAATGGCAGGTTGAACTGACGTTAAAATTCAGACGTTTATCAGACGTTGGGATTTGGTCACCATACCTTACAGCTTAATGTTGGTAATTTACGTCAATTTGACATCAGGATGTGACGTTTGGAAGATGTTGGATTTTAGTTGCATAACATCACTACATAAAATCAACAAATTATCAACGTCTATTGATGTTGGAATGGCAGGTTGAACTGACATTAAAATTCAGACATTTATCAGACGTTGGGATTTGGTCACCATACCTTACAGCTTAATGTTGGTAATTTACATCAATTTGACATCAGGATGTGATGTTTGGAAGATGTTGGATTTTGGTTGCATAACATCACTACTTAAAACCAACAAATTATCAACGTCTATTGATGTTAGAATGGCAAGTTGAACTGACGTTAAAATTCAGACGTTTATCAGACATTGGGATTTGGTCACCATACCTTACAGCTTAATGTTGGTAATTTACATCAATTTGACATCAGGATGTGACGTTTGGAAGATGTTGGATTTTGGTTGCATAACATCACTACTTAAAAACAACAAATTATCAACATCTATTGATGTTAGAATGGCAAGTTGAACTGACGTTAAAATTCAGACGTTTATCAGACGTTGGGATTTGGTCACCATACCTTACAGCTTAATGTTGGTAATTTACGTCAATTTGACATCAGGATGTGACGTTTGGAAGATGTTGTATTTTGGTTACATAACAGCACAAATTAAAACCAACAAATTATCAACGTCTATTGATGTTAGAATGGCAGGTTGAACTGACGTTAAAATTCAGACGTTTATCAGACGTTGGGATTTGGTCACCATACCTTACAGCTTAATGTTGGTAATTTACGTCAATTTGACATCAGGATGTGACGTTTGGAAGATGTTGTATTTTGGTTACATAACAGCACAAATTAAAACCAACAAATTATCAACGTCTATTGATGTTAGAATGGCAGGTTGAACTGACGTTAAAATTCAGACGTTAATCAGAGGTTGGGATTTGGTCACCATACCTTACAACTAAATGTTGGTAATTTACGTCAATTTGACATCAGGATGTGACGTTTGGAAGATGTTGGATTTTGGTTGCATAACATCACTACTTAAAACCAACAAATTATCAACGTCTATTGATGTTAGAATGGCAAGTTGAACTGACGTTAAAATTCAGACGTTTATCAGACGTTGGGATTTGGTCACCATACCTTACAGCTTAATGTTAGTAATTTACATCAATTTGACATCAGGATGTGACGTTTGGAAGATGTTGGATTTTGGTTGCATAACATCACTTCTTAAAACCAACAAATTATCAACGTCTATTGATGTTAGAATGGCAGGTTGAACTGACGTTAAAATTCAGACATTCATCAGACGTTGGGATTTGGTCACCATACCTTACAGCTTAATGTTGGTAATTTACATCAATTTGACATCAGGATGTGACGTTTGGAAGATGTATTTTGGTTGCATAACATCACTACTTAAAACCAACAAATTATCAACGTCTATTGATGTTAGAATGGCAGGTTGAACTGACGTTAAAACTCAGATGTTTATCAGACGTTGGGATTTGGTCACAATACCTTACAGCTTAATGTTGGTAATTTACATCAATTTGACATCAGGATGTGACGTTTGGAAGATGTTGTATTTTGGTTACATAACAGCACAAATTAAAACCAACAAATTATCAATGTCTATTGTTGTTAGAATGGCAGGTTGAACTGACGTTAAAATTCAGATGTTTATCCAACGTTGGGATTTGGTCACCATAACTTGCTGCTTAATGTTGGTAATTTACGTCAATTTGACATCAGGATGTGACGTTTGGAAGATGTTGGATTTTGGTTACATAACATCACTACTTATAACCAACAAATTATCAACGTCTATTGGTGTTAGAATGGCAAGTTGAACTGACATTAAAATTCAGACGTTAATCAGACATTGGGATTTGGTCACCATACCTTACAGCATAATGTTGGTAATTTACGTCAATTTGACATCAGGATGTGACGTTTGGAAGATGTTGTATTTTGGTTACATAACATCACAAAATAAAACCAACAAATTATCAACGTCTATTGATGTTAGAATGGCAGGTTGAACTGACATTAATATTCAGACGTTAATCAGAGGTTGGATTTGGTCACCATACCTTACAACTAAATGTTGGTAATTTACATCAATTTGACATCAGGATGTGACGTTTGGAAGATGTTGTTTTTTGGTTACATAACAGCACAAATTAAAACCAACAAATTATCAATGTCTATTGATGTTAGAATGGCAGGTTGAACTGACGTTAAAATTCAGACGTTTATCAGATGTTGGGATTTGGTCACCATAACTTACAGCTTAATGTTGGTAATTTACGTCAATTTGACATCAGGATGTGACATTTGGAAGATGTTGGATTTTGGTTACATAACATCGCAAATTAAAACCAACACATTTTCAATGTCTATTGATGTTAGAATGGCAGGTTGAACAGACGTTAAAATTCAGATGTTTATCCAACGTTGGGATTTGGTCACCATAACTTGCTGCTTAATGTTGGTAATTTGCATCAATTTGACATCAGGATGTGATGTTTGGAAGATGTTGGATTTTGGTTGCATAACATCACTACTTCAACAAATTATCAATGTCTATTGATGTTAGAATGGCAAGTTGATCTGACGTTAAAATTCAGACGTTTATCAGATGTTGGGATTTGGTCACCATAACTTACAGCTTAATGTTGGTAATTTACATCAATTTGACATCAGGATGTGACGTTTGGAAGATGTATTTTGGTTGCATAACATCACTACTTAAAACCAACAAATTATCAACGTCTATTGATGTTAGAATGGCAGGTTGAACTGACGTTAAAACTCAGATGTTTATCAGATGTTGGGATTTGGTCACAATACCTTACAGCTTAATGTTGGTAATTTACATCAATTTGACATCAGGATGTGACGTTTGGAAGATGTTGTATTTTGGTTACATAACAGCACAAATTAAAACCAACAAATTATCAATGTCTATTGTTGTTAGAATGGCAGGTTGAACTGACGTTAAAATTCAGATGTTTATCCAACGTTGGGATTTGGTCACCATAACTTGCTGCTTAATGTTGGTAATTTACGTCAATTTGACATCAGGATGTGACGTTTGGAAGATGTTGGATTTTGGTTACATAACATCACTACTTATAACCAACAAATTATCAACGTCTATTGGTGTTAGAATGGCAAGTTGAACTGACATTAAAATTCAGACGTTAATCAGACATTGGGATTTGGTCACCATACCTTACAGCATAATGTTGGTAATTTACGTCAATTTGACATCAGGATGTGACGTTTGGAAGATGTTGTATTTTGGTTACATAACATCACAAAATAAAACCAACAAATTATCAACGTCTATTGATGTTAGAATGGCAGGTTGAACTGACATTAATATTCAGACGTTAATCAGAGGTTGGATTTGGTCACCATACCTTACAACTAAATGTTGGTAATTTACATCAATTTGACATCAGGATGTGACGTTTGGAAGATGTTGTTTTTTGGTTACATAACAGCACAAATTAAAACCAACAAATTATCAATGTCTATTGATGTTAGAATGGCAGGTTGAACTGACGTTAAAATTCAGACGTTTATCAGATGTTGGGATTTGGTCACCATAACTTACAGCTTAATGTTGGTAATTTACGTCAATTTGACATCAGGATGTGACATTTGGAAGATGTTGGATTTTGGTTACATAACATCGCAAATTAAAACCAACACATTTTCAATGTCTATTGATGTTAGAATGGCAGGTTGAACAGACGTTAAAATTCAGATGTTTATCCAACGTTGGGATTTGGTCACCATAACTTGCTGCTTAATGTTGGTAATTTGCATCAATTTGACATCAGGATGTGATGTTTGGAAGATGTTGGATTTTGGTTGCATAACATCACTACTTCAACAAATTATCAATGTCTATTGATGTTAGAATGGCAAGTTGATCTGACGTTAAAATTCAGACGTTTATCAGATGTTGGGATTTGGTCACCATAACTTACAGCTAAATGTTGGTAATTTACGTCAATTTGACATCAGGATGTAACATTTGGAAGATGTTGGATTTTGGTTACATAACATCACAAATTAAAACCAACACATTTTCAATGTCTATTGATGTTAGAATGGCAGGTTGAACAGACGTTAAAATTCAGATGTTAATCCAACGTTGGGATTTGGTCACCATAACTTACTGCTTAATTTTGGTAATTTACGTCAATTTGACATCAGGATGTGACGTTTGGAAGATGTTGGATTATGGTTACATAACATCACTACTTAAAACCAACAAATTATCAACGTCTATTGATGTTAGAATGGCAGGTTGAACTGACGTTAAAATTAAGATGTTTATCAGACGTTTGGATTTGGTCACCATACCTTACAGCTTAATGTTGGTAATTTACGTCAATTTGACATCAGGATGTGATGTTTGGAAGATGTTGTATTTTGGTTACATAACAGCACAAATTAAAACCAACAAATTATCAACGTCTATTGATGTTAGAATGGCAGGTTGAACTGACGTTAAAATTCAGACGTTTATCAGACGTTGGGATTTGGTCACCATACCTTACAGCTTAATGTTGGTAATTTACGTCAATTTGACATCAGGATGTGACGTTTGGAAGATGTTGTATTTTGGTTACATAACAGCACAAATTAAAACCAACAAATTATCAACGTCTATTGATGTTAGAATGGCAGGTTGAACTGACGTTAAAATTCAGACGTTAATCAGAGGTTGGGATTTGGTCACCATACCTTACAACTAAATGTTGGTAATTTATGTCAATTTGACATCAGGATGTGACGTTTGGAAGATGTTGGATTTTGGTTGCATAACATCACTACTTAAAACCAACAAATTATCAACGTCTATTGATGTTAGAATGGCAGGTTGAACTGACGTTAAAATTCAGACATTCATCAGACGTTGGGATTTGGTCACCATACCTTACAGCTTAATGTTGGTAATTTACATCAATTTGACATCAGGATGTGACGTTTGGAAGATGTTGGATTTTGGTTACATAACATCACTACTTATAACCAACAAATTATCAACGTCTATTGGTGTTAGAATGGCAAGTTGAACTGACGTTAAAATTCAGACGTTAATCAGACATTGGGATTTGGTCACCATACCTTACAGCATAATGTTGGTAATTTACGTCAATTTGACATCAGGATGTGACGTTTGGAAGATGTTGTATTTTGGTTACATAACATCACAAAATAAAACCAACAAATTATCAACGTCTATTGATGTTAGAATGGCAGGTTGAACTGACATTAATATTCAGACGTTAATCAGAGGTTGGATTTGGTCACCATACCTTACAACTAAATGTTGGTAATTTACATCAATTTGACATCAGGATGTGACGTTTGGAAGATGTTGTTTTTTGGTTACATAACAGCACAAATTAAAACCAACAAATTATCAATGTCTATTGATGTTAGAATGGCAGGTTGAACTGACGTTAAAATTCAGACGTTTATCAGATGTTGGGATTTGGTCACCATAACTTACAGCTTAATGTTGGTAATTTACGTCAATTTGACATCAGGATGTGACATTTGGAAGATGTTGGATTTTGGTTACATAACATCGCAAATTAAAACCAACACATTTTCAATGTCTATTGATGTTAGAATGGCAGGTTGAACAGACGTTAAAATTCAGATGTTTATCCAACGTTGGGATTTGGTCACCATAACTTGCTGCTTAATGTTGGTAATTTGCATCAATTTGACATCAGGATGTGATGTTTGGAAGATGTTGGATTTTGGTTGCATAACATCACTACTTCAACAAATTATCAATGTCTATTGATGTTAGAATGGCAAGTTGATCTGACGTTAAAATTCAGACGTTTATCAGATGTTGGGATTTGGTCACCATAACTTACAGCTTAATGTTGGTAATTTACATCAATTTGACATCAGGATGTGACGTTTGGAAGATGTATTTTGGTTGCATAACATCACTACTTAAAACCAACAAATTATCAACGTCTATTGATGTTAGAATGGCAGGTTGAACTGACGTTAAAACTCAGATGTTTATCAGATGTTGGGATTTGGTCACAATACCTTACAGCTTAATGTTGGTAATTTACATCAATTTGACATCAGGATGTGACGTTTGGAAGATGTTGTATTTTGGTTACATAACAGCACAAATTAAAACCAACAAATTATCAATGTCTATTGTTGTTAGAATGGCAGGTTGAACTGACGTTAAATTTCAGATGTTTATCCAACGTTGGGATTTGGTCACCATAACTTGCTGCTTAATGTTGGTAATTTACGTCAATTTGACATCAGGATGTGACGTTTGGAAGATGTTGGATTTTGGTTACATAACATCACTACTTATAACCAACAAATTATCAACGTCTATTGGTGTTAGAATGGCAAGTTGAACTGACATTAAAATTCAGACGTTAATCAGACATTGGGATTTGGTCACCATACCTTACAGCATAATGTTGGTAATTTACGTCAATTTGACATCAGGATGTGACGTTTGGAAGATGTTGTATTTTGGTTACATAACATCACAAAATAAAACCAACAAATTATCAACGTCTATTGATGTTAGAATGGCAGGTTGAACTGACATTAATATTCAGACGTTAATCAGAGGTTGGATTTGGTCACCATACCTTACAACTAAATGTTGGTAATTTACATCAATTTGACATCAGGATGTGACGTTTGGAAGATGTTGTTTTTTGGTTACATAACAGCACAAATTAAAACCAACAAATTATCAATGTCTATTGATGTTAGAATGGCAGGTTGAACTGACGTTAAAATTCAGACGTTTATCAGATGTTGGGATTTGGTCACCATAACTTACAGCTTAATGTTGGTAATTTACGTCAATTTGACATCAGGATGTGACATTTGGAAGATGTTGGATTTTGGTTACATAACATCGCAAATTAAAACCAACACATTTTCAATGTCTATTGATGTTAGAATGGCAGGTTGAACAGACGTTAAAATTCAGATGTTTATCCAACGTTGGGATTTGGTCACCATAACTTGCTGCTTAATGTTGGTAATTTGCATCAATTTGACATCAGGATGTGATGTTTGGAAGATGTTGGATTTTGGTTGCATAACATCACTACTTCAACAAATTATCAATGTCTATTGATGTTAGAATGGCAAGTTGATCTGACGTTAAAATTCAGACGTTTATCAGATGTTGGGATTTGGTCACCATAACTTACAGCTAAATGTTGGTAATTTACGTCAATTTGACATCAGGATGTAACATTTGGAAGATGTTGGATTTTGGTTACATAACATCACAAATTAAAACCAACACATTTTCAATGTCTATTGATGTTAGAATGGCAGGTTGAACAGACGTTAAAATTCAGATGTTAATCCAACGTTGGGATTTGGTCACCATAACTTACTGCTTAATTTTGGTAATTTACGTCAATTTGACATCAGGATGTGACGTTTGGAAGATGTTGGATTATGGTTACATAACATCACTACTTAAAACCAACAAATTATCAACGTCTATTGATGTTAGAATGGCAGGTTGAACTGACGTTAAAATTAAGATGTTTATCAGACGTTTGGATTTGGTCACCATACCTTACAGCTTAATGTTGGTAATTTACGTCAATTTGACATCAGGATGTGATGTTTGGAAGATGTTGTATTTTGGTTACATAACAGCACAAATTAAAACCAACAAATTATCAACGTCTATTGATGTTAGAATGGCAGGTTGAACTGACGTTAAAATTCAGACGTTTATCAGACGTTGGGATTTGGTCACCATACCTTACAGCTTAATGTTGGTAATTTACGTCAATTTGACATCAGGATGTGACGTTTGGAAGATGTTGTATTTTGGTTACATAACAGCACAAATTAAAACCAACAAATTATCAACGTCTATTGATGTTAGAATGGCAGGTTGAACTGACGTTAAAATTCAGACGTTAATCAGAGGTTGGGATTTGGTCACCATACCTTACAACTAAATGTTGGTAATTTATGTCAATTTGACATCAGGATGTGACGTTTGGAAGATGTTGGATTTTGGTTGCATAACATCACTACTTAAAACCAACAAATTATCAACGTCTATTGATGTTAGAATGGCAGGTTGAACTGACGTTAAAATTCAGACATTCATCAGACGTTGGGATTTGGTCACCATACCTTACAGCTTAATGTTGGTAATTTACATCAATTTGACATCAGGATGTGACGTTTGGAAGATGTTGGATTTTGGTTACATAACATCACTACTTATAACCAACAAATTATCAACGTCTATTGGTGTTAGAATGGCAAGTTGAACTGACGTTAAAATTCAGACGTTAATCAGACATTGGGATTTGGTCACCATACCTTACAGCATAATGTTGGTAATTTACGTCAATTTGACATCAGGATGTGACGTTTGGAAGATGTTGTATTTTGGTTACATAACATCACAAAATAAAACCAACAAATTATCAACGTCTATTGATGTTAGAATGGCAGGTTGAACTGACATTAATATTCAGACGTTAATCAGAGGTTGGATTTGGTCACCATACCTTACAACTAAATGTTGGTAATTTACATCAATTTGACATCAGGATGTGACGTTTGGAAGATGTTGTTTTTTGGTTACATAACAGCACAAATTAAAACCAACAAATTATCAATGTCTATTGATGTTAGAATGGCAGGTTGAACTGACGTTAAAATTCAGACGTTTATCAGATGTTGGGATTTGGTCACCATAACTTACAGCTTAATGTTGGTAATTTACGTCAATTTGACATCAGGATGTGACATTTGGAAGATGTTGGATTTTGGTTACATAACATCGCAAATTAAAACCAACACATTTTCAATGTCTATTGATGTTAGAATGGCAGGTTGAACAGACGTTAAAATTCAGATGTTTATCCAACGTTGGGATTTGGTCACCATAACTTGCTGCTTAATGTTGGTAATTTGCATCAATTTGACATCAGGATGTGATGTTTGGAAGATGTTGGATTTTGGTTGCATAACATCACTACTTCAACAAATTATCAATGTCTATTGATGTTAGAATGGCAAGTTGATCTGACGTTAAAATTCAGACGTTTATCAGATGTTGGGATTTGGTCACCATAACTTACAGCTTAATGTTGGTAATTTACATCAATTTGACATCAGGATGTGACGTTTGGAAGATGTATTTTGGTTGCATAACATCACTACTTAAAACCAACAAATTATCAACGTCTATTGATGTTAGAATGGCAGGTTGAACTGACGTTAAAACTCAGATGTTTATCAGATGTTGGGATTTGGTCACAATACCTTACAGCTTAATGTTGGTAATTTACATCAATTTGACATCAGGATGTGACGTTTGGAAGATGTTGTATTTTGGTTACATAACAGCACAAATTAAAACCAACAAATTATCAATGTCTATTGTTGTTAGAATGGCAGGTTGAACTGACGTTAAATTTCAGATGTTTATCCAACGTTGGGATTTGGTCACCATAACTTGCTGCTTAATGTTGGTAATTTACGTCAATTTGACATCAGGATGTGACGTTTGGAAGATGTTGGATTTTGGTTACATAACATCACTACTTATAACCAACAAATTATCAACGTCTATTGGTGTTAGAATGGCAAGTTGAACTGACATTAAAATTCAGACGTTAATCAGACATTGGGATTTGGTCACCATACCTTACAGCATAATGTTGGTAATTTACGTCAATTTGACATCAGGATGTGACGTTTGGAAGATGTTGTATTTTGGTTACATAACATCACAAAATAAAACCAACAAATTATCAACGTCTATTGATGTTAGAATGGCAGGTTGAACTGACATTAATATTCAGACGTTAATCAGAGGTTGGATTTGGTCACCATACCTTACAACTAAATGTTGGTAATTTACATCAATTTGACATCAGGATGTGACGTTTGGAAGATGTTGTTTTTTGGTTACATAACAGCACAAATTAAAACCAACAAATTATCAATGTCTATTGATGTTAGAATGGCAGGTTGAACTGACGTTAAAATTCAGACGTTTATCAGATGTTGGGATTTGGTCACCATAACTTACAGCTTAATGTTGGTAATTTACGTCAATTTGACATCAGGATGTGACATTTGGAAGATGTTGGATTTTGGTTACATAACATCGCAAATTAAAACCAACACATTTTCAATGTCTATTGATGTTAGAATGGCAGGTTGAACAGACGTTAAAATTCAGATGTTTATCCAACGTTGGGATTTGGTCACCATAACTTGCTGCTTAATGTTGGTAATTTGCATCAATTTGACATCAGGATGTGATGTTTGGAAGATGTTGGATTTTGGTTGCATAACATCACTACTTCAACAAATTATCAATGTCTATTGATGTTAGAATGGCAAGTTGATCTGACGTTAAAATTCAGACGTTTATCAGATGTTGGGATTTGGTCACCATAACTTACAGCTAAATGTTGGTAATTTACGTCAATTTGACATCAGGATGTAACATTTGGAAGATGTTGGATTTTGGTTACATAACATCACAAATTAAAACCAACACATTTTCAATGTCTATTGATGTTAGAATGGCAGGTTGAACAGACGTTAAAATTCAGATGTTAATCCAACGTTGGGATTTGGTCACCATAACTTACTGCTTAATTTTGGTAATTTACGTCAATTTGACATCAGGATGTGACGTTTGGAAGATGTTGGATTATGGTTACATAACATCACTACTTAAAACCAACAAATTATCAACGTCTATTGATGTTAGAATGGCAGGTTGAACTGACGTTAAAATTAAGATGTTTATCAGACGTTTGGATTTGGTCACCATACCTTACAGCTTAATGTTGGTAATTTACGTCAATTTGACATCAGGATGTGATGTTTGGAAGATGTTGTATTTTGGTTACATAACAGCACAAATTAAAACCAACAAATTATCAACGTCTATTGATGTTAGAATGGCAGGTTGAACTGACGTTAAAATTCAGACGTTTATCAGACGTTGGGATTTGGTCACCATACCTTACAGCTTAATGTTGGTAATTTACGTCAATTTGACATCAGGATGTGACGTTTGGAAGATGTTGTATTTTGGTTACATAACAGCACAAATTAAAACCAACAAATTATCAACGTCTATTGATGTTAGAATGGCAGGTTGAACTGACGTTAAAATTCAGACGTTAATCAGAGGTTGGGATTTGGTCACCATACCTTACAACTAAATGTTGGTAATTTATGTCAATTTGACATCAGGATGTGACGTTTGGAAGATGTTGGATTTTGGTTGCATAACATCACTACTTAAAACCAACAAATTATCAACGTCTATTGATGTTAGAATGGCAGGTTGAACTGACGTTAAAATTCAGACATTCATCAGACGTTGGGATTTGGTCACCATACCTTACAGCTTAATGTTGGTAATTTACATCAATTTGACATCAGGATGTGACGTTTGGAAGATGTTGGATTTTGGTTACATAACATCACTACTTATAACCAACAAATTATCAACGTCTATTGGTGTTAGAATGGCAAGTTGAACTGACGTTAAAATTCAGACGTTAATCAGACATTGGGATTTGGTCACCATACCTTACAGCATAATGTTGGTAATTTACGTCAATTTGACATCAGGATGTGACGTTTGGAAGATGTTGTATTTTGGTTACATAACATCACAAAATAAAACCAACAAATTATCAACGTCTATTGATGTTAGAATGGCAGGTTGAACTGACATTAATATTCAGACGTTAATCAGAGGTTGGATTTGGTCACCATACCTTACAACTAAATGTTGGTAATTTACATCAATTTGACATCAGGATGTGACGTTTGGAAGATGTTGTTTTTTGGTTACATAACAGCACAAATTAAAACCAACAAATTATCAATGTCTATTGATGTTAGAATGGCAGGTTGAACTGACGTTAAAATTCAGACGTTTATCAGATGTTGGGATTTGGTCACCATAACTTACAGCTTAATGTTGGTAATTTACGTCAATTTGACATCAGGATGTGACATTTGGAAGATGTTGGATTTTGGTTACATAACATCGCAAATTAAAACCAACACATTTTCAATGTCTATTGATGTTAGAATGGCAGGTTGAACAGACGTTAAAATTCAGATGTTTATCCAACGTTGGGATTTGGTCACCATAACTTGCTGCTTAATGTTGGTAATTTGCATCAATTTGACATCAGGATGTGATGTTTGGAAGATGTTGGATTTTGGTTGCATAACATCACTACTTCAACAAATTATCAATGTCTATTGATGTTAGAATGGCAAGTTGATCTGACGTTAAAATTCAGACGTTTATCAAATGTTGGGATTTGGTCACCATAACTTACAGCTAAATGTTGGTAATTTACGTCAATTTGACATCAGGATGTAACATTTGGAAGATGTTGGATTTTGGTTACATAACATCACAAATTAAAACCAACACATTTTCAATGTCTATTGATGTTAGAATGGCAGGTTGAACAGACGTTAAAATTCAGATGTTAATCCAACGTTGGGATTTGGTCACCATACCTTACAACTAAATGTTGGTAATTTACGTCAATTTGACATCAGGATGTGACGTTTGGAAGATGTTGGATTTTGGTTGCATAACATCACTACTTAAAACCAACAAATTATCAACGTCTATTGATGTTAGAATGGCAAGTTGAACTGACGTTAAAATTCAGACGTTTATCAGACGTTGGGATTTGGTCACCATACCTTACAGCTTAATGTTAGTAGTTTACATCAATTTGACATCAGGATGTGACGTTTGGAAGATGTTGGATTTTGGTTGCATAACATCACTTCTTAAAACCAACAAATTATCAACGTCTATTGATGTTAGAATGGCAGGTTGAACTGACGTTAAAATTCAGACATTCATCAGACGTTGGGATTTGGTCACCATACCTTACAGCTTAATGTTGGTAATTTACATCAATTTGACATCAGGATGTGACGTTTGGAAGATGTATTTTGGTTGCATAACATCACTACTTAAAACCAACAAATTATCAACGTCTATTGATGTTAGAATGGCAGGTTGAACTGACGTTAAAATTCAGGCGTTTATCAGACGTTGGGATTTGGTCACCATACCTTACAACTAAATGTTGGTAATTTACGTCAATTTGACATCAGGATGTGACGTTTGGAAGATGTTGTATTTTGGTTACATAACAGCACAAATTAAAACCAACAAATTATCAATGTCTATTGTTGTTAGAATGGCAGGTTGAACTGACGTTAAAATTCAGATGTTTATCCAACGTTGGGATTTGGTCACCATAACTTGCTGCTTAATGTTGGTAATTTACGTCAATTTGACATCAGGATGTGACGTTTGGAAGATGTTGGATTTTGGTTACATAACATCACTACTTATAACCAACAAATTATCAACGTCTATTGGTGTTAGAATGGCAAGTTGAACTGACGTTAAAATTCAGACGTTAATCAGACATTGGGATTTGGTCACCATACCTTACAGCATAATGTTGGTAATTTACGTCAATTTGACATCAGGATGTGACGTTTGGAAGATGTTGTATTTTGGTTACATAACATCACAAAATAAAACCAACAAATTATCAACGTCTATTGATGTTAGAATGGCAGGTTGAACTGACATTAATATTCAGACGTTAATCAGAGGTTGGATTTGGTCACCATACCTTACAACTAAATGTTGGTAATTTACATCAATTTGACATCAGGATGTGACGTTTGGAAGATGTTGTTTTTTGGTTACATAACAGCACAAATTAAAACCAACAAATTATCAATGTCTATTGATGTTAGAATGGCAGGTTGAACTGACGTTAAAATTCAGACGTTTATCAGATGTTGGGATTTGGTCACCATAACTTACAGCTTAATGTTGGTAATTTACGTCAATTTGACATCAGGATGTGACATTTGGAAGATGTTGGATTTTGGTTACATAACATCGCAAATTAAAACCAACACATTTTCAATGTCTATTGATGTTAGAATGGCAGGTTGAACAGACGTTAAAATTCAGATGTTTATCCAACGTTGGGATTTGGTCACCATAACTTGCTGCTTAATGTTGGTAATTTGCATCAATTTGACATCAGGATGTGATGTTTGGAAGATGTTGGATTTTGGTTGCATAACATCACTACTTCAACAAATTATCAATGTCTATTGATGTTAGAATGGCAAGTTGATCTGACGTTAAAATTCAGACGTTTATCAAATGTTGGGATTTGGTCACCATAACTTACAGCTAAATGTTGGTAATTTACGTCAATTTGACATCAGGATGTAACATTTGGAAGATGTTGGATTTTGGTTACATAACATCACAAATTAAAACCAACACATTTTCAATGTCTATTGATGTTAGAATGGCAGGTTGAACAGACGTTAAAATTCAGATGTTAATCCAACGTTGGGATTTGGTCACCATAACTTACTGCTTAATTTTGGTAATTTACGTCAATTTGACATCAGGATGTGACGTTTGGAAGATGTTGGATTATGGTTACATAACATCACTACTTAAAACCAACAAATTATCAACGTCTATTGATGTTAGAATGGCAGGTTGAACTGACGTTAAAATTCAGATGTTCATCAGACGTTTGGATTTGGTCACCATACCTTACAGCTTAATGTTGGTAATTTACGTCAATTTGACATCAGGATGTGACGTTTGGAAGATGTTGAATTTTGGTTACATAACAGCACAAATTAAAACCAACAAATTATCAATGTCTATTGATGTTAGAATGGCAAGTTGAACTGACGTTAAAATTCAGAAATTAATCAAACGTTGGGATTTGGTCACCATAACTTACAGCTTAATGTTGGTGATTTACGTCAATTTGACATCAGGATGTGACGTTTGGAAGATGTTGGATTTTGGTTACATAACATCACTACTTATAACCAACAAATTATCAACGTCTATTGGTGTTAGAATGGCAAGTTGAACTGACATTAAAATTCAGACGTTTATCAGACATTGGGATTTGGTCACCATACCTTACAGCATAATGTTGGTAATTTACGTCAATTTGACATCAGGATGTGATGTTTGGAAGATGTTGTATTTTGGTTACATAACATCACAAAATAAAACCAACAAATTATCAACGTCTATTGATGTTAGAATGGCAGGTTGAACTGACGTTAAAATTCAGACGTTAATCAGAGGTTGGGATTTGGTCACCATACCTTACAACTAAATGTTGGTAATTTACATCAATTTGACATCAGGATGTGACGTTTGGAAGATGTTGTATTTTGGTTACATAACATCGCAAATTAAAACCAACACATTTTCAATGTCTATTGATGTTAGAATGGCAGGTTGAACTGACGTTAAAATTCAGACGTTTATCAGATGTTGGGATTTGGTCACCATAACTTACAGCTTAATGTTGGTAATTTACGTCAATTTGACATCAGGATGTGACATTTGGAAGATGTTGGATTTTGGTTACATAACATCGCAAATTAAAACCAACACATTTTCAATGTCTATTGATGTTAGAATGGCAGGTTGAACAGACGTTAAAATTCAGATGTTTATCCAACGTTGGGATTTGGTCACCATAACTTGCTGCTTAATGTTGGTAATTTGCATCAATTTGACATCAGGATGTGATGTTTGGAAGATGTTGGATTTTGGTTGCATAACATCACTACTTCAACAAATTATCAATGTCTATTGATGTTAGAATGGCAAGTTGATCTGACGTTAAAATTCAGACGTTTATCAGATGTTGGGATTTGGTCACCATAACTTACAGCTAAATGTTGGTAATTTACGTCAATTTGACATCAGGATGTAACATTTGGAAGATGTTGGATTTTGGTTACATAACATCACAAATTAAAACCAACACATTTTCAATGTCTATTGATGTTAGAATGGCAGGTTGAACAGACGTTAAAATTCAGATGTTAATCCAACGTTGGGATTTGGTCACCATAACTTACTGCTTAATTTTGGTAATTTACGTCAATTTGACATCAGGATGTGACGTTTGGAAGATGTTGGATTATGGTTACATAACATCACTACTTAAAACCAACAAATTATCAACGTCTATTGATGTTAGAATGGCAGGTTGAACTGACGTTAAAATTCAGATGTTCATCAGACGTTTGGATTTGGTCACCATACCTTACAGCTTAATGTTGGTAATTTACGTCAATTTGACATCAGGATGTGACGTTTGGAAGATGTTGAATTTTGGTTACATAACAGCACAAATTAAAACCAACAAATTATCAATGTCTATTGATGTTAGAATGGCAAGTTGAACTGACGTTAAAATTCAGAAATTAATCAAACGTTGGGATTTGGTCACCATAACTTACAGCTTAATGTTGGTGATTTACGTCAATTTGACATCAGGATGTGACGTTTGGAAGATGTTGGATTTTGGTTACATAACATCACTACTTATAACCAACAAATTATCATCGTCTATTGGTGTTAGAATGGCAAGTTGAACTGACATTAAAATTCAGACGTTTATCAGACATTGGGATTTGGTCACCATACCTTACAGCATAATGTTGGTAATTTACGTCAATTTGACATCAGGATGTGATGTTTGGAAGATGTTGTATTTTGGTTACATAACATCACAAAATAAAACCAACAAATTATCAACGTCTATTGATGTTAGAATGGCAGGTTGAACTGACGTTAAAATTCAGACGTTAATCAGAGGTTGGGATTTGGTCACCATACCTTACAACTAAATGTTGGTAATTTACATCAATTTGACATCAGGATGTGACGTTTGGAAGATGTTGTATTTTGGTTACATAACATCGCAAATTAAAACCAACACATTTTCAATGTCTATTGATGTTAGAATGGCAGGTTGAACTGACGTTAAAATTCAGACGTTTATCAGATGTTGGGATTTGGTCACCATAACTTACAGCTTAATGTTGGTAATTTACGTCAATTTGACATCAGGATGTGACATTTGGAAGATGTTGGATTTTGGTTACATAACATCGCAAATTAAAACCAACACATTTTCAATGTCTATTGATGTTAGAATGGCAGGTTGAACAGACGTTAAAATTCAGATGTTTATCCAACGTTGGGATTTGGTCACCATAACTTGCTGCTTAATGTTGGTAATTTGCATCAATTTGACATCAGGATGTGATGTTTGGAAGATGTTGGATTTTGGTTGCATAACATCACTACTTCAACAAATTATCAATGTCTATTGATGTTAGAATGGCAAGTTGATCTGACGTTAAAATTCAGACGTTTATCAGATGTTGGGATTTGGTCACCATAACTTACAGCTAAATGTTGGTAATTTACGTCAATTTGACATCAGGATGTAACATTTGGAAGATGTTGGATTTTGGTTACATAACATCACAAATTAAAACCAACACATTTTCAATGTCTATTGATGTTAGAATGGCAGGTTGAACAGACGTTAAAATTCAGATGTTAATCCAACGTTGGGATTTGGTCACCATAACTTACTGCTTAATTTTGGTAATTTACGTCAATTTGACATCAGGATGTGACGTTTGGAAGATGTTGGATTATGGTTACATAACATCACTACTTAAAACCAACAAATTATCAACGTCTATTGATGTTAGAATGGCAGGTTGAACTGACGTTAAAATTCAGATGTTTATCAGACGTTTGGATTTGGTCACCATACCTTACAGCTTAATGTTGGTAATTTACGTCAATTTGACATCAGGATGTGACGTTTGGAAGATGTTGAATTTTGGTTACATAACAGCACAAATTAAAACCAACAAATTATCAATGTCTATTGATGTTAGAATGGCAGGTTGAACTGACATTAATATTCAGACGTTAATCAGAGGTTGGATTTGGTCACCATACCTTACAACTAAATGTTGGTAATTTACATCAATTTGACATCAGGATGTGACGTTTGGAAGATGTTGTTTTTTGGTTACATAACAGCACAAATTAAAACCAACAAATTATCAATGTCTATTGATGTTAGAATGGCAGGTTGAACTGACGTTAAAATTCAGACGTTTATCAGATGTTGGGATTTGGTCACCATAACTTACAGCTTAATGTTGGTAATTTACGTCAATTTGACATCAGGATGTGACATTTGGAAGATGTTGGATTTTGGTTACATAACATCGCAAATTAAAACCAACACATTTTCAATGTCTATTGATGTTAGAATGGCAGGTTGAACAGACGTTAAAATTCAGATGTTTATCCAACGTTGGGATTTGGTCACCATAATTTGCTGCTTAATGTTGGTAATTTGCATCAATTTGACATCAGGATGTGATGTTTGGAAGATGTTGGATTTTGGTTGCATAACATCACTACTTCAACAAATTATCAATGTCTATTGATGTTAGAATGGCAAGTTGATCTGACGTTAAAATTCAGACGTTTATCAGATGTTGGGATTTGGTCACCATAACTTACAGCTAAATGTTGGTAATTTACGTCAATTTGACATCAGGATGTAACATTTGGAAGATGTTGGATTTTGGTTACATAACATCACAAATTAAAACCAACACATTTTCAATGTCTATTGATGTTAGAATGGCAGGTTGAACAGACGTTAAAATTCAGATGTTAATCCAACGTTGGGATTTGGTCACCATAACTCACTGCTTAATTTTGGTAATTTACGTCAATTTGACATCAGGATGTGACGTTTGGAAGATGTTGGATTATGGTTACATAACATCACTACTTAAAACCAACAAATTATCAACGTCTATTGATGTTAGAATGGCAGGTTGAACTGACGTTAAAATTCAGATGTTTATCAGACGTTTGGATTTGGTCACCATACCTTACAGCTTAATGTTGGTAATTTACGTCAATTTGACATCAGGATGTGACGTTTGGAAGATGTTGAATTTTGGTTACATAACAGCACAAATTAAAACCAACAAATTATCAATGTCTATTGATGTTAGAATGGCAAGTTGAACTGACGTTAAAATTCAGAAATTAATCAAACGTTGGGATTTGGTCACCATAACTTACAGCTTAATGTTGGTGATTTACGTCAATTTGACATCAGGATGTGACGTTTGGAAGATGTTGGATTTTGGTTACATAACATCACTACTTATAACCAACAAATTATCAACGTCTATTGGTGTTAGAATGGCAAGTTGAACTGACATTAAAATTCAGACGTTTATCAGACATTGGGATTTGGTCACCATACCTTACAGCATAATGTTGGTAATTTACGTCAATTTGACATCAGGATGTGATGTTTGGAAGATGTTGTATTTTGGTTACATAACATCACAAAATAAAACCAACAAATTATCAACGTCTATTGATGTTAGAATGGCAGGTTGAACTGACGTTAAAATTCAGACGTTAATCAGAGGTTGGGATTTGGTCACCATACCTTACAACTAAATGTTGGTAATTTACATCAATTTGACATCAGGATGTGACGTTTGGAAGATGTTGTATTTTGGTTACATAACATCGCAAATTAAAACCAACACATTTTCAATGTCTATTGATGTTAGAATGGCAGGTTGAACAGACGTTAAAATTCAGATGTTAATCCAACGTTGGGATTTGGTCACCATAACTCACTGCTTAATTTTGGTAATTTACGTCAATTTGACATCAGGATGTGACGTTTGGAAGATGTTGGATTATGGTTACATAACATCACTACTTAAAACCAACAAATTATCAACGTCTATTGATGTTAGAATGGCAGGTTGAACTGACGTTAAAATTCAGATGTTTATCAGACGTTTGGATTTGGTCACCATACCTTACAGCTTAATGTTGGTAATTTACGTCAATTTGACATCAGGATGTGACGTTTGGAAGATGTTGAATTTTGGTTACATAACAGCACAAATTAAAACCAACAAATTATCAATGTCTATTGATGTTAGAATGGCAAGTTGAACTGACGTTAAAATTCAGAAATTAATCAAACGTTGGGATTTGGTCACCATAACTTACAGCTTAATGTTGGTGATTTACGTCAATTTGACATCAGGATGTGACGTTTGGAAGATGTTGGATTTTGGTTACATAACATCACTACTTATAACCAACAAATTATCAACGTCTATTGGTGTTAGAATGGCAAGTTGAACTGACATTAAAATTCAGACGTTTATCAGACATTGGGATTTGGTCACCATACCTTACAGCATAATGTTGGTAATTTACGTCAATTTGACATCAGGATGTGATGTTTGGAAGATGTTGTATTTTGGTTACATAACATCACAAAATAAAACCAACAAATTATCAACGTCTATTGATGTTAGAATGGCAGGTTGAACTGACGTTAAAATTCAGACGTTAATCAGAGGTTGGGATTTGGTCACCATACCTTACAACTAAATGTTGGTAATTTACATCAATTTGACATCAGGATGTGACGTTTGGAAGATGTTGTATTTTGGTTACATAACATCGCAAATTAAAACCAACACATTTTCAATGTCTATTGATGTTAGAATGGCTGGTTGAACTTACGTTAAAATTCAGACGTTTATCAGATGTTGGGATTTGGTCACCATAACTTACAGCTTAATGTTGGTAATTTACGTCAATTTGACATCAGGATGTGACATTTGGAAGATGTTGGATTTTGGTTACATAACATCGCAAATTAAAACCAACACATTTTCAATGTCTATTGATGTTAGAATGGCAGGTTGAACAGACGTTAAAATTCAGATGTTTATCCAACGTTGGGATTTGGTCACCATAACTTGCTGCTTAATGTTGGTAATTTGCATCAATTTGACATCAGGATGTGATGTTTGGAAGATGTTGGATTTTGGTTGCATAACATCACTACTTCAACAAATTATCAATGTCTATTGATGTTAGAATGGCAAGTTGATCTGACGTTAAAATTCAGACGTTTATCAGATGTTGGGATTTGGTCACCATAACTTACAGCTAAATGTTGGTAATTTACGTCAATTTGACATCAGGATGTAACATTTGGAAGATGTTGGATTTTGGTTACATAACATCACAAATTAAAACCAACACATTTTCAATGTCTATTGATGTTAGAATGGCAGGTTGAACAGACGTTAAAATTCAGATGTTAATCCAACGTTGGGATTTGGTCACCATAACTTACTGCTTAATTTTGGTAATTTACGTCAATTTGACATCAGGATGTGACGTTTGGAAGATGTTGGATTATGGTTACATAACATCACTACTTAAAACCAACAAATTATCAACGTCTATTGATGTTAGAATGGCAGGTTGAACTGACGTTAAAATTCAGATGTTTATCAGACGTTTGGATTTGGTCACCATACCTTACAGCTTAATGTTGGTAATTTACGTCAATTTGACATCAGGATGTGACGTTTGGAAGATGTTGAATTTTGGTTACATAACAGCACAAATTAAAACCAACAAATTATCAATGTCTATTGATGTTAGAATGGCAGGTTGAACTGACATTAATATTCAGACTTTAATCAGAGGTTGGATTTGGTCACCATACCTTACAACTAAATGTTGGTAATTTACATCAATTTGACATCAGGATGTGACGTTTGGAAGATGTTGTTTTTTGGTTACATAACAGCACAAATTAAAACCAACAAATTATCAATGTCTATTGATGTTAGAATGGCAGGTTGAACTGACGTTAAAATTCAGACGTTTATCAGATGTTGGGATTTGGTCACCATAACTTACAGCTTAATGTTGGTAATTTACGTCAATTTGACATCAGGATGTGACATTTGGAAGATGTTGGATTTTGGTTACATAACATCGCAAATTAAAACCAACACATTTTCAATGTCTATTGATGTTAGAATGGCAGGTTGAACAGACGTTAAAATTCAGATGTTTATCCAACGTTGGGATTTGGTCACCATAACTTGCTGCTTAATGTTGGTAATTTGCATCAATTTGACATCAGGATGTGATGTTTGGAAGATGTTGGATTTTGGTTGCATAACATCACTACTTCAACAAATTATCAATGTCTATTGATGTTAGAATGGCAAGTTGATCTGACGTTAAAATTCAGACGTTTATCAGATGTTGGGATTTGGTCACCATAACTTACAGCTAAATGTTGGTAATTTACGTCAATTTGACATCAGGATGTAACATTTGGAAGATGTTGGATTTTGGTTACATAACATCACAAATTAAAACCAACACTTTTTCAATGTCTATTGATGTTAGAATGGCAGGTTGAACAGACGTTAAAATTCAGATGTTAATCCAACGTTGGGATTTGGTCACCATAACTTACTGCTTAATTTTGGTAATTTACGTCAATTTGACATCAGGATGTGACGTTTGGAAGATGTTGGATTATGGTTACATAACATCACTACTTAAAACCAACAAATTATCAACGTCTATTGATGTTAGAATGGCAGGTTGAACTGACGTTAAAATTCAGATGTTTATCAGACGTTTGGATTTGGTCACCATACCTTACAGCTTAATGTTGGTAATTTACGTCAATTTGACATCAGGATGTGACGTTTGGAAGATGTTGAATTTTGGTTACATAACAGCACAAATTAAAACCAACAAATTATCAATGTCTATTGATGTTAGAATGGCAAGTTGAACTGACGTTAAAATTCAGAAATTAATCAAACGTTGGGATTTGGTCACCATAACTTACAGCTTAATGTTGGTGATTTACGTCAATTTGACATCAGGATGTGACGTTTGGAAGATGTTGGATTTTGGTTACATAACATCACTACTTATAACCAACAAATTATCAACGTCTATTGGTGTTAGAATGGCAAGTTGAACTGACATTAAAATTCAGACGTTTATCAGACATTGGGATTTGGTCACCATACCTTACAGCATAATGTTGGTAATTTACGTCAATTTGACATCAGGATGTGATGTTTGGAAGATGTTGTATTTTGGTTACATAACATCACAAAATAAAACCAACAAATTATCAACGTCTATTGATGTTAGAATGGCAGGTTGAACTGACGTTAAAATTCAGACGTTAATCAGAGGTTGGGATTTGGTCACCATACCTTACAACTAAATGTTGGTAATTTACATCAATTTGACATCAGGATGTGACGTTTGGAAGATGTTGTATTTTGGTTACATAACATCGCAAATTAAAACCAACACATTTTCAATGTCTATTGATGTTAGAATGGCAGGTTGAACTGACGTTAAAATTCAGACGTTTATCAGATGTTGGGATTTGGTCACCATAACTTACAGCTTAATGTTGGTAATTTACGTCAATTTGACATCAGGATGTGACATTTGGAAGATGTTGGATTTTGGTTACATAACATCGCAAATTAAAACCAACACATTTTCAATGTCTATTGATGTTAGAATGGCAGGTTGAACAGACGTTAAAATTCAGATGTTTATCCAACGTTGGGATTTGGTCACCATAACTTGCTGCTTAATGTTGGTAATTTGCATCAATTTGACATCAGGATGTGATGTTTGGAAGATGTTGGATTTTGGTTGCATAACATCACTACTTCAACAAATTATCAATGTCTATTGATGTTAGAATGGCAAGTTGATCTGACGTTAAAATTCAGACGTTTATCAGATGTTGGGATTTGGTCACCATAACTTACAGCTAAATGTTGGTAATTTACGTCAATTTGACATCAGGATGTAACATTTGGAAGATGTTGGATTTTGGTTACATAACATCACAAATTAAAACCAACACATTTTCAATGTCTATTGATGTTAGAATGGCAGGTTGAACAGACGTTAAAATTCAGATGTTAATCCAACGTTGGGATTTGGTCACCATAACTTACTGCTTAATTTTGGTAATTTACGTCAATTTGACATCAGGATGTGACGTTTGGAAGATGTTGGATTATGGTTACATAACATCACTACTTAAAACCAACAAATTATCAACGTCTATTGATGTTAGAATGGCAGGTTGAACTGACGTTAAAATTCAGATGTTTATCAGACGTTTGGATTTGGTCACCATACCTTACAGCTTAATGTTGGTAATTTACGTCAATTTGACATCAGGATGTGACGTTTGGAAGATGTTGAATTTTGGTTACATAACAGCACAAATTAAAACCAACAAATTATCAATGTCTATTGATGTTAGAATGGCAAGTTGAACTGACGTTAAAATTCAGAAATTAATCAAACGTTGGGATTTGGTCACCATAACTTACAGCTTAATGTTGGTGATTTACGTCAATTTGACATCAGGATGTGACGTTTGGAAGATGTTGGATTTTGTTTACATAACATCACTACTTATAACCAACAAATTATCAACGTCTATTGGTGTTAGAATGGCAAGTTGAACTGACATTAAAATTCAGACGTTTATCAGACATTGGGATTTGGTCACCATACCTTACAGCATAATGTTGGTAATTTACGTCAATTTGACATCAGGATGTGATGTTTGGAAGATGTTGTATTTTGGTTACATAACATCACAAAATAAAACCAACAAATTATCAACGTCTATTGATGTTAGAATGGCAGGTTGAACTGACGTTAAAATTCAGACGTTAATCAGAGGTTGGGATTTGGTCACCATACCTTACAACTAAATGTTGGTAATTTACATCAATTTGACATCAGGATGTGACGTTTGGAAGATGTTGTATTTTGGTTACATAACATCGCAAATTAAAACCAACACATTTTCAATGTCTATTGATGTTAGAATGGCAGGTTGAACAGACGTTAAAATTCAGATGTTTATCCAACGTTGGGATTTGGTCACCATAACTTGCTGCTTAATGTTGGTAATTTACGTCAATTTGACATCAGGATGTGACGTTTGGAAGATGTTGGATTTTGGTTACATAACATCACTACTTCAACAAATTATCAATGTCTATTGATGTTAGAATGGCAAGTTGATCTGACGTTAAAATTCAGACGTTAATCAGAGGTTGGGATTTGGTCACCATACCTTACAACTAAATGTTGGTAATTTACATCAATTTGACATCAGGATGTGACGTTTGGAAGATGTTGTATTTTGGTTACATAACATCGCATATTAAAACCAACACATTTTCAATGTCTATTGATGTTAGAATGGCAGGTTGAACAGACGTTAAAATTCAGATGTTTATCCAACGTTGGGATTTGGTCACCATAACTTGCTGCTTAATGTTGGTAATTTACGTCAATTTGACATCAGGATGTGACGTTTGGAAGATGTTGGATTTTGGTTACATAACATCACTACTTCAACAAATTATCAATGTCTATTGATGTTAGAATGGCAAGTTGATCTGACGTTAAAATTCAGACGTTTATCAGATGTTGGGATTTGGTCACCATAACTTACAGCTAAATGTTGGTAATTTACGTCAATTTGACATCAGGATGTAACATTTGGAAGATGTTGGATTTTGGTTACATAACATCACAAATTAAAACCAACACATTTTCAATGTCTATTGATGTTAGAATGGCAGGTTGAACAGACGTTAAAATTCAGATGTTAATCCAACGTTGGGATTTGGTCACCATAACTTACTGCTTAATTTTGGTAATTTACGTCAATTTGACATCAGGATGTGACGTTTGGAAGATGTTGGATTATGGTTACATAACATCACTACTTAAAACCAACAAATTATCAACGTCTATTGATGTTAGAATGGCAGGTTGAACTGACGTTAAAATTCAGATGTTTATCAGACGTTTGGATTTGGTCACCATACCTTACAGCTTAATGTTGGTAATTTACGTCAATTTGACATCAGGATGTGACGTTTGGAAGATGTTGAATTTTGGTTACATAACATCACTACTTAAAATCAACAACTTATCAATGTCTATTGATGTTAGAATGGCAAGTTGATCTGACGTTAAAATTCAGACGTTTATCAGATGTTGGGATTTGGTCACCATAACTTACAGCTAAATGTTGGTAATTTACGTCAATTTGACATCAGGATGTAACATTTGGAAGATGTTGGATTTTGGTTACATAACATCACAAATTAAAACCAACACTTTTTCAATGTCTATTGATGTTAGAATGGCAGGTTGAACAGACGTTAAAATTCAGATGTTAATCCAACGTTGGGATTTGGTCACCATAACTCACTGCTTAATTTTGGTAATTTACGTCAATTTGACATCAGGATGTGACGTTTGGAAGATGTTGGATTATGGTTACATAACATCACTACTTAAAACCAACAAATTATCAACGTCTATTGATGTTAGAATGGCAGGTTGAACTGACGTTAAAATTCAGATGTTTATCAGACGTTTGGATTTGGTCACCATACCTTACAGCTTAATGTTGGTAATTTACGTCAATTTGACATCAGGATGTGACGTTTGGAAGATGTTGAATTTTGGTTACATAACAGCACAAATTAAAACCAACAAATTATCAATGTCTATTGATGTTAGAATGGCAAGTTGAACTGACGTTAAAATTCAGAAATTAATCAAACGTTGGGATTTGGTCACCATAACTTACAGCTTAATGTTGGTGATTTACGTCAATTTGACATCAGGATGTGACGTTTGGAAGATGTTGGATTTTGGTTACATAACATCACTACTTATAACCAACAAATTATCAACGTCTATTGGTGTTAGAATGGCAAGTTGAACTGACATTAAAATTCAGACGTTTATCAGACATTGGGATTTGGTCACCATACCTTACAGCATAATGTTGGTAATTTACGTCAATTTGACATCAGGATGTGATGTTTGGAAGATGTTGTATTTTGGTTACATAACATCACAAAATAAAACCAACAAATTATCAACGTCTATTGATGTTAGAATGGCAGGTTGAACTGACGTTAAAATTCAGACGTTAATCAGAGGTTGGGATTTGGTCACCATACCTTACAACTAAATGTTGGTAATTTACATCAATTTGACATCAGGATGTGATGTTTGGAAGATGTTGTATTTTGGTTACATAACATCACAAAATAAAACCAACAAATTATCAACGTCTATTGATGTTAGAATGGCAGGTTGAACTGACGTTAAAATTCAGACGTTAATCAGAGGTTGGGATTTGGTCACCATACCTTACAACTAAATGTTGGTAATTTACATCAATTTGACATCAGGATGTGACGTTTGGAAGATGTTGTATTTTGGTTACATAACATCGCAAATTAAAACCAACACATTTTCAATGTCTATTGATGTTAGAATGGCAGGTTGAACAGACGTTAAAATTCAGATGTTTATCCAACGTTGGGATTTGGTCACCATAACTTGCTGCTTAATGTTGGTAATTTACGTCAATTTGACATCAGGATGTGACGTTTGGAAGATGTTGGATTTTGGTTACATAACATCACTACTTCAACAAATTATCAATGTCTATTGATGTTAGAATGGCAAGTTGATCTGACGTTAAAATTCAGACGTTAATCAGAGGTTGGGATTTGGTCACCATACCTTACAACTAAATGTTGGTAATTTACATCAATTTGACATCAGGATGTGACGTTTGGAAGATGTTGTATTTTGGTTACATAACATCGCAAATTAAAACCAACACATTTTCAATGTCTATTGATGTTAGAATGGCAGGTTGAACAGACGTTAAAATTCAGATGTTTATCCAACGTTGGGATTTGGTCACCATAACTTGCTGCTTAATGTTGGTAATTTACGTCAATTTGACATCAGGATGTGACGTTTGGAAGATGTTGGATTTTGGTTACATAACATCACTACTTCAACAAATTATCAATGTCTATTGATGTTAGAATGGCAAGTTGATCTGACGTTAAAATTCAGACGTTTATCAGATGTTGGGATTTGGTCACCATAACTTACAGCTAAATGTTGGTAATTTACGTCAATTTGACATCAGGATGTAACATTTGGAAGATGTTGGATTTTGGTTACATAACATCACAAATTAAAACCAACACATTTTCAATGTCTATTGATGTTAGAATGGCAGGTTGAACAGACGTTAAAATTCAGATGTTAATCCAACGTTGGGATTTGGTCACCATAACTTACTGCTTAATTTTTGTAATTTACGTCAATTTGACATCAGGATGTGACGTTTGGAAGATGTTGGATTATGGTTACATAACATCACTACTTAAAACCAACAAATTATCAACGTCTATTGATGTTAGAATGGCAGGTTGAACTGACGTTAAAATTCAGATGTTTATCAGACGTTTGGATTTGGTCACCATACCTTACAGCTTAATGTTGGTAATTTACGTCAATTTGACATCAGGATGTGACGTTTGGAAGATGTTGAATTTTGGTTACATAACATCACTACTTAAAATCAACAACTTATCAATGTCTATTGATGTTAGAATGGCAAGTTGATCTGACGTTAAAATTCAGACGTTTATCAGATGTTGGGATTTGGTCACCATAACTTACAGCTAAATGTTGGTAATTTACGTCAATTTGACATCAGGATGTAACATTTGGAAGATGTTGGATTTTGGTTACATAACATCACAAATTAAAACCAACACATTTTCAATGTCTATTGATGTTAGAATGGCAGGTTGAACAGACGTTAAAATTCAGATGTTAATCCAACGTTGGGATTTGGTCACCATAACTCACTGCTTAATTTTGGTAATTTACGTCAATTTGACATCAGGATGTGACGTTTGGAAGATGTTGGATTATGGTTACATAACATCACTACTTAAAACCAACAAATTATCAACGTCTATTGATGTTAGAATGGCAGGTTGAACTGACGTTAAAATTCAGATGTTAATCAGACGTTTGGATTTGGTCACCATACCTTACAGCTTAATGTTGGTAATTTACGTCAATTTGACATCAGGATGTGACGTTTGGAAGATGTTGAATTTTGGTTACATAACAGCACAAATTAAAACCAACAAATTATCAATGTCTATTGATGTTAGAATGGCAAGTTGAACTGACGTTAAAATTCAGAAATTAATCAAACGTTGGGATTTGGTCACCATAACTTACAGCTTAATGTTGGTGATTTACGTCAATTTGACATCAGGATGTGACGTTTGGAAGATGTTGGATTTTGGTTACATAACATCACTACTTATAACCAACAAATTATCAACGTCTATTGGTGTTAGAATGGCAAGTTGAACTGACATTAAAATTCAGACGTTTATCAGACATTGGGATTTGGTCACCATACCTTACAGCATAATGTTGGTAATTTACGTCAATTTGACATCAGGATGTGATGTTTGGAAGATGTTGTATTTTGGTTACATAACATCACAAAATAAAACCAACAAATTATCAACGTCTATTGATGTTAGAATGGCAGGTTGAACTGACGTTAAAATTCAGACGTTAATCAGAGGTTGGGATTTGGTCACCATACCTTACAACTAAATGTTGGTAATTTACATCAATTTGACATCAGGATGTGACGTTTGGAAGATGTTGTATTTTGGTTACATAACATCGCAAATTAAAACCAACACATTTTCAATGTCTATTGATGTTAGAATGGCTGGTTGAACTGACGTTAAAATTCAGACGTTTATCAGATGTTGGGATTTGGTCACCATAACTTACAGCTTAATGTTGGTAATTTACGTCAATTTGACATCAGGATGTGACATTTGGAAGATGTTGGATTTTGGTTACATAACATCGCAAATTAAAACCAACACATTTTCAATGTCTATTGATGTTAGAATGGCAGGTTGAACAGACGTTAAAATTCAGATGTTTATCCAACGTTGGGATTTGGTCACCATAACTTGCTGCTTAATGTTGGTAATTTGCATCAATTTGACATCAGGATGTGATGTTTGGAAGATGTTGGATTTTGGTTGCATAACATCACTACTTCAACAAATTATCAATGTCTATTGATGTTAGAATGGCAAGTTGATCTGACGTTAAAATTCAGACGTTTAACAGATGTTGGGATTTGGTCACCATAACTTACAGCTAAATGTTGGTAATTTACGTCAATTTGACATCAGGATGTAACATTTGGAAGATGTTGGATTTTGGTTACATAACATCACAAATTAAAACCAACACATTTTCAATGTCTATTGATGTTAGAATGGCAGGTTGAACAGACGTTAAAATTCAGATGTTAATCCAACGTTGGGATTTGGTCACCATAACTTACTGCTTAATTTTGGTAATTTACGTCAATTTGACATCAGGATGTGACGTTTGGAAGATGTTGGATTATGGTTACATAACATCACTACTTAAAACCAACAAATTATCAACGTCTATTGATGTTAGAATGGCAGGTTGAACTGACGTTAAAATTCAGATGTTTATCAGACGTTTGGATTTGGTCACCATACCTTACAGCTTAATGTTGGTAATTTACGTCAATTTGACATCAGGATGTGACGTTTGGAAGATGTTGAATTTTGGTTACATAACAGCACAAATTAAAACCAACAAATTATCAATGTCTATTGATGTTAGAATGGCAGGTTGAACTGACATTAATATTCAGACGTTAATCAGAGGTTGGATTTGGTCACCATACCTTACAACTAAATGTTGGTAATTTACATCAATTTGACATCAGGATGTGACGTTTGGAAGATGTTGTTTTTTGGTTACATAACAGCACAAATTAAAACCAACAAATTATCAATGTCTATTGATGTTAGAATGGCAGGTTGAACTGACGTTAAAATTCAGAAGTTTATCAGATGTTGGGATTTGGTCACCATAACTTACAGCTTAATGTTGGTAATTTACGTCAATTTGACATCAGGATGTGACATTTGGAAGATGTTGGATTTTGGTTACATAACATCGCAAATTAAAACCAACACATTTTCAATGTCTATTGATGTTAGAATGGCAGGTTGAACAGACGTTAAAATTCAGATGTTTATCCAACGTTGGGATTTGGTCACCATAACTTGCTGCTTAATGTTGGTAATTTGCATCAATTTGACATCAGGATGTGATGTTTGGAAGATGTTGGATTTTGGTTGCATAACATCACTACTTCAACAAATTATCAATGTCTATTGATGTTAGAATGGCAAGTTGATCTGACGTTAAAATTCAGACGTTTATCAGATGTTGGGATTTGGTCACCATAACTTACAGCTAAATGTTGGTAATTTACGTCAATTTGACATCAGGATGTAACATTTGGAAGATGTTGGATTTTGGTTACATAACATCACAAATTAAAACCAACACATTTTCAATGTCTATTGATGTTAGAATGGCAGGTTGAACAGACGTTAAAATTCAGATGTTAATCCAACGTTGGGATTTGGTCACCATAACTTACTGCTTAATTTTGGTAATTTACGTCAATTTGACATCAGGATGTGACGTTTGGAAGATGTTGGATTATGGTTACATAACATCACTACTTAAAACCAACAAATTATCAACGTCTATTGATGTTAGAATGGCAGGTTGAACTGACGTTAAAATTCAGATGTTTATCAGACGTTTGGATTTGGTCACCATACCTTACAGCTTAATGTTGGTAATTTACGTCAATTTGACATCAGGATGTGACGTTTGGAAGATGTTGAATTTTGGTTACATAACAGCACAAATTAAAACCAACAAATTATCAATGTCTATTGATGTTAGAATGGCAAGTTGAACTGACGTTAAAATTCAGAAATTAATCAAACGTTGGGATTTGGTCACCATAACTTACAGCTTAATGTTGGTGATTTACGTCAATTTGACATCAGGATGTGACGTTTGGAAGATGTTGGATTTTGGTTACATAACATCACTACTTATAACCAACAAATTATCAACGTCTATTGGTGTTAGAATGGCAAGTTGAACTGACATTAAAATTCAGACGTTTATCAGACATTGGGATTTGGTCACCATACCTTACAGCATAATGTTGGTAATTTACGTCAATTTGACATCAGGATGTGATGTTTGGAAGATGTTGTATTTTGGTTACATAACATCACAAAATAAAACCAACAAATTATCAACGTCTATTGATGTTAGAATGGCAGGTTGAACTGACGTTAAAATTCAGACGTTAATCAGAGGTTGGGATTTGGTCACCATACCTTACAACTAAATGTTGGTAATTTACATCAATTTGACATCAGGATGTGACGTTTGGAAGATGTTGTATTTTGGTTACATAACATCGCAAATTAAAACCAACACATTTTCAATGTCTATTGATGTTAGAATGGCAGGTTGAACTGACGTTAAAATTCAGACGTTTATCAGATGTTGGGATTTGGTCACCATAACTTACAGCTTAATGTTGGTAATTTACGTCAATTTGACATCAGGATGTGACATTTGGAAGATGTTGGATTTTGGTTACATAACATCGCAAATTAAAACCAACACATTTTCAATGTCTATTGATGTTAGAATGGCAGGTTGAACAGACGTTAAAATTCAGATGTTTATCCAACGTTGGGATTTGGTCACCATAACTTGCTGCTTAATGTTGGTAATTTGCATCAATTTGACATCAGGATGTGATGTTTGTAAGATGTTGGATTTTGGTTGCATAACATCACTACTTCAACAAATTATCAATGTCCATTGATGTTAGAATGGCAAGTTGATCTGACGTTAAAATTCAGACGTTTATCAGATGTTGGGATTTGGTCACCATAACTTACAGCTAAATGTTGGTAATTTACGTCAATTTGACATCAGGATGTAACATTTGGAAGATGTTGGATTTTGGTTACATAACATCACAAATTAAAACCAACACATTTTCAATGTCTATTGATGTTAGAATGGCAGGTTGAACAGACGTTAAAATTCAGATGTTAATCCAACGTTGGGATTTGGTCACCATAACTTACTGCTTAATTTTGGTAATTTACGTCAATTTGACATCAGGATGTGACGTTTGGAAGATGTTGGATTATGGTTACATAACATCACTACTTAAAACCAACAAATTATCAACGTCTATTGATGTTAGAATGGCAGGTTGAACTGACGTTAAAATTCAGATGTTTATCAGACGTTTGGATTTGGTCACCATACCTTACAGCTTAATGTTGGTAATTTACGTCAATTTGACATCAGGATGTGACGTTTGGAAGATGTTGAATTTTGGTTACATAACAGCACAAATTAAAACCAACAAATTATCAATGTCTATTGATGTTAGAATGGCAAGTTGAACTGACGTTAAAATTCAGAAATTAATCAAACGTTGGGATTTGGTCACCATAACTTACAGCTTAATGTTGGTGATTTACGTCAATTTGACATCAGGATGTGACGTTTGGAAGATGTTGGATTTTGGTTACATAACATCACTACTTATAACCAACAAATTATCAACGTCTATTGGTGTTAGAATGGCAAGTTGAACTGACATTAAAATTCAGACGTTTATCAGACATTGGGATTTGGTCACCATACCTTACAGCATAATGTTGGTAATTTACGTCAATTTGACATCAGGATGTGATGTTTGGAAGATGTTGTATTTTGGTTACATAACATCACAAAATAAAACCAACAAATTATCAACGTCTATTGATGTTAGAATGGCAGGTTGAACTGACGTTAAAATTCAGACGTTAATCAGAGGTTGGGATTTGGTCACCATACCTTACAACTAAATGTTGGTAATTTACATCAATTTGACATCAGGATGTGACGTTTGGAAGATGTTGTATTTTGGTTACATAACATCGCAAATTAAAACCAACACATTTTCAATGTCTATTGATGTTAGAATGGCAGGTTGAACAGACGTTAAAATTCAGATGTTTATCCAACGTTGGGATTTGGTCACCATAACTTGCTGCTTAATGTTGGTAATTTACGTCAATTTGACATCAGGATGTGACGTTTGGAAGATGTTGGATTTTGGTTACATAACATCACTACTTCAACAAATTATCAATGTCTATTGATGTTAGAATGGCAAGTTGATCTGACGTTAAAATTCAGACGTTAATCAGAGGTTGGGATTTGGTCACCATACCTTACAACTAAATGTTGGTAATTTACATCAATTTGACATCAGGATGTGACGTTTGGAAGATGTTGTATTTTGGTTACATAACATCGCAAATTAAAACCAACACATTTTCAATGTCTATTGATGTTAGAATGGCAGGTTGAACAGACGTTAAAATTCAGATGTTTATCCAACGTTGGGATTTGGTCACCATAACTTGCTGCTTAATGTTGGTAATTTACGTCAATTTGACATCAGGATGTGACGTTTGGAAGATGTTGGATTTTGGTTACATAACATCACTACTTCAACAAATTATCAATGTCTATTGATGTTAGAATGGCAAGTTGATCTGACGTTAAAATTCAGACGTTTATCAGATGTTGGGATTTGGTCACCATAACTTACAGCTAAATGTTGGTAATTTACGTCAATTTGACATCAGGATGTAACATTTGGAAGATGTTGGATTTTGGTTACATAACATCACAAATTAAAACCAACACATTTTCAATGTCTATTGATGTTAGAATGGCAGGTTGAACAGACGTTAAAATTCAGATGTTAATCCAACGTTGGGATTTGGTCACCATAACTTACTGCTTAATTTTGGTAATTTACGTCAATTTGACATCAGGATGTGACGTTTGGAAGATGTTGGATTATGGTTACATAACATCACTACTTAAAACCAACAAATTATCAACGTCTATTGATGTTAGAATGGCAGGTTGAACTGACGTTAAAATTCAGATGTTTATCAGACGTTTGGATTTGGTCACCATACCTTACAGCTTAATGTTGGTAATTTACGTCAATTTGACATCAGGATGTGACGTTTGGAAGATGTTGAATTTTGGTTACATAACAGCACAAATTAAAACCAACAAATTATCAATGTCTATTGATGTTAGAATGGCAAGTTGAACTGACGTTAAAATTCAGAAATTAATCAAACGTTGGGATTTGGTCACCATAACTTACAGCTTAATGTTGGTGATTTACGTCAATTTGACATCAGGATGTGACGTTTGGAAGATGTTGGATTTTGGTTACATAACATCACTACTTATAACCAACAAATTATCAACGTCTATTGGTGTTAGAATGGCAAGTTGAACTGACATTAAAATTCAGACGTTTATCAGACATTGGGATTTGGTCACCATACCTTACAGCATAATGTTGGTAATTTACGTCAATTTGACATCAGGATGTGATGTTTGGAAGATGTTGTATTTTGGTTACATAACATCACAAAATAAAACCAACAAATTATCAACGTCTATTGATGTTAGAATGGCAGGTTGAACTGACGTTAAAATTCAGACGTTAATCAGAGGTTGGGATTTGGTCACCATACCTTACAACTAAATGTTGGTAATTTACATCAATTTGACATCAGGATGTGACGTTTGGAAGATGTTGTATTTTGGTTACATAACATCGCAAATTAAAACCAACACATTTTCAATGTCTATTGATGTTAGAATGGCAGGTTGAACAGACGTTAAAATTCAGATGTTTATCCAACGTTGGGATTTGGTCACCATAACTTGCTGCTTAATGTTGGTAATTTACGTCAATTTGACATCAGGATGTGACGTTTGGAAGATGTTGGATTTTGGTTACATAACATCACTACTTAAAACCAACAAATTATCAACGTCTATTGATGTTAGAATGGCAGGTTGAACTGACGTTAAAATTCAGATGTTTATCAGACGTTGGGATTTGGTCACCATACCTTACAGCTTAATTTTGGTAACTTACGTCAATTTGACATCAGGATGTGACGTTTGGAAGATGTTGGATTTTGATTACATAACATCACTACTTATAACCAACAAATTATCAACGTCTATTGGTGTTAGAATGGCAAGTTGAACTGATGTTAAAATTCAGACGTTTATCAGACATTGGGATTTGGTCACCATACCTTACAGCTTAATGTTGGTAATTTACGTCAATTTGACATCAGGATGTGACATTTGAAAGATGTTGGATTTTGGTTGCATAACATCACAAAATAAAACCAACAAATTATCAACGTATATTGATGTTAGAATGGCAGGTTGAACTGACGTTAAAATTCAGACGTTAATCAGAGGTTGGGATTTGGTCACCATACCTTACAACTAAATGTTGGTAATTTACATCAATTGGACATCAGGATGTGACGTTTGGAAGATGTTGGATTTTGGTTGCATAACATCACTACTTCAACAAATTATCAATGTCTATTGATGTTAGAATGGCAAGTTGAACTGACGTTAAAATTCAGACGTTTATCAGATGTTGGGATTTGGTCACCATAACTTACAGCTTAATGTTGGTAATTGACGTCAATTTGACATCAGGATGTGACATTTGGAAGCTGTTGGATTTTGGTTACATAACATCACAAATTAAAACCAACACATTTTCAATGTCTATTGATGTTAGAATGGCAGGTTGAACAGACGTTAAAATTCAGATGTTAATCCAACGTAGGGATTTGGTCACCATAACTTACTGCTTAATTTTGGTAATTTACGTCAATTTGACATCAGGAGGTGACGTTTGTAAGATGTTGGATTATGGTTACATAACATCACTACTTAAAACCAACAAATTATCACCGTCTATTCATGTTAGAATGGCAGGTTGAACTGACGTTAAAATTCAGATGTTTATCAGACGTTGGGATTTGGTCACCATACCTTACAGCTTAATGTTGGTAATTTACGTCAATTTGACATCAGGATGTGACGTTTGGAAGATGTTAAATTTTGGTTACATAACAGCACAAATTAAAACCAACAAATTAGCAATGTCTATTGATGTTAGAATGGCAAGTTGAACTGACGTTAAAATTCAGAAATTAATCAAACGTTGGGATTTGGTCACCATACCTTACAGCTTAATGTTGGTAATTTACGTCAATTTGACATCAGGATGTGACGTTTGGAAGATGTTGGATTTTGGTTACATAACAGCACAAATTAATACCAACAAATTATCAACGTCTATTGGTGTTAGAATGGCAAGTTGAACTGACATTAAAATTCAGACGTTTATCAGACATTGGGATTTGGTCACCATACCTTACAGCATAATGTTGGTAATTTACGTCAATTTGACATCAGGATGTGACGTTTGGAAGATGTTGTATTTTGGTTACATAACAGCACAAATTAAAACCAACAAATTATCAATGTCTATTGACGTTAGAATGGCAGGTTGAACTGACGTTAAAATTCAGATGTTTATCAGACGTTGGGATTTGGTCACCATACCTTACAGCTTAATGTTGGTAATTTACGTCAATTTGACATTAGGATGTGACGTTTGGAAGATGTTGAATTTTGGTTACATAACAGCACAAATTAAAACCAACAAATTATCAATGTCTATTGATGTTAGAATGGCAAGTTGAACTGACGTTAAAATTCAGAAATTAATCAAACGTTGGGATTTGGTCACCATAACTTACAGCTTAATGTTGGTGATTTACGTCAATTTGACATCAGGATGTGACGTTTGGAAGATGTTGGATTTTGGTTACATAACATCACTACTTATAACCAACAAATTATCAACGTCTATTGGTGTTAGAATGGCAAGTTGAACTGACATTAAAATTCAGACGTTCATCAGACATTGGGATTTGGTCACCATACCTTACAGCATAATGTTGGTAATTTACGTCAATTTGACATCAGGATGTGATGTTTGGAAGATGTTGTATTTTGGTTACATAACATCACAAAATAAAACCAACAAATTATCAACGTCTATTGATGTTAGAATGGCAGGTTGAACTGACGTTAAAATTCAGACGTTAATCAGAGGTTGGGATTTGGTCACCATACCTTACAACTAAATGTTGGTAATTTACATCAATTTGACATCAGGATGTGACGTTTGGAAGATGTTGTATTTTGGTTACATAACATCGCAAATTAAAACCAACACATTTTCAATGTCTATTGATGTTAGAATGGCAGGTTGAACTGACGTTAAAATTCAGACGTTTATCAGATGTTGGGATTTGGTCACCATAACTTACAGCTTAATGTTGGTAATTTACGTCAATTTGACATCAGGATGTGACATTTGGAAGATGTTGGATTTTGGTTACATAACATCGCAAATTAAAACCAACACATTTTCAATGTCTATTGATGTTAGAATGGCAGGTTGAACAGACGTTAGAATTCAGATGTTTATCCAACGTTGGGATTTGGTCACCATAACTTGCTGCTTAATGTTGGTAATTTGCATCAATTTGACATCAGGATGTGATGTTTGGAAGATGTTGGATTTTGGTTGCATAACATCACTACTTCAACAAATTATCAATGTCTATTGATGTTAGAATGGCAAGTTGATCTGACGTTAAAATTCAGACGTTTATCAGATGTTGGGATTTGGTCACCATAACTTACAGCTAAATGTTGGTAATTTACGTCAATTTGACATCAGGATGTAACATTTGGAAGATGTTGGATTTTGGTTACATAACATCACAAATTAAAACCAACACATTTTCAATGTCTATTGATGTTAGAATGGCAGGTTGAACAGACGTTAAAATTCAGATGTTAATCCAACGTTGGGATTTGGTCACCATAACTTACTGCTTAATTTTGGTAATTTACGTCAATTTGACATCAGGATGTGACGTTTGGAAGATGTTGGATTATGGTTACATAACATCACTACTTAAAACCAACAAATTATCAACGTCTATTGATGTTAGAATGGCAGGTTGAACTGACGTTAAAATTCAGATGTTTATCAGACGTTTGGATTTGGTCACCATACCTTACAGCTTAATGTTGGTAATTTACGTCAATTTGACATCAGGATGTGACGTTTGGAAGATGTTGAATTTTGGTTACATAACAGCACAAATTAAAACCAACAAATTATCAATGTCTATTGATGTTAGAATGGCAAGTTGAACTGACGTTAAAATTCAGAAATTAATCAAACGTTGGGATTTGGTCACCATAACTTACAGCTTAATGTTGGTGATTTACGTCAATTTGACATCAGGATGTGACGTTTGGAAGATGTTGGATTTTGGTTACATAACATCACTACTTATAACCAACAAATTATCAACGTCTATTGGTGTTAGAATGGCAAGTTGAACTGACATTAAAATTCAGACGTTTATCAGACATTGGGATTTGGTCACCATACCTTACAGCATAATGTTGGTAATTTACGTCAATTTGACATCAGGATGTGATGTTTGGAAGATGTTGTATTTTGGTTACATAACATCACAAAATAAAACCAACAAATTATCAACGTCTATTGATGTTAGAATGGCAGGTTGAACTGACGTTAAAATTCAGACGTTAATCAGAGGTTGGGATTTGGTCACCATACCTTACAACTAAATGTTGGTAATTTACATCAATTTGACATCAGGATGTGACGTTTGGAAGATGTTGTATTTTGGTTACATAACATCGCAAATTAAAACCAACACATTTTCAATGTCTATTGATGTTAGAATGGCAGGTTGAACAGACGTTAAAATTCAGATGTTTATCCAACGTTGGGATTTGGTCACCATAACTTGCTGCTTAATGTTGGTAATTTACGTCAATTTGACATCAGGATGTGACGTTTGGAAGATGTTGGATTTTGGTTACATAACATCACTACTTAAAACCAACAAATTATCAACGTCTATTGATGTTAGAATGGCAGGTTGAACTGACGTTAAAATTCAGATGTTTATCAGACGTTGGGATTTGGTCACCATACCTTACAGCTTAATTTTGGTAACTTACGTCAATTTGACATCAGGATGTGACGTTTGGAAGATGTTGGATTTTGATTACATAACATCACTACTTATAACCAACAAATTATCAACGTCTATTGGTGTTAGAATGGCAAGTTGAACTGATGTTAAAATTCAGACGTTTATCAGACATTGGGATTTGGTCACCATACCTTACAGCTTAATGTTGGTAATTTACGTCAATTTGACATCAGGATGTGACATTTGAAAGATGTTGGATTTTGGTTGCATAACATCACAAAATAAAACCAACAAATTATCAACGTATATTGATGTTAGAATGGCAGGTTGAACTGACGTTAAAATTCAGACGTTAATCAGAGGTTGGGATTTGGTCACCATACCTTACAACTAAATGTTGGTAATTTACATCAATTGGACATCAGGATGTGACGTTTGGAAGATGTTGGATTTTGGTTGCATAACATCACTACTTCAACAAATTATCAATGTCTATTGATGTTAGAATGGCAAGTTGAACTGACGTTAAAATTCAGACGTTTATCAGATGTTGGGATTTGGTCACCATAACTTACAGCTTAATGTTGGTAATTGACGTCAATTTGACATCAGGATGTGACATTTGGAAGCTGTTGGATTTTGGTTACATAACATCACAAATTAAAACCAACACATTTTCAATGTCTATTGATGTTAGAATGGCAGGTTGAACAGACGTTAAAATTCAGATGTTAATCCAACGTAGGGATTTGGTCACCATAACTTACTGCTTAATTTTGGTAATTTACGTCAATTTGACATCAGGAGGTGACGTTTGTAAGATGTTGGATTATGGTTACATAACATCACTACTTAAAACCAACAAATTATCACCGTCTATTGATGTTAGAATGGCAGGTTGAACTGACGTTAAAATTCAGATGTTTATCAGACGTTGGGATTTGGTCACCATACCTTACAGCTTAATGTTGGTAATTTACGTCAATTTGACATGAGGATGTGACGTTTGGAAGATGTTAAATTTTGGTTACATAACAGCACAAATTAAAACCAACAAATTAGCAATGTCTATTGATGTTAGAATGGCAAGTTGAACTGACGTTAAAATTCAGAAATTAATCAAACGTTGGGATTTGGTCACCATACCTTACAGCTTAATGTTGGTAATTTACGTCAATTTGACATCAGGATGTGACGTTTGGAAGATGTTGGATTTTGGTTACATAACAGCACAAATTAATACCAACAAATTATCAACGTCTATTGGTGTTAGAATGGCAAGTTGAACTGACATTAAAATTCAGACGTTTATCAGACATTGGGATTTGGTCACCATACCTTACAGCATAATGTTGGTAATTTACGTCAATTTGACATCAGGATGTGACGTTTGGAAGATGTTGTATTTTGGTTACATAACAGCACAAATTAAAACCAACAAATTATCAATGTCTATTGACGTTAGAATGGCAGGTTGAACTGACGTTAAAATTCAGACGTTTATCAGATGTTGGGATTTGGTCACCATAACTTACAGCTTAATGTTGGTAATTTACGTCAATTTGACATCAGGATGTGACATTTGGAAGATGTTGGATTTTGGTTACATAACATCGCAAATTAAAACCAACACATTTTCAATGTCTATTGATGTTAGAATAGCAGGTTGAACAGACGTTAAAATTCAGATGTTTATCCAACGTTGGGATTTGGTCACCATAACTTGCTGCTTAATGTTGGTAATTTACGTCAATTTGACATCAGGATGTGACGTTTGGAAGATGTTGGATTTTGGTTACATAACATCACTACTTATAACCAACAAATTATCAACGTCTATTGGTGTTAGAATGGCAAGTTGAACTGACGTTAAAATTCAGACGTTTATCAGACATTGAGATTTGGTCACCATACCTTACAGCATAATGTTGGTAATTTACGTCAATTTGACATCAGGATGTGACGTTTGGAAGATGTTGTATTTTGGTTACATAACATCACAAAATAAAACCAACAAATTATCAACGTCTATTGATGTTAGAATGGCAGGTTGAACTGACATTAATATTCAGACGTTAATCAGAGGTTGGATTTGGTCACCATACCTTACAACTAAATGTTGGTAATTTACATCAATTTGACATCAGGATGTGACGTTTGGAAGATGTTGGATTTTGGTTACATAACAGCACAAATTAAAACCAACAAATTATCAATGTCTATTGATGTTAGAATGGCAGGTTGAACTGACGTTAAAATTCAGACGTTTATCAGATGTTGGGATTTGGTCACCATAACTTACAGCTTAATGTTGGTAATTTACGTCAATTTGACATCAGGATGTGATGTTTGGAAGATGTTGGATTTTGGTTACATAACATCACTAGTTAAAACCAACAAATTATCAACGTCTATTGATGTTAGAATGGCAGGTTGAACTGACGTTAAAATTCAGATGTTTATCAGACGTTGGGATTTGGTCACCATAGCTTACAGCTTAATGTTGGTAACTTACGTCAATTTGACATCAGGATGTGATGTTTGGAAGATGTTGGATTTTGATTTCATAACATCACTACTTATAACCAACAAATTATCAACGTCTATTGGTGTTAGAATGGCAAGTTGAACTGATGTTAAAATTCAGACGTTTATCAGACATTGGGATTTGGTCACCATACCTTACAGCTTAATGTTGGTAATTTACGTCAATTTGACATCAGGATGTGACATTTGAAAGATGTTGGATTTTGGTTGCATAACATCACAAAATAAAACCAACAAATTATCAACGTCTATTGATGTTAGAATGGCAGGTTGAACTGACGTTAAAATTCAGATGTTAATCAGAGGTTGGGATTTGGTCACCATACCTTACAACTAAATGCTGGTAATTTACATCAATTGGACATCAGGATGTGACGTTTGGAAGATGTTTGATTTTGGTTGCATAACATCACTACTTAAAACCAACAAATTATCAATGTCTATTGATGTTAGAATGGCAAGTTGAACTGACGTTAAAATTCAGACGTTTATCAGACGTTGGGATTTGGTCACCATACCTTACAGCTTAATGTTGGTAATTTACATCAATTTGACATCAGGATGTGATGTTTGGAAGATGTTGGATTTTGGTTACATAACATCACTACTTAAAACCAACAAATTATCAACGTCTATTGATGTTAGAATGGCAGGTTGAACTGACGTTAAAATTCAGAAATTAATCAAACGTTGGGATTTGGTCACCATAACTTACAGCTTAATGTTGGTGATTTACGTCAATTTGACATCAGGATGTGACGTTTGGAAGATGTTGGATTTTGGTTACATAACATCACTACTTATAACCAACAAATTATCAACGTCTATTGGTGTTAGAATGGCAAGTTGAACTGACGTTAAAATTCAGACGTTTATCAGACATTGGGATTTGGTCACCATACCTTACAGCATAATGTTGGTAATTTACGTCAATTTGACATCAGGATGTGACGTTTGGAAGATGTTGTATTTTGGTTACATAACATCACAAAATAAAACCAACAAATTATCAACGTCTATTGATGTTAGAATGGCAGGTTGAACTGACATTAAAATTCAGACATTAATCAGAGGTTGGGATTTGGTCACCATACCTTACAACTAAATGTTGGTAATTTACATCAATTTGACATCAGGATGTGACATTTGGAAGATGTTGTATTTTGGTTACATAACAGCACAAATTAAAACCAACAAATTATCAATGTCTATTGATGTTAGAATGGCAGGTTGAACTGACGTTAAAATTCAGATGTTTATCAGATGTTGGGATTTGGTCACCATAACTTACAGCTTAATGTTGGTAATTTACGTGAATTTGACATCAGGATGTGACATTTGGAAGATGTTGAATTTTGGTTACATAACATCGCAAATTAAAACCAACACATTTTCAATGTCTATTGATGTTAGAATGGCAGGTTGAACAGACGTTAAAATTCAGATGTTTATCCAACGTTGGGATTTGGTCACCATAACTTGCTGCTTAATGTTGGTAATTTACGTCAATTTGACATCAGGATGTGACGTTTGGAAGATGTTGGATTTTGGTTACATAACATCACTACTTATAACCAACAAATTATCAACGTCTTTTGGTGTTAGAATGGCAAGTTGAACTGACGTTAAAATTCAGACGTTTATCAGACATTGGGATTTGGTCACCATACCTTACAGCATAATGTTGGTAATTTACGTCAATTTGACATCAGGATGTGATGTTTGGAAGATGTTGTATTTTGGTTACATAACATCACAAAATAAAACCAACAAATTATCAACGTCTATTGGTGTTAGAATGGCAGGTTGAACTGACATTAAAATTCAGACGTTAATCAGAGGTTGGGATTTGGTCACCATACCTTACAACTAAATGTTGGTAATTTACATCAATTTGACATCAGGATGTGACGTTTGGAAGATGTTGGATTTTGGTTACATAACAGCACAAATTAAAACCAACAAATTATCAATGTCTATTGATGTTAGAATGGCAGGTTGAACTGACGTTAAAATTCAGACGTTTATCAGATGTTGGGATTTGGTCACCATAACTTACAGCTTAATGTTGGTAATTTACGTCAATTTGACATCAGGATGTGACATTTGGAAGATGTTGGATTTTGGTTACATAACATCGCAAATTAAAACCAACACATTTTCAATGTCTATTGATGTTAGAATGGCAGGTTGAACAGACGTTAAAATTCAGATGTTTAACCAACGTTGGGATTTGGTCACCATAACTTGCTGCTTAATGTTGGTAATTTGCGTCAATTTGACATCAGGATGTGACGTTTGGAAGATGTTGGATTTTGGTTACATAACATCACTACTTAAAACCAACAAATTATCAACGTCTATTGATGTTAGAATGGCAGGTTGAACTGACGTTAAAATTCAGATGTTTATCAGACGTTGGGATTTGGTCACCATAGCTTACAGCTTAATGTTGGTAACTTACGTCAATTTGACATCAGGATGTGACGTTTGGAAGATGTTGGATTTTGATTACATAACATCACTACTTATAACCAACAAATTATCAACGTCTATTGGTGTTAGAATGGCAAGTTGTACTGATGTTAAAATTCAGACGTTTATCAGACATTGGGATTTGGTCACCATACCTTACAGCTTAATGTTGGTAATTTACGTCAATTTGACATCAGGATGTGACATTTGAAAGATGTTGGATTTTGGTTGCATAACATCACAAAATAAAACCAACAAATTATCAACGTCTATTGATGTTAGAATGGCAGGTTGAACTGACGTTAAAATTCAGACGTTAATCAGAGGTTGGGATTTGGTCACCATACCTTACAACTAAATGTTGGTTATTTACATCAATTTGACATCAGGATGTGACGTTTGGAAGATGTTGGATTTTGGTTACATAACAGCACAAATTAAAACTAACAAATTATCAATGTCTATTGATGTTAGAATGGCAGGTTGAACTGACGTTAAAATTCAGACGTTTATCAGATGTTGGGATTTGGTCACCATAACTTACAGCTTAATGTTGGTAATTTACGTCAATTTGACATCAGGATGTGACATTTGGAAGATGTTGGATTTTGGTTAAATAACATCGCAAATTAAAACCAACACATTTTCAATGTCTATTGATGTTAGAATGGCAGGTTGAACAGACGTTAAAATTCAGATGTTTAACCAACGTTGGGATTTGGTCACCATAACTTGCTGCTTAATGTTGGTAATTTGCGTCAATTTGACATCAGGATGTGACGTTTGGAAGATGTTGGATTTTGGTTACATAACATCACTACTTAAAACCAACAAATTATCAACGTCTATTGATGTTAGAATGGCAGGTTGAACTGACGTTAAAATTCAGATGTTTATCAGACGTTGGGATTTGGTCACCATAGCTTACTGCTTAATGTTGGTAACTTACGTCAATTTGACATCAGGATGTGACGTTTGGAAGATGTTGGATTTTGATTACATAACATCACTACTTATAACCAACAAATTATCAACGTCTATTGGTGTTAGAATGGCAAGTTGTACTGATGTTAAAATTCAGACGTTTATCAGACATTGGGATTTGGTCACCATACCTTACAGCTTAATGTTGGTAATTTACGTCAATTTGACATCAGGATGTGACATTTGAAAGATGTTGGATTTTGGTTGCATAACATCACAAAATAAAACCAACAAATTATCAACGTCTATTGATGTTAGAATGGCAGGTTGAACTGACGTTAAAATTCAGACGTTAATCAGAGGTTGGGATTTGGTCACCATACCTTACAACTAAATGTTGGTAATTTACATCAATTTGACATCAGGATGTGACGTTTGGAAGATGTTGGATTTTGGTTACATAACAGCACAAATTAAAACCAACAAATTATCAATGTCTATTGATGTTAGAATGGCAGGTTGAACTGACGTTAAAATTCAGACGTTTATCAGATGTTGGGATTTGGTCACCATAACTTACAGCTTAATGTTGGTAATTTACGTCAATTTGACATCAGGATGTGATGTTTGGAAGATGTTGGATTTTGGTTACATAACATCACTACTTAAAACCAACAAATTATCAACGTCTATTGGTGTTAGAATGGCAAGTTTAACTGACGTTAAAATTCAGACGTTTATCAGACGTTGGGATTTGGTCACCATACCTTACAGCTTAATGTTGGTAATTTACATCAATTTGACATCAGGATGTGATGTTTGGAAGATGTTGGATTTTGGTTACATAACATCACTACTTAAAACCAACAAATTATCAACGTCTATTGATGTTAGAATGGCAGGTTGAACTGACGTTAAAATTCAGAAATTAATCAAACGTTGGGATTTGGTCACCATAACTTACAGCTTAATGTTGGTAATTTACGTCAATTTGACATCAGGATGTGACGTTTGGAAGATGTTGGATTTTGGTTACATAACATCACTACTTATAACCAACAAATTATCAACGTCTATTGGTGTTAGAATGGCAAGTTGAACTGACGTTAAAATTCAGACGTTTATCAGACATTGGGATTTGGTCACCATACCTTACAGCATAATGTTGGTAATTTACGTCAATTTGACATCAGGATGTGACGTTTGGAAGATGTTGTATTTTGGTTACATAACAGCACAAATTAAAACCAACAAATTATCAATGTCTATTGACGTTAGAATGGCAGGTTGAACTGACGTTAAAATTCAGATGTTTATCAGACGTTTGGATTTGGTCACCATACCTTACAGCTTAATGTTGGTAATTTACGTCAATTTGACATCAGGATGTGACGTTTGGAAGATGTTGAATTTTGGTTACATAACAGCACAAATTAAAACCAACAAATTATCAATGTCTATTGATGTTAGAATGGCAAGTTGAACTGACGTTAAAATTCAGAAATTAATCAAACGTTGGGATTTGGTCACCATAACTTACAGCTTAATGTTGGTGATTTACGTCAATTTGACATCAGGATGTGACGTTTGGAAGATGTTGGATTTTGGTTACATAACATCACTACTTATAACCAACAAATTATCAACGTCTATTGGTGTTAGAATGGCAAGTTGAACTGACATTAAAATTCAGACGTTCATCAGACATTGGGATTTGGTCACCATACCTTACAGCATAATGTTTGTAATTTACGTCAATTTGACATCAGGATGTGATGTTTGGAAGATGTTGTATTTTGGTTACATAACATCACAAAATAAAACCAACAAATTATCAACGTCTATTGATGTTAGAATGGCAGGTTGAACTGACGTTAAAATTCAGACGTTAATCAGAGGTTGGGATTTGGTCACCATACCTTACAACTAAATGTTGGTAATTTACATCAATTTGACATCAGGATGTGACGTTTGGAAGATGTTGTATTTTGGTTACATAACATCGCAAATTAAAACCAACACATTTTCAATGTCTATTGATGTTAGAATGGCAGGTTGAACTGACGTTAAAATTCAGACGTTTATCAGATGTTGGGATTTGGTCACCATAACTTACAGCTTAATGTTGGTAATTTACGTCAATTTGACATCAGGATGTGACATTTGGAAGATGTTGGATTTTGGTTACATAACATCGCAAATTAAAACCAACACATTTTCAATGTCTATTGATGTTAGAATGGCTGGTTGAACAGACGTTAAAATTCAGATGTTTATCCAACGTTGGGATTTGGTCACCATAACTTGCTGCTTAATGTTGGTAATTTGCATCAATTTGACATCAGGATGTGATGTTTGGAAGATGTTGGATTTTGGTTGCATAACATCACTACTTCAACAAATTATCAATGTCTATTGATGTTAGAATGGCAAGTTGATCTGACGTTAAAATTCAGACGTTTATCAGATGTTGGGATTTGGTCACCATAACTTACAGCTAAATGTTGGTAATTTACGTCAATTTGACATCAGGATGTAACATTTGGAAGATGTTGGATTTTGGTTACATAACATCACAAATTAAAACCAACACATTTTCAATGTCTATTGATGTTAGAATGGCAGGTTGAACAGACGTTAAAATTCAGATGTTAATCCAACGTTGGGATTTGGTCACCATAACTTACTGCTTAATTTTGGTAATTTACGTCAATTTGACATCAGGATGTGACGTTTGGAAGATGTTGGATTATGGTTACATAACATCACTACTTAAAACCAACAAATTATCAACGTCTATTGATGTTAGAATGGCAGGTTGAACTGACGTTAAAATTCAGATGTTTATCATACGTTTGGATTTGGTCACCATACCTTACAGCTTAATGTTGGTAATTTACGTCAATTTGACATCAGGATGTGACGTTTGGAAGATGTTGAATTTTGGTTACATAACAGCACAAATTAAAACCAACAAATTATCAATGTCTATTGATGTTAGAATGGCAAGTTGAACTGACGTTAAAATTCAGAAATTAATCAAACGTTGGGATTTGGTCACCATAACTTACAGCTTAATGTTGGTGATTTACGTCAATTTGACATCAGGATGTGACGTTTGGAAGATGTTGGATTTTGGTTACATAACATCACTACTTATAACCAACAAATTATCAACGTCTATTGGTGTTAGAATGGCAAGTTGAACTGACATTAAAATTCAGACGTTTATCAGACATTGGGATTTGGTCACCATACCTTACAGCATAATGTTGGTAATTTACGTCAATTTGACATCAGGATGTGATGTTTGGAAGATGTTGTATTTTGGTTACATAACATCACAAAATAAAACCAACAAATTATCAACGTCTATTGATGTTAGAATGGCAGGTTGAACTGACGTTAAAATTCAGACGTTAATCAGAGGTTGGGATTTGGTCACCATACCTTACAACTAAATGTTGGTAATTTACATCAATTTGACATCAGGATGTGACGTTTGGAAGATGTTGTATTTTGGTTACATAACATCGCAAATTAAAACCAACACATTTTCAATGTCTATTGATGTTAGAATGGCAGGTTGAACAGACGTTAAAATTCAGATGTTTATCCAACGTTGGGATTTGGTCACCATAACTTGCTGCTTAATGTTGGTAATTTACGTCAATTTGACATCAGGATGTGACGTTTGGAAGATGTTGGATTTTGGTTACATAACATCACTACTTAAAACCAACAAATTATCAACGTCTATTGATGTTAGAATGGCAGGTTGAACTGACGTTAAAATTCAGATGTTTATCAGACGTTGGGATTTGGTCACCATACCTTACAGCTTAATTTTGGTAACTTACGTCAATTTGACATCAGGATGTGACGTTTGGAAGATGTTGGATTTTGATTACATAACATCACTACTTATAACCAACAAATTATCAACGTCTATTGGTGTTAGAATGGCAAGTTGAACTGATGTTAAAATTCAGACGTTTATCAGACATTGGGATTTGGTCACCATACCTTACAGCTTAATGTTGGTAATTTACGTCAATTTGACATCAGGATGTGACATTTGAAAGATGTTGGATTTTGGTTGCATAACATCACAAAATAAAACCAACAAATTATCAACGTATATTGATGTTAGAATGGCAGGTTGAACTGACGTTAAAATTCAGACGTTAATCAGAGGTTGGGATTTGGTCACCATACCTTACAACTAAATGTTGGTAATTTACATCAATTGGACATCAGGATGTGACGTTTGGAAGATGTTGGATTTTGGTTGCATAACATCACTACTTCAACAAATTATCAATGTCTATTGATGTTAGAATGGCAAGTTGAACTGACGTTAAAATTCAGACGTTTATCAGATGTTGGGATTTGGTCACCATAACTTACAGCTTAATGTTGGTAATTGACGTCAATTTGACATCAGGATGTGACATTTGGAAGCTGTTGGATTTTGGTTACATAACATCACAAATTAAAACCAACACATTTTCAATGTCTATTGATGTTAGAATGGCAGGTTGAACAGACGTTAAAATTCAGATGTTAATCCAACGTAGGGATTTGGTCACCATAACTTACTGCTTAATTTTGGTAATTTACGTCAATTTGACATCAGGAGGTGACGTTTGTAAGATGTTGGATTATGGTTACATAACATCACTACTTAAAACCAACAAATTATCACCGTCTATTGATGTTAGAATGGCAGGTTGAACTGACGTTAAAATTCAGATGTTTATCAGACGTTGGGATTGGGTCACCATACCTTACAGCTTAATGTTGGTAATTTACGTCAATTTGACATGAGGATGTGACGTTTGGAAGATGTTAAATTTTGGTTACATAACAGCACAAATTAAAACCAACAAATTAGCAATGTCTATTGATGTTAGAATGGCAAGTTGAACTGACGTTAAAATTCAGAAATTAATCAAACGTTGGGATTTGGTCACCATACCTTACAGCTTAATGTTGGTAATTTACGTCAATTTGACATCAGGATGTGACGTTTGGAAGATGTTGGATTTTGGTTACATAACAGCACAAATTAATACCAACAAATTATCAACGTCTATTGGTGTTAGAATGGCAAGTTGAACTGACATTAAAATTCAGACGTTTATCAGACATTGGGATTTGGTCACCATACCTTACAGCATAATGTTGGTAATTTACGTCAATTTGACATCAGGATGTGACGTTTGGAAGATGTTGTATTTTGGTTACATAACAGCACAAATTAAAACCAACAAATTATCAATGTCTATTGACGTTAGAATGGCAGGTTGAACTGACGTTAAAATTCAGACGTTTATCAGATGTTGGGATTTGGTCACCATAACTTACAGCTTAATGTTGGTAATTTACGTCAATTTGACATCAGGATGTGACATTTGGAAGATGTTGGATTTTGGTTACATAACATCGCAAATTAAAACCAACACATTTTCAATGTCTATTGATGTTAGAATAGCAGGTTGAACAGACGTTAAAATTCAGATGTTTCTCCAACGTTGGGATTTGGTCACCATAACTTGCTGCTTAATGTTGGTAATTTACGTCAATTTGACATCAGGATGTGACGTTTGGAAGATGTTGGATTTTGGTTACATAACATCACTACTTATAACCAACAAATTATCAACGTCTATTGGTGTTAGAATGGCAAGTTGAACTGACGTTAAAATTCAGACGTTTATCAGACATTGAGATTTGGTCACCATACCTTACAGCATAATGTTGGTAATTTACGTCAATTTGACATCAGGATGTGACGTTTGGAAGATGTTGTATTTTGGTTACATAACATCACAAAATAAAACCAACAAATTATCAACGTCTATTGATGTTAGAATGGCAGGTTGAACTGACATTAATATTCAGACGTTAATCAGAGGTTGGATTTGGTCACCATACCTTACAACTAAATGTTGGTAATTTACATCAATTTGACATCAGGATGTGACGTTTGGAAGATGTTGGATTTTGGTTACATAACAGCACAAATTAAAACCAACAAATTATCAATGTCTATTGATGTTAGAATGGCAGGTTGAACTGACGTTAAAATTCAGACGTTTATCAGATGTTGGGATTTGGTCACCATAACTTACAGCTTAATGTTGGTAATTTACGTCAATTTGACATCAGGATGTGATGTTTGGAAGATGTTGGATTTTGGTTACATAACATCACTACTTAAAACCAACAAATTATCAACGTCTATTGATGTTAGAATGGCAGGTTGAACTGACGTTAAAATTCAGATGTTTATCAGACGTTGGGATTTGGTCACCATAGCTTACAGCTTAATGTTGGTAACTTACGTCAATTTGACATCAGGATGTGATGTTTGGAAGATGTTGGATTTTGATTACATAACATCACTACTTATAACCAACAAATTATCAACGTCTATTGGTGTTAGAATGGCAAGTTGAACTGATGTTAAAATTCAGACGTTTATCAGACATTGGGATTTGGTCACCATACCTTACAGCTTAATGTTGGTAATTTACGTCAATTTGACATCAGGATGTGACATTTGAAAGATGTTGGATTTTGGTTGCATAACATCACAAAATAAAACCAACAAATTATCAACGTCTATTGATGTTAGAATGGCAGGTTGAACTGACGTTAAAATTCAGATGTTAATCAGAGGTTGGGATTTGGTCACCATACCTTACAACTAAATGCTGGTAATTTACATCAATTGGACATCAGGATGTGACGTTTGGAAGATGTTTGATTTTGGTTGCATAACATCACTACTTAAAACCAACAAATTATCAATGTCTATTGATGTTAGAATGGCAAGTTGAACTGACGTTAAAATTCAGACGTTTATCAGACGTTGGGATTTGGTCACCATACCTTACAGCTTAATGTTGGTAATTTACATCAATTTGACATCAGGATGTGATGTTTGGAAGATGTTGGATTTTGGTTACATAACATCACTACTTAAAACCAACAAATTATCAACGTCTATTGATGTTAGAATGGCAGGTTGAACTGACGTTAAAATTCAGAAATTAATCAAACGTTGGGATTTGGTCACCATAACTTACAGCTTAATGTTGGTGATTTACGTCAATTTGACATCAGGATGTGACGTTTGGAAGATGTTGGATTTTGGTTACATAACATCACTACTTATAACCAACAAATTATCAACGTCTATTGGTGTTAGAATGGCAAGTTGAACTGACGTTAAAATTCAGACGTTTATCAGACATTGGGATTTGGTCACCATACCTTACAGCATAATGTTGGTAATTTACGTCAATTTGACATCAGGATGTGACGTTTGGAAGATGTTGTATTTTGGTTACATAACATCACAAAATAAAACCAACAAATTATCAACGTCTATTGATGTTAGAATGGCAGGTTGAACTGACATTAAAATTCAGACATTAATCAGAGGTTGGGATTTGGTCACCATACCTTACAACTAAATGTTGGTAATTTACATCAATTTGACATCAGGATGTGACATTTGGAAGATGTTGTATTTTGGTTACATAACAGCACAAATTAAAACCAACAAATTATCAATGTCTATTGATGTTAGAATGGCAGGTTGAACTGACGTTAAAATTCAGATGTTTATCAGATGTTGGGATTTGGTCACCATAACTTACAGCTTAATGTTGGTAATTTACGTGAATTTGACATCAGGATGTGACATTTGGAAGATGTTGAATTTTGGTTACATAACATCGCAAATTAAAACCAACACATTTTCAATGTCTATTGATGTTAGAATGGCAGGTTGAACAGACGTTAAAATTCAGATGTTTATCCAACGTTGGGATTTGGTCACCATAACTTGCTGCTTAATGTTGGTAATTTACGTCAATTTGACATCAGGATGTGACGTTTGGAAGATGTTGGATTTTGGTTACATAACATCACTACTTATAACCAACAAATTATCAACGTCTTTTGGTGTTAGAATGGCAAGTTGAACTGACGTTAAAATTCAGACGTTTATCAGACATTGGGATTTGGTCACCATACCTTACAGCATAATGTTGGTAATTTACGTCAATTTGACATCAGGATGTGATGTTTGGAAGATGTTGTATTTTGGTTACATAACATCACAAAATAAAACCAACAAATTATCAACGTCTATTGATGTTAGAATGGCAGGTTGAACTGACATTAAAATTCAGACGTTAATCAGAGGTTGGGATTTGGTCACCATACCTTACAACTAAATGTTGGTAATTTACATCAATTTGACATCAGGATGTGACGTTTGGAAGATGTTGGATTTTGGTTACATAACAGCACAAATTAAAACCAACAAATTATCAATGTCTATTGATGTTAGAATGGCAGGTTGAACTGACGTTAAAATTCAGACGTTTATCAGATGTTGGGATTTGGTCACCATAACTTACAGCTTAATGTTGGTAATTTACGTCAATTTGACATCAGGATGTGACATTTGGAAGATGTTGGATCTTGGTTACATAACATCGCAAATTAAAACCAACACATTTTCAACGTCTATTGATGTTAGAATGGCAGGTTGAACTGACGTTAAAATTCAGAAATTAATCAAACGTTGGGATTTGGTCACCATAACTTGCTGCTTAATGTTGGTAATTTGCGTCAATTTGACATCAGGATGTGACGTTTGGAAGATGTTGGATTTTGGTTACATAACATCACTACTTAAAACCAACAAATTATCAACGTCTATTGATGTTAGAATGGCAGGTTGAACTGACGTTAAAATTCAGATGTTTATCAGACGTTGGGATTTGGTCACCATAGCTTACAGCTTAATGTTGGTAACTTACGTCAATTTGACATCAGGATGTGACGTTTGGAAGATGTTGGATTTTGATTACATAACATCACTACTTATAACCAAAAAATTATCAACGTCTATTGGTGTTAGAATGGCAAGTTGTACTGATGTTAAAATTCAGACGTTTATCAGACATTGGGATTTGGTCACCATACCTTACAGCTTAATGTTGGTAATTTACGTCAATTTGACATCAGGATGTGACATTTGAAAGATGTTGGATTTTGGTTGCATAACATCACAAAATAAAACCAACAAATTATCAACGTCTATTGATGTTAGAATGGCAGGTTGAACTGACGTTAAAATTCAGACGTTAATCAGAGGTTGGGATTTGGTCACCATACCTTACAACTAAATGTTGGTAATTTACATCAATTTGACATCAGGATGTGACGTTTGGAAGATGTTGGATTTTGGTTACATAACAGCACAAATTAAAACTAACAAATTATCAATGTCTATTGATGTTAGAATGGCAGGTTGAACTGACGTTAAAATTCAGACGTTTATCAGATGTTGGGATTTGGTCACCATAACTTACAGCTTAATGTTGGTAATTTACGTCAATTTGACATCAGGATGTGACATTTGGAAGATGTTGGATTTTGGTTAAATAACATCGCAAATTAAAACCAACACATTTTCAATGTCTATTGATGTTAGAATGGCAGGTTGAACAGACGTTAAAATTCAGATGTTTAACCAACGTTGGGATTTGGTCACCATAACTTGCTGCTTAATGTTGGTAATTTACATCAATTTGACATCAGGATGTGATGTTTGGAAGATGTTGGATTTTGGTTACATAACATCACTACTTAAAACCAACAAATTATCAATGTCTATTGATGTTAGAATGGCAGGTTGAACTGACGATAAAATTCAGAAATTAATCAAACGTTGGGATTTGGTCACCATAACTTACAGCTTAATGTTGGTAATTTACGTCAATTTGACATCAGGATGTGACGTTTGGAAGATGTTGGATTTTGGTTACATAACATCACTACTTATAACCAACAAATTATCAACGTCTATTGGTGTTAGAATGGCAAGTTGAACTGACGTTAAAATTCAGATGTTTAACCAACGTTGGGATTTGGTCACCATAACTTGCTGCTTAATGTTGGTAATTTGCGTCAATTTGACATCAGGATGTGACGTTTGGAAGATGTTGGATTTTGGTTACATAACATCACTACTTAAAACCAACAAATTATCAACGTCTATTGATGTTAGAATGGCAGGTTGAACTGACGTTAAAATTCAGACGTTAATCAGAGGTTGGGATTTGGTCACCATACCTTACAACTAAATGTTGGTAATTTACATCAATTTGACATCAGGATGTGACGTTTGGAAGATGTTGTATTTTGGTTACATAACATCGCAAATTAAAACCAACACATTTTCAATGTCTATTGATGTTAGAATGGCAGGTTGAACAGACGTTAAAATTCAGATGTTTATCCAACGTTGGGATTTGGTCACCATAACTTGCTGCTTAATGTTGGTAATTTACGTCAATTTGACATCAGGATGTGACGTTTGGAAGATGTTGGATTTTGGTTACATAACATCACTACTTAAAACCAACAAATTATCAACGTCTATTGATGTTAGAATGGCAGGTTGAACTGACGTTAAAATTCAGATGTTTATCAGACGTTGGGATTTGGTCACCATACCTTACAGCTTAATTTTGGTAACTTACGTCAATTTGACATCAGGATGTGACGTTTGGAAGATGTTGGATTTTGATTACATAACATCACTACTTATAACCAACAAATTATCAACGTCTATTGGTGTTAGAATGGCAAGTTGAACTGATGTTAAAATTCAGACGTTTATCAGACATTGGGATTTGGTCACCATACCTTACAGCTTAATGTTGGTAATTTACGTCAATTTGACATCAGGATGTGACATTTGAAAGATGTTGGATTTTGGTTGCATAACATCACAAAATAAAACCAACAAATTATCAACGTATATTGATGTTAGAATGGCAGGTTGAACTGACGTTAAAATTCAGACGTTAATCAGAGGTTGGGATTTGGTCACCATACCTTACAACTAAATGTTGGTAATTTACATCAATTGGACATCAGGATGTGACGTTTGGAAGATGTTGGATTTTGGTTGCATAACATCACTACTTCAACAAATTATCAATGTCTATTGATGTTAGAATGGCAAGTTGAACTGACGTTAAAATTCAGACGTTTATCAGATGTTGGGATTTGGTCACCATAACTTACAGCTTAATGTTGGTAATTGACGTCAATTTGACATCAGGATGTGACATTTGGAAGCTGTTGGATTTTGGTTACATAACATCACAAATTAAAACCAACACATTTTCAATGTCTATTGATGTTAGAATGGCAGGTTGAACAGACGTTAAAATTCAGATGTTAATCCAACGTAGGGATTTGGTCACCATAACTTACTGCTTAATTTTGGTAATTTACGTCAATTTGACATCAGGAGGTGACGTTTGTAAGATGTTGGATTATGGTTACATAACATCACTACTTAAAACCAACAAATTATCACCGTCTATTGATGTTAGAATGGCAGGTTGAACTGACGTTAAAATTCAGATGTTTATCAGACGTTGGGATTGGGTCACCATACCTTACAGCTTAATGTTGGTAATTTACGTCAATTTGACATGAGGATGTGACGTTTGGAAGATGTTAAATTTTGGTTACATAACAGCACAAATTAAAACCAACAAATTAGCAATGTCTATTGATGTTAGAATGGCAAGTTGAACTGACGTTAAAATTCAGAAATTAATCAAACGTTGGGATTTGGTCACCATACCTTACAGCTTAATGTTGGTAATTTACGTCAATTTGACATCAGGATGTGACGTTTGGAAGATGTTGGATTTTGGTTACATAACAGCACAAATTAATACCAACAAATTATCAACGTCTATTGGTGTTAGAATGGCAAGTTGAACTGACATTAAAATTCAGACGTTTATCAGACATTGGGATTTGGTCACCATACCTTACAGCATAATGTTGGTAATTTACGTCAATTTGACATCAGGATGTGACGTTTGGAAGATGTTGTATTTTGGTTACATAACAGCACAAATTAAAACCAACAAATTATCAATGTCTATTGACGTTAGAATGGCAGGTTGAACTGACGTTAAAATTCAGACGTTTATCAGATGTTGGGATTTGGTCACCATAACTTACAGCTTAATGTTGGTAATTTACGTCAATTTGACATCAGGATGTGACATTTGGAAGATGTTGGATTTTGGTTACATAACATCGCAAATTAAAACCAACACATTTTCAATGTCTATTGATGTTAGAATAGCAGGTTGAACAGACGTTAAAATTCAGATGTTTCTCCAACGTTGGGATTTGGTCACCATAACTTGCTGCTTAATGTTGGTAATTTACGTCAATTTGACATCAGGATGTGACGTTTGGAAGATGTTGGATTTTGGTTACATAACATCACTACTTATAACCAACAAATTATCAACGTCTATTGGTGTTAGAATGGCAAGTTGAACTGACGTTAAAATTCAGACGTTTATCAGACATTGAGATTTGGTCACCATACCTTACAGCATAATGTTGGTAATTTACGTCAATTTGACATCAGGATGTGACGTTTGGAAGATGTTGTATTTTGGTTACATAACATCACAAAATAAAACCAACAAATTATCAACGTCTATTGATGTTAGAATGGCAGGTTGAACTGACATTAATATTCAGACGTTAATCAGAGGTTGGATTTGGTCACCATACCTTACAACTAAATGTTGGTAATTTACATCAATTTGACATCAGGATGTGACGTTTGGAAGATGTTGGATTTTGGTTACATAACAGCACAAATTAAAACCAACAAATTATCAATGTCTATTGATGTTAGAATGGCAGGTTGAACTGACGTTAAAATTCAGACGTTTATCAGATGTTGGGATTTGGTCACCATAACTTACAGCTTAATGTTGGTAATTTACGTCAATTTGACATCAGGATGTGATGTTTGGAAGATGTTGGATTTTGGTTACATAACATCACTACTTAAAACCAACAAATTATCAACGTCTATTGATGTTAGAATGGCAGGTTGAACTGACGTTAAAATTCAGATGTTTATCAGACGTTGGGATTTGGTCACCATAGCTTACAGCTTAATGTTGGTAACTTACGTCAATTTGACATCAGGATGTGATGTTTGGAAGATGTTGGATTTTGATTACATAACATCACTACTTATAACCAACAAATTATCAACGTCTATTGGTGTTAGAATGGCAAGTTGAACTGATGTTAAAATTCAGACGTTTATCAGACATTGGGATTTGGTCACCATACCTTACAGCTTAATGTTGGTAATTTACGTCAATTTGACATCAGGATGTGACATTTGAAAGATGTTGGATTTTGGTTGCATAACATCACAAAATAAAACCAACAAATTATCAACGTCTATTGATGTTAGAATGGCAGGTTGAACTGACGTTAAAATTCAGATGTTAATCAGAGGTTGGGATTTGGTCACCATACCTTACAACTAAATGCTGGTAATTTACATCAATTGGACATCAGGATGTGACGTTTGGAAGATGTTTGATTTTGGTTGCATAACATCACTACTTAAAACCAACAAATTATCAATGTCTATTGATGTTAGAATGGCAAGTTGAACTGACGTTAAAATTCAGACGTTTATCAGACGTTGGGATTTGGTCACCATACCTTACAGCTTAATGTTGGTAATTTACATCAATTTGACATCAGGATGTGATGTTTGGAAGATGTTGGATTTTGGTTACATAACATCACTACTTAAAACCAACAAATTATCAACGTCTATTGATGTTAGAATGGCAGGTTGAACTGACGTTAAAATTCAGAAATTAATCAAACGTTGGGATTTGGTCACCATAACTTACAGCTTAATGTTGGTGATTTACGTCAATTTGACATCAGGATGTGACGTTTGGAAGATGTTGGATTTTGGTTACATAACATCACTACTTATAACCAACAAATTATCAACGTCTATTGGTGTTAGAATGGCAAGTTGAACTGACGTTAAAATTCAGACGTTTATCAGACATTGGGATTTGGTCACCATACCTTACAGCATAATGTTGGTAATTTACGTCAATTTGACATCAGGATGTGACGTTTGGAAGATGTTGTATTTTGGTTACATAACATCACAAAATAAAACCAACAAATTATCAACGTCTATTGATGTTAGAATGGCAGGTTGAACTGACATTAAAATTCAGACATTAATCAGAGGTTGGGATTTGGTCACCATACCTTACAACTAAATGTTGGTAATTTACATCAATTTGACATCAGGATGTGACATTTGGAAGATGTTGTATTTTGGTTACATAACAGCACAAATTAAAACCAACAAATTATCAATGTCTATTGATGTTAGAATGGCAGGTTGAACTGACGTTAAAATTCAGATGTTTATCAGATGTTGGGATTTGGTCACCATAACTTACAGCTTAATGTTGGTAATTTACGTGAATTTGACATCAGGATGTGACATTTGGAAGATGTTGAATTTTGGTTACATAACATCGCAAATTAAAACCAACACATTTTCAATGTCTATTGATGTTAGAATGGCAGGTTGAACAGACGTTAAAATTCAGATGTTTATCCAACGTTGGGATTTGGTCACCATAACTTGCTGCTTAATGTTGGTAATTTACGTCAATTTGACATCAGGATGTGACGTTTGGAAGATGTTGGATTTTGGTTACATAACATCACTACTTATAACCAACAAATTATCAACGTCTTTTGGTGTTAGAATGGCAAGTTGAACTGACGTTAAAATTCAGACGTTTATCAGACATTGGGATTTGGTCACCATACCTTACAGCATAATGTTGGTAATTTACGTCAATTTGACATCAGGATGTGATGTTTGGAAGATGTTGTATTTTGGTTACATAACATCACAAAATAAAACCAACAAATTATCAACGTCTATTGATGTTAGAATGGCAGGTTGAACTGACATTAAAATTCAGACGTTAATCAGAGGTTGGGATTTGGTCACCATACCTTACAACTAAATGTTGGTAATTTACATCAATTTGACATCAGGATGTGACGTTTGGAAGATGTTGGATTTTGGTTACATAACAGCACAAATTAAAACCAACAAATTATCAATGTCTATTGATGTTAGAATGGCAGGTTGAACTGACGTTAAAATTCAGACGTTTATCAGATGTTGGGATTTGGTCACCATAACTTACAGCTTAATGTTGGTAATTTACGTCAATTTGACATCAGGATGTGACATTTGGAAGATGTTGGATCTTGGTTACATAACATCGCAAATTAAAACCAACACATTTTCAACGTCTATTGATGTTAGAATGGCAGGTTGAACAGACGTTAAAATTCAGATGTTTAACCAACGTTGGGATTTGGTCACCATAACTTGCTGCTTAATGTTGGTAATTTGCGTCAATTTGACATCAGGATGTGACGTTTGGAAGATGTTGGATTTTGGTTACATAACATCACTACTTAAAACCAACAAATTATCAACGTCTATTGATGTTAGAATGGCAGGTTGAACTGACGTTAAAATTCAGATGTTTATCAGACGTTGGGATTTGGTCACCATAGCTTACAGCTTAATGTTGGTAACTTACGTCAATTTGACATCAGGATGTGACGTTTGGAAGATGTTGGATTTTGATTACATAACATCACTACTTATAACCAACAAATTATCAACGTCTATTGGTGTTAGAATGGCAAGTTGTACTGATGTTAAAATTCAGACGTTTATCAGACATTGGGATTTGGTCACCATACCTTACAGCTTAATGTTGGTAATTTACGTCAATTTGACATCAGGATGTGACATTTGAAAGATTTTGGATTTTGGTTGCATAACATCACAAAATAAAACCAACAAATTATCAACGTCTATTGATGTTAGAATGGCAGGTTGAACTGACGTTAAAATTCAGACGTTAATCAGAGGTTGGGATTTGGTCACCATACCTTACAACTAAATGTTGGTAATTTACATCAATTTGACATCAGGATGTGACGTTTGGAAGATGTTGGATTTTGGTTACATAACAGCACAAATTAAAACTAACAAATTATCAATGTCTATTGATGTTAGAATGGCAGGTTGAACTGACGTTAAAATTCAGACGTTTATCAGATGTTGGGATTTGGTCACCATAACTTACAGCTTAATGTTGGTAATTTACGTCAATTTGACATCAGGATGTGACATTTGGAAGATGTTGGATTTTGGTTAAATAACATCGCAAATTAAAACCAACACATTTTCAATGTCTATTGATGTTAGAATGGCAGGTTGAACAGACGTTAAAATTCAGATGTTTAACCAACGTTGGGATTTGGTCACCATAACTTGCTGCTTAATGTTGGTAATTTACATCAATTTGACATCAGGATGTGATGTTTGGAAGATGTTGGATTTTGGTTACATAACATCACTACTTAAAACCAACAAATTATCAACGTCTATTGATGTTAGAATGGCAGGTTGAACTGACGATAAAATTCAGAAATTAATCAAACGTTGGGATTTGGTCACCATAACTTACAGCTTAATGTTGGTAATTTACGTCAATTTGACATCAGGATGTGACGTTTGGAAGATGTTGGATTTTGGTTACATAACATCACTACTTATAACCAACAAATTATCAACGTCTATTGGTGTTAGAATGGCAAGTTGAACTGACGTTAAAATTCAGATGTTTAACCAACGTTGGGATTTGGTCACCATAACTTGCTGCTTAATGTTGGTAATTTGCGTCAATTTGACATCAGGATGTGACGTTTGGAAGATGTTGGATTTTGGTTACATAACATCACTACTTAAAACCAACAAATTATCAACGTCTATTGATGTTAGAATGGCAGGTTGAACTGACGTTAAAATTCAGATGTTTATCAGACGTTGGGATTTGGTCACCATAGCTTACAGCTTAATGTTGGTAACTTACGTCAATTTGACATCAGGATGTGACGTTTGGAAGATGTTGGATTTTGATTACATAACATCACTACTTATAACCAACAAATTATCAACGTCTATTGGTGTTAGAATGGCAAGTTGTACTGATGTTAAAATTCAGACGTTTATCAGACATTGGGATTTGGTCACCATACCTTACAGCTTAATGTTGGTAATTTACGTCAATTTGACATCAGGATGTGACATTTGAAAGATGTTGGATTTTGGTTGCATAACATCACAAAATAAAACCAACAAATTATCAACGTCTATTGATGTTAGAATGGCAGGTTGAACTGACGTTAAAATTCAGATGTTTATCAGACGTTGGGATTTGGTCACCATAGCTTACTGCTTAATGTTGGTAACTTATGTCAATTTGACATCAGGATGTGACGTTTGGAAGATGTTGGATTTTGATTACATAACATCACTACTTATAACCAACAAATAATCAACGTCTATTGGTGTTAGAATGGCAAGTTGTACTGATGTTAAAATTCAGACGTTTATCAGACATTGGGATTTGGTCACCATACCTTACAGCTTAATGTTGGTAATTTACATCAATTTGACATCAGGATGTGACGTTTGGAAGATGTTGGATTTTGGTTACATAACAGCACAAATTAAAACCAACAAATTATCAATGTCTATTGATGTTAGAATGGCAGGTTGAACTGACGTTAAAATTCAGACGTTTATCAGATGTTGGGATTTGGTCACCATAACTTACAGCTTAATGTTGGTAATTTACGTCAATTTGATATCAGGATGTGATGTTTGGAAGATGTTGGATTTTGGTTACATAACATCACTACTTAAAACCAACAAATTATCAACGTCTATTGGTGTTAGAATGGCAAGTTGAACTGACGTTAAAATTCAGACGTTTATCAGACGTTGGGATTTGGTCACCATACCTTACAGCTTAATGTTGGTAATTTACATCAATTTGACATCAGGATGTGATGTTTGGAAGATGTTGGATTTTGGTTACATAACATCACTACTTAAAACCAACAAATTATCAACGTCTATTGATGTTAGAATGGCAGGTTGAACTGACGTTAAAATTCAGAAATTAATCAAACGTTGGGATTTGGTCACCATAACTTACAGCTTAATGTTGGTAATTTACGTCAATTTGACATCAGGATGTGACGTTTGGAAGATGTTGGATTTTGGTTACATAACATCACTACTTATAACCAACAAATTATCAACGTCTATTGGTGTTAGAATGGCAAGTTGAACTGACGTTAAAATTCAGACGTTTATCAGACATTGGGATTTGGTCACCATACCTTACAGCTTAATGTTGGTAATTTACGTCAATTTGACATCAGGATGTGACATTTGAAAGATGTTGGATTTTGGTTGCATAACATCACAAAATAAAACCAACAAATTATCAACGTCTATTGATGTTAGAATGGCAGGTTGAACTGACGTTAAAATTCAGACGTTAATCAGAGGTTGGGATTTGGTCACCATACCTTACAACTAAATGTTGGTAATTTACATCAATTGGACATCAGGATGTGACGTTTGGAAGATGTTGGATTTTGGTTGCATAACATCACTACTTCAACAAATTATCAATGTCTATTGATGTTAGAATGGCAAGTTGAACTGACGTTAAAATTCAGACGTTTATCAGACGTTGGGATTTGGTCACCATACCTTACAGCTTAATGTTGGTAATTTACATCAATTTTACATCAGGATGTGATGTTTGGAAGATGTTGGATTTTGGTTACATAACATCACTACTTATAACCAACAAATTATCAACGTCTATTGGTGTTAGAATGGCAAGTTGAACTGACGTTAAAATTCAGACGTTAATCAGACATTGGGATTTGGTCACCATACCTTACAGCTTAATGTTGGTAATTTACATCAATTTGACATCAGGATGTGACGTTTGGAAGATGTTGGATTTTGGTTACATAACATCACTACTTATAACCAACAAATTATCAACGTCTATTGGTGTTAGAATGGCAAGTTGAACTGACGTTAAAATTCAGACGTTTTCAGACATTGGGATTTGGTCACCATACCTTACAGCTTAATGTTGGTAATTTACGTCAATTTGACATCAGGATGTGACATTTGAAAGATGTTGGATTTTGGTTGCATAACATCACAAAATAAAACCAACACATTTTCAATGTCTATTGATGTTAGAATGGCAGGTTGAACAGACGTTAAAATTCATATGTTTATCCAACGTTGGGATTTGGTCACCATAACTTGCTGCTTAATGTTGGTAATTTACGTCAATTTGACATCAGGATGTGACGTTTGGAAGATGTTGGATTTTGGTTACATAACATCACTACTTATAACCAACAAATTATCAACGTCTTTTGGTGTTAGAATGGCAAGTTGAACTGACGTTAAAATTCAGACGTTTATCAGACATTGGGATTTGGTCACCATACCTTACAGCATAATGTTGGTAATTTACGTCAATTTGACATCAGGATGTGACGTTTGGAAGATGTTGTATTTTGGTTACATAACATCACAAAATAAAACCAACAAATTATCAACGTCTATTGATGTTAGAATGGCAGGTTGAACTGACATTAAAATTCAGACGTTAATCAGAGGTTGGGATTTGGTCACCATACCTTACAACTAAATGTTGGTAATTTACATCAATTTGACATCAGGATGTGACGTTTGGAAGATGTTGGATTTTGGTTACATAACAGCACAAATTAAAACCAACAAATTATCAATGTCTATTGATGTTAGAATGGCAGGTTGAACTGACGTTAAAATTCAGACGTTTATCAGATGTTGGGATTTGGTCACCATAACTTACAGCTTAATGTTGGTAATTTACGTCAATTTGACATCAGGATGTGACAATTGGAAGATGTTGGATTTTGGTTACATAACATCGCAAATTAAAACCAACACATTTTCAATGTCTATTGATGTTAGAATGGCAGGTTGAACAGACGTTAAAATTCAGATGTTTAACCAACGTTGGGATTTGGTCACCATAACTTGCTGCTTAATGTTGGTAATTTGCGTCAATTTGACATCAGGATGTGACGTTTGGAAGATGTTGGATTTTGGTTACATAACATCACTACTTCAAACCAACAAATTATCAATGTCTATTGATGTTAGAATGGCAAGTTGAACTGACCTTAAAATTCAGACGTTTATCAGACGTTGGGATTTGGTCACCATACCTTACAGCTTAATGTTGGTAATTTACATCACTTTGACATCAGGATGTGATGTTTGGAAGATGTTAGATTTTGGTTACATAACATCACTACTTATAACCAACAAATTATCAACGTCTATTGGTGTTAGAATGGCAAGTTGAACTGACGTTAAAATTCAGACGTTTATCAGACGTTGGGATTTGGTCACCATACCTTACAGCTTAATGTTGGTAATTTACATCAATTTGACATCAGGATGTGATGTTTGGAAGATGTTGGATTTTGGTTACATAACATCACTACTTAAAACCAACAAATTATCAACGTCTATTGATGTTAGAATGGCAGGTTGAACTGACGTTAAAATTCAGAAATTAATCAAACGTTGGGATTTGGTCACCATAACTTACAGCTTAATGTTGGTAATTTACGCCAATTTGACATCAGGATGTGACGTTTGGAAGATGTTGGATTTTGGTTACATAACATCACTACTTATAACCAACAAATTATCAACGTCTATTGGTGTTAGAATGGCAAGTTGAACTGACGTTAAAATTCAGACGTTTATCAGACATTGGGATTTGGTCACCATACCTTACAGCTTAATGTTTGTAATTTACGTCAATTTGACATCAGGATGTGACATTTGAAAGATGTTGGATTTTGGTTGCATAACATCACAAAATAAAACCAACAAATTATCAACGTCTATTGATGTTAGAATGGCAGGTTGAACTGACGTTAAAATTCAGACGTTAATCAGAGGTTGGGATTTGGTCACCATACCTTACAACTAAATGTTGGTAATTTACGTCAATTTGACATCAGGATGTGATGTTTGGAAGATGTTGGATTTTGGTTACATAACATCACTACTTAAAACCAACAAATTATCAACGTCTATTGGTGTTAGAATGGCAAGTTGAACTGACGTTAAAATTCAGACGTTTATCAGACGTTGGGATTTGGTCACCATACCTTACAGCTTAATGTTGGTAATTTACATCAATTTGACATCAGGATGTGATGTTTGGAAGATGTTGGATTTTGGTTACATAACATCACTACTTAAAACCAACAAATTATCAACGTCTATTGATGTTAGAATGGCAGGTTGAACTGACGTTAAAATTCAGAAATTAATCAAACGTTGGGATTTGGTCACCATAACTTACAGCTTAATGTTGGTAATTTACGTCAATTTGACATCAGGATGTGACGTTTGGAAGATGTTGGATTTTGGTTACATAACATCACTACTTATAACCAACAAATTATCAACGTCTATTGGTGTTAGAATGGCAAGTTGAACTGACGTTAAAATTCAGACGTTTATCAGACATTGGGATTTGGTCACCATACCTTACAGCTTAATGTTGGTAATTTACGTCAATTTGACATCAGGATGTGACATTTGAAAGATGTTGGATTTTGGTTGCATAACATCACAAAATAAAACCAACAAATTATCAACGTCTATTGATGTTAGAATGGCAGGTTGAACTGACGTTAAAATTCAGACGTTAATCAGAGGTTGGGATTTGGTCACCATACCTTACAACTAAATGTTGGTAATTTACATCAATTGGACATCAGGATGTGACGTTTGGAAGATGTTGGATTTTGGTTGCATAACATCACTACTTCAACAAATTATCAATGTCTATTGATGTTAGAATGGCAAGTTGAACTGACGTTAAAATTCAGACGTTTATCAGACGTTGGGATTTGGTCACCATACCTTACAGCTTAATGTTGGTAATTTACATCAATTTTACATCAGGATGTGATGTTTGGAAGATGTTGGATTTTGGTTACATAACATCACTACTTATAACCAACAAATTATCAACGTCTATTGGTGTTAGAATGGCAAGTTGAACTGACGTTAAAATTCAGACGTTAATCAGACATTGGGATTTGGTCACCATACCTTACAGCTTAATGTTGGTAATTTACATCAATTTGACATCAGGATGTGATGTTTGGAAGATGTTGGATTTTGGTTACATAACATCACTACTTAAAACCAACAAATTATCAACGTCTATTGATGTTAGAATGGCAGGTTGAACTGACGTTAAAATTCAGAAATTAATCAAACGTTGGGATTTGGTCACCATAACTTACAGCTTAATGTTGGTAATTTACGTCAATTTGACATCAGGATGTGACGTTTGGAAGATGTTGGATTTTGGTTACATAACATCACTACTTATAACCAACAAATTATCAACGTCTATTGGTGTTAGAATGGCAAGTTGAACTGACGTTAAAATTCAGACGTTTATCAGACATTGGGATTTGGTCACCATACCTTACAGCTTAATGTTGGTAATTTACGTCAATTTGACATCAGGATGTGACATTTGAAAGATGTTGGATTTTGGTTGCATAACATCACAAAATAAAACCAACAAATTATCAACGTCTATTGATGTTAGAATGGCAGGTTGAACTGACGTTAAAATTCAGACGTTAATCAGAGGTTGGGATTTGGTCACCATACCTTACAACTAAATGTTGGTAATTTACATCAATTGGACATCAGGATGTGACGTTTGGAAGATGTTGGATTTTGGTTGCATAACATCACTACTTCAACAAATTATCAATGTCTATTGATGTTAGAATGGCAAGTTGAACTGACGTTAAAATTCAGACGTTTATCAGACGTTGGGATTTGGTCACCATACCTTACAGCTTAATGTTGGTAATTTACATCAATTTTACATCAGGATGTGATGTTTGGAAGATGTTGGATTTTGGTTACATAACATCACTACTTATAACCAACAAATTATCAACGTCTATTGGTGTTAGAATGGCAAGTTGAACTGACGTTAAAATTCAGACGTTTTCAGACATTGGGATTTGGTCACTATACCTTACAGCTTAATGTTGGTAATTTACGTCAATTTGACATCAGGATGTGACATTTGAAAGATGTTGGATTTTGGTTGCATAACATCACAAAATAAAACCAACACATTTTCAATGTCTATTGATGTTAGAATGGCAGGTTGAACAGACGTTAAAATTCATATGTTTATCCAACGTTGGGATTTGGTCACCATAACTTGCTGCTTAATGTTGGTAATTTACGTCAATTTGACATCAGGATGTGACGTTTGGAAGATGTTGGATTTTGGTTACATAACATCACTACTTATAACCAACAAATTATCAACGTCTTTTGGTGTTAGAATGGCAAGTTGAACTGACGTTAAAATTCAGACGTTTATCAGACATTGGGATTTGGTCACCATACCTTACAGCATAATGTTGGTAATTTACGTCAATTTGACATCAGGATGTGACGTTTGGAAGATGTTGTATTTTGGTTACATAACATCACAAAATAAAACCAACAAATTATCAACGTCTATTGATGTTAGAATGGCAGGTTGAACTGACATTAAAATTCAGACGTTAATCAGAGGTTGGGATTTGGTCACCATACCTTACAACTAAATGTTGGTAATTTACATCAATTTGACATCAGGATGTGACGTTTGGAAGATGTTGGATTTTGGTTACATAACAGCACAAATTAAAACCAACAAATTATCAATGTCTATTGATGTTAGAATGGCAGGTTGAACTGACGTTAAAATTCAGACGTTTATCAGATGTTGGGATTTGGTCACCATAACTTACAGCTTAATGTTGGTAATTTACGTCAATTTGACATCAGGATGTGACAATTGGAAGATGTTGGATTTTGGTTACATAACATCGCAAATTAAAACCAACACATTTTCAATGTCTATTGATGTTAGAATGGCAGGTTGAACAGACGTTAAAATTCAGATGTTTAACCAACGTTGGGATTTGGTCACCATAACTTGCTGCTTAATGTTGGTAATTTGCGTCAATTTGACATCAGGATGTGACGTTTGGAAGATGTTGGATTTTGGTTACATAACATCACTACTTCAAACCAACAAATTATCAATGTCTATTGATGTTAGAATGGCAAGTTGAACTGACCTTAAAATTCAGACGTTTATCAGACGTTGGGATTTGGTCACCATACCTTACAGCTTAATGTTGGTAATTTACATCACTTTGACATCAGGATGTGATGTTTGGAAGATGTTAGATTTTGGTTACATAACATCACTACTTATAACCAACAAATTATCAACGTCTATTGGTGTTAGAATGGCAAGTTGAACTGACGTTAAAATTCAGACGTTTATCAGACGTTGGGATTTGGTCACCATACCTTACAGCTTAATGTTGGTAATTTACATCAATTTGACATCAGGATGTGATGTTTGGAAGATGTTGGATTTTGGTTACATAACATCACTACTTAAAACCAACAAATTATCAACGTCTATTGATGTTAGAATGGCAGGTTGAACTGACGTTAAAATTCAGAAATTAATCAAACGTTGGGATTTGGTCACCATAACTTACAGCTTAATGTTGGTAATTTACGCCAATTTGACATCAGGATGTGACGTTTGGAAGATGTTGGATTTTGGTTACATAACATCACTACTTATAACCAACAAATTATCAACGTCTATTGGTGTTAGAATGGCAAGTTGAACTGACGTTAAAATTCAGACGTTTATCAGACATTGGGATTTGGTCACCATACCTTACAGCTTAATGTTTGTAATTTACGTCAATTTGACATCAGGATGTGACATTTGAAAGATGTTGGATTTTGGTTGCATAACATCACAAAATAAAACCAACAAATTATCAACGTCTATTGGTGTTAGAATGGCAAGTTGAACTGACGTTAAAATTCAGACGTTTATCAGACGTTGGGATTTGGTCACCATACCTTACAGCTTAATGTTGGTAATTTACATCAATTTTACATCAGGATGTGATGTTTGGAAGATGTTGGATTTTGGTTACATAACATCACTACTTATAACCAACAAATTATCAACGTCTATTGGTGTTAGAATGGCAAGTTGAACTGACGTTAAAATTCAGACGTTAATCAGACATTGGGATTTGGTCACCATACCTTACAGCTTAATGTTGGTAATTTACATCAATTTGACATCAGGATGTGACGTTTGGAAGATGTTAGATTTTGGTTGCATAACATCACTACTTAAAACCAACAAATTATCAACGTCTATTGATGTTAGAATGGCAGGTTGAACTGACGTTAAAATTCAGACTTTTATCAGACGTTGGGATTTGGTCACCATACCTTACAGCTTAATGTTGGTAATTTACATCAATTTGACATCAGGATGTGACGTTTGGAAGATGTTGAATTTTGGTTACATAACATCACTACTTAAAACCAACAAATTATCAACGTCTATTGATGTTAGAATGGCAGGTTGAACTGACGTTAAAATTCAGACGTTTATCAGATGTTGGGATTTGGTCACCATAACTTACAGCTTAATGTTGGTAATTTACGTGAATTTGACATCAGGATGTGACATTTGGAAGATGTTAAATTTTGGTTACATAACATCGCAAATTAAAACCAACACATTTTCAATGTCTATTGATGTTAGAATGGCAGGTTGAACAGACGTTAAAATTCAGATGTTTATCCAACGTTGGGATTTGGTCACCATAACTTGCTGCTTAATGTTGGTAATTTACGTCAATTTGACATCAGGATGTGACATTTGAAAGATGTTGGATTTTGGTTGCATAACATCACAAAATAAAACCAACAAATTATCAACGTCTATTGATGTTAGAATGGCAGGTTGAACTGACGTTAAAATTCAGACGTTAATCAGAGGTTGGGATTTGGTCACCATACCTTACAACTAAATGTTGGTAATTTACATCAATTGGACATCAGAATGTGACGTTTGGAAGATGTTGGATTTTGGTTGCATAACATCACTACTTCAACAAATTATCAATGTCTATTGATGTTAGAATGGCAAATTGAACTGACGTTAAAATTCAGACGTTTATCAGACGTTGGGATTTGGTCACCATACCTTACAGCTTAATGTTGGTAATTTACATCAATTTTACATCAGGATGTGATGTTTGGAAGATGTTGGATTTTGGTTACATAACATCACTACTTATAACCAACAAATTATCAACGTCTATTGGTGTTAGAATGGCAAGTTGAACTGACGTTAAAATTCAGACGTTAATCAGACATTGGGATTTGGTCACCATACCTTACAGCTTAATGTTGGTAATTTACATCAATTTGACATCAGGATGTGACGTTTGGAAGATGTTAGATTTTGGTTGCATAACATCACTACTTAAAACCAACAAATTATCAACGTCTATTGATGTTAGAATGGCAGGTTGAACTGACGTTAAAATTCAGACTTTTATCAGACGTTGGGATTTGGTCACCATACCTTACAGCTTAATGTTGGTAATTTACATCAATTTGACATCAGGATGTGACGTTTGGAAGATGTTGAATTTTGGTTACATAACCTCACTACTTAAAACCAACAAATTATCAACGTCTATTGATGTTAGAATGGCAGGTTGAACTGACGTTAAAATTCAGACGTTTATCAGATGTTGGGATTTGGTCACCATAACTTACAGCTTAATGTTGGTAATTTACGTGAATTTGACATCAGGATGTGACATTTGGAAGATGTTAAATTTTGGTTACATAACATCGCAAATTAAAACCAACACATTTTCAATGTCTATTGATGTTAGAATGGCAGGTTGAACAGACGTTAAAATTCAGATGTTTATCCAACGTTGGGATTTGGTCACCATAACTTGCTGCTTAATGTTGGTAATTTACGTCAATTTGACATCAGGATGTGACGTTTGGAAGATGTTGGATTTTGGTTACATAACATCACTACTTATAACCAACAAATTATCAACGTCTTTTGGTGTTAGAATGGCAAGTTGAACTGACGTTAAAATTCAGACGTTTATCAGACATTGGGATTTGGTCACCATACCTTACAGCATAATGTTGGTAATTTACGTCAATTTGACATCAGGATGTGACGTTTGGAAGATGTTGTATTTTGGTTACATAACATCACAAAATAAAACCAACAAATTATCAACGTCTATTGATGTTAGAATGGCAGGTTGAACTGACATTAAAATTCAGACGTTAATCAGAGGTTGGGATTTGGTCACCATACCTTACAACTAAATGTTGGTAATTTACATCAAATTGACATCAGGATGTGACATTTGGAAGATGTTGGATTTTGGTTACATAACAGCACAAATTAAAACCAACAAATTATCAATGTCTATTGATGTTAGAATGGCAGGTTGAACTGACGTTAAAATTCAGACGTTTATCAGATGTTGGGATTTGGTCACCATAACTTACAGCTTAATGTTGGTAATTTACGTCAATTTGACATCAGGATGTGACATTTGGAAGATGTTGGATTTTGGTTACATAACATCGCAAATTAAAACCAACACATTTTCAATGTCTATTGATGTTAGAATGGCAGGTTGAACAGACGTTAAAATTCAGATGTTTAACCAACGTTGGGATTTGGTCACCATAACTTGCTGCTTAATGTTGGTAATTTGCGTCAATTTGACATCAGGATGTGACATTTGGAAGATGTTGGATTTTGGTTACATAACATCACTACTTAAAACCAACAAATTATCAACGTCTATTGATGTTAGAATGGCAGGTTGAACTGACGTTAAAATTCAGATGTTTATCAGACGTTGGGATTTGGTCACCAAAGCTTACAGCTTAATGTTGGTAACTTACGTCAATTTGACATCAGGATGTGACGTTTGGAAGATGTTGGATTTTGATTACATAACATCACTACTTATAACCAACAAATTATCAACGTCTATTGGTGTTAGAATGGCAAGTTGAACTGATGTTAAAATTCAGACGTTTATCAGACATTGGGATTTGGTCACCATACCTTACAGCTTAATGTTGGTAATTTACGTCAATTTGACATCAGGATGTGACATTTGAAAGATGTTGGATTTTGGTTGCATAACATCACAAAATAAAACCAACAAATTATCAACGTCTATTGATGTTAGAATGGCAGGTTGAACTGACGTTAAAATTCAGACTTTTATCAGACGTTGGGATTTGGTCACCATACCTTACAGCTTAATGTTGGTAATTTACATCAATTTGACATCAGGATGTGACGTTTGGAAGATGTTGAATTTTGGTTACATAACCTCACTACTTAAAACCAACAAATTATCAACGTCTATTGATGTTAGAATGGCAGGTTGAACTGACGTTAAAATTCAGACGTTTATCAGATGTTGGGATTTGGTCACCATAACTTACAGCTTAATGTTGGTAATTTACGTGAATTTGACATCAGGATGTGACATTTGGAAGATGTTAAATTTTGGTTACATAACATCGCAAATTAAAACCAACACATTTTCAATGTCTATTGATGTTAGAATGGCAGGTTGAACAGACGTTAAAATTCAGATGTTTATCCAACGTTGGGATTTGGTCACCATAACTTGCTGCTTAATGTTGGTAATTTACGTCAATTTGACATCAGGATGTGACGTTTGGAAGATGTTGGATTTTGGTTACATAACATCACTACTTATAACCAACAAATTATCAACGTCTTTTGGTGTTAGAATGGCAAGTTGAACTGACGTTAAAATTCAGACGTTTATCAGACATTGGGATTTGGTCACCATACCTTACAGCATAATGTTGGTAATTTACGTCAATTTGACATCAGGATGTGACGTTTGGAAGATGTTGTATTTTGGTTACATAACATCACAAAATAAAACCAACAAATTATCAACGTCTATTGATGTTAGAATGGCAGGTTGAACTGACATTAAAATTCAGACGTTAATCAGAGGTTGGGATTTGGTCACCATACCTTACAACTAAATGTTGGTAATTTACATCAAATTGACATCAGGATGTGACATTTGGAAGATGTTGGATTTTGGTTACATAACAGCACAAATTAAAACCAACAAATTATCAATGTCTATTGATGTTAGAATGGCAGGTTGAACTGACGTTAAAATTCAGACGTTTATCAGATGTTGGGATTTGGTCACCATAACTTACAGCTTAATGTTGGTAATTTACGTCAATTTGACATCAGGATGTGACATTTGGAAGATGTTGGATTTTGGTTACATAACATCGCAAATTAAAACCAACACATTTTCAATGTCTATTGATGTTAGAATGGCAGGTTGAACAGACGTTAAAATTCAGATGTTTAACCAACGTTGGGATTTGGTCACCATAACTTGCTGCTTAATGTTGGTAATTTGCGTCAATTTGACATCAGGATGTGACATTTGGAAGATGTTGGATTTTGGTTACATAACATCACTACTTAAAACCAACAAATTATCAACGTCTATTGATGTTAGAATGGCAGGTTGAACTGACGTTAAAATTCAGATGTTTATCAGACGTTGGGATTTGGTCACCAAAGCTTACAGCTTAATGTTGGTAACTTACGTCAATTTGACATCAGGATGTGACGTTTGGAAGATGTTGGATTTTGATTACATAACATCACTACTTATAACCAACAAATTATCAACGTCTATTGGTGTTAGAATGGCAAGTTGAACTGATGTTAAAATTCAGACGTTTATCAGACATTGGGATTTGGTCACCATACCTTACAGCTTAATGTTGGTAATTTACGTCAATTTGACATCAGGATGTGACATTTGAAAGATGTTGGATTTTGGTTGCATAACATCACAAAATAAAACCAACAAATTATCAACGTCTATTGATGTTAGAATGGCAGGTTGAACTGACGTTAAAATTCAGACGTTAATCAGAGGTTGGGATTTGGTCACCATACCTTACAACTAAATGTTGGTAATTTACATCAATTGGACATCAGGATGTGACGTTTGGAAGATGTTGGATTTTGGTTGCATAACATCACTACTTAAAACCAACAAATTATCAATGTCTATTGATGTTAGAATGGCAAGTTGAACTGACGTTAAAATTCAGACGTTTATCAGACGTTGGGATTTGGTCACCATACCTTACAGCTTAATGTTGGTAATTTACATCACTTTGACATCAGGATGTGATGTTTGGAAGATGTTGGATTTTGGTTACATAACATCACTACTTAAAACCAACAAATTATCAATGTCTATTGATGTTAGAATGGCAGGTTGAACTGACGTTAAAATTCAGATGTTTATCAGACGTTGGGATTTGGTCACCATACCTTACAGCTTAATGTTGGTAATTTACATCAATTTGATATCAGGATGTGATGTTTGGAAGATGTTGTATTTTGGTTACATAACATCACTACTTAAAACCAACAAATTATCAACGTCTATTGATGTTAGAATGGCAGGTTGAACTGACGTTAAAATTCAGAAATTAATCAAACGTTGGGATTTGGTCACCATAACTTACAGCTTAATGTTGGTAATTTACGTCAATTTGACATCAGGATGTGACGTTTGGAAGATGTTGGATTTTGGTTACATAACATCACTACTTATAACCAACAATTTATCAACGTCTATTGGTGTTAGAATGGCAAGTTGAACTGACGTTAAAATTCAGACGTTCATCAGACATTAGTATTTGGTCACTATACCTTAAAGCTTAATGTTGGTAATTTACATCAATTTGACATCAGGATGTGACGTTTGGAAGATGTTGGATTTTGGTTACATAACATCACTACTTAAAACCAACAAATTATCAATGTCTATTGATGTTAGAATGGCAGGTTGAACTGACGTTAAAATTCAGATGTTTATCAGACGTTGGGATTTGGTCACCATACCTTACAGCTTAATGTTGGTAATTTACATCACTTTGACATCAGGATGTGATGTTTGGAAGATGTTGGATTTTGGTTACATAACATCACTACTTATAACCAACAAATTATCAACGTCTATTGATGTTAGAATGGCAAGTTGAACTGACGTTAAAATTCAGACGTTTATCAGACGTTGGGATTTGGTCACCATACCTTACAGCTTAATGTTGGTAATTTACATCACTTTGACATCAGGATGTGATGTTTGGAAGATGTTGGATTTTGGTTACATAACATCACTACTTAAAACCAACAAATTATCAATGTCTATTGATGTTAGAATGGCAGGTTGAACTGACGTTAAAATTCAGATGTTTATCAGACGTTGGGATTTGGTCACCATACCTTACAGCTTAATGTTGGTAATTTACATCAATTTGATATCAGGATGTGATGTTTGGAAGATGTTGGATTTTGGTTACATAACATCACTACTTAAAACCAACAAATTATCAACGTCTATTGATGTTAGAATGGCAGGTTGAACTGACGTTAAAATTCAGAAATTAATCAAACGTTGGGATTTGGTCACCATAACTTACAGCTTAATGTTGGTAATTTACGTCAATTTGACATCAGGATGTGACGTTTGGAAGATGTTGGATTTTGGTTACATAACATCACTACTTATAACCAACAATTTATCAACGTCTATTGGTGTTAGAATGGCAAGTTGAACTGACGTTAAAATTCAGACGTTCATCAGACATTAGTATTTGGTCACTATACCTTAAAGCTTAATGTTGGTAATTTACATCAATTTGACATCAGGATGTGACGTTTGGAAGATGTTGGATTTTGGTTACATAACATCACTACTTAAAACCAACAAATTATCAATGTCTATTGATGTTAGAATGGCAGGTTGAACTGACGTTAAAATTCAGATGTTTATCAGACGTTGGGATTTGGTCACCATACCTTACAGCTTAATGTTGGTAATTTACATCACTTTGACATCAGGATGTGATGTTTGGAAGATGTTGGATTTTGGTTACATAACATCACTACTTATAACCAACAAATTATCAACGTCTATTGGTGTTAGAATGGCAAGTTGAACTGACGTTAAAATTCAGACGTTTATCAGACGTTGGGATTTGGTCACCATACCTTACAGCTTAATGTTGGTAATTTACATCAATTTGACATCAGGATGTGATGTTTGGAAGATGTTGGATTTTGGTTACATAACATCACTACTTAAAACCAACAAATTATCAACGTCTATTGATGTTAGAATGGCAGGTTGAACTGACATTAAAATTCAGAAATTAATCAAACGTTGGGATTTGGTCACCATAACTTACAGCTTAATGTTGGTAAATTACGTCAATTTGACATCAGGATGTGACGTTTGGAAGATGTTGGATTTTGGTTACATAACATCACTACTTATAACCAACAAATTATCAACGTCTATTGGTGTTAGAATGGCAAGTTGAACTGACGTTAAAATTCAGACGTTTATCAGACATTGGGATTTGGTCACCATACCTTACAGCTTAATGTTGGTAATTTACGTCAATTTGACATCAGGATGTGACATTTGAAAGATGTTGGATTTTGGTTGCATAACATCACAAAATGAAACCAACAAATTATCAACGTCTATTGATGTTAGAATGGCAGGTTGAACTGACGTTAAAATTCAGACGTTAATCAGAGGTTGGGATTTGGTCACCATACCTTACAACTAAATGTTGGTAATTTACATCAATTGGACATCAGGATGTGACGTTTGGAAGATGTTGGATTTTGGTTGCATAACATCACTACTTCAACAAATTATCAATGTCTATTGATGTTAGAATGGCAAGTTGAACTGACGTTAAAATTCAGACGTTTATCAGACGTTGGGATTTGGTCACCATACCTTACAGCTTAATGTTGGTAATTTACATCAATTTTACATCAGGATGTGATGTTTGGAAGATGTTGGATTTTGGTTACATAACATCACTACTTATAACCAACAAATTATCAACGTCTATTGGTGTTAGAATGGCAAGTTGAACAGACGTTAAAATTCAGACGTTAATCAGACATTGGGATTTGGTCACCATACCTTACAGCTTAATGTTGGTAATTTACGTCAATTTGACATCAGGATGTGACGTTTGGAAGATGTTGGATTTTGGTTGCATAACATCACTACTTAAAACCAACAAATTACCAACGTCTATTGATGTTAGAATGGCAGGTTGAACTGACGTTAAAATTCAGACGTTTATCAGACGTTGGGATTTGGTCACCATACCTTACAGCTTAATGTTGGTAATTTACATCAATTTGACATCAGGATGTGACGTTTGGAAGATGTTGAATTTTGGTTACATAACATCACTACTTAAAACCAACAAATTATCAACGTCTATTGATGTTTGAATGGCAGGTTGAACTGACGTTAAAATTCAGACGTTAATTAGACATTGGGATATGGTCACCATACCTTACAGCTTAATGTTAGTAATTTACGTCAATTTGACATCAGGATGTGACATTTGAAAGATGTTGGATTTTGGTTGCATAACATCACAAAATAAAACCAATAAATTATCAACGTCTATTGATGTTAGAATGGCAGGTTGAACTGACGTTAAAATTCAGACGTTAATCAGAGGTTGGGATTTGGTCACCATACCTTACAGCTTAATGTTGGTAATTTACGTCAATTTGACATCAGGATGTGACGTTTGGAAGATGTTGGATTTTGGTTACATAACATCACTACTTATAACCAACAAATTATCAACGTCTATTGGTGTTAGAATGGCAAGTTGAACTGACGTTAAAATTCAGACGTTTATCAGACGTTGGGATTTGGTCACCATACCTTACAGCTTAATGTTGGTAATTTACATCAATTTGACATCAGGATGTGATGTTTGGAAGATGTTGGATTTTGGTTACATAACATCACTACTTAAAACCAACAAATTATCAACGTCTATTGATGTTAGAATGGCAGGTTGAACTGACGTTAAAATTCAGAAATTAATCAAACGTTGGGATTTGGTCACCATAACTTACAGCTTAATGTTGGTAATTTACGCCAATTTGACATCAGGATGTGACGTTTGGAAGATGTTGGATTTTGGTTACATAACATCACTACTTATAACCAACAAATTATCAACGTCTATTGGTGTTAGAATGGCAAGTTGAACTGACGTTAAAATTCAGACGTTTATCAGACATTGGGATTTGGTCACCATACCTTACAGCTTAATGTTTGTAATTTACGTCAATTTGACATCAGGATGTGACATTTGAAAGATGTTGGATTTTGGTTGCATAACATCACAAAATAAAACCAACAAATTATCAACGTCTATTGATGTTAGAATGGCAGGTTGAACTGACGTTAAAATTCAGACGTTAATCAGAGGTTGGGATTTGGTCACCATACCTTACAACTAAATGTTGGTAATTTACATCAATTGGACATCAGAATGTGACGTTTGGAAGATGTTGGATTTTGGTTGCATAACATCACTACTTCAACAAATTATCAATGTCTATTGATGTTAGAATGGCAAATTGAACTGACGTTAAAATTCAGACGTTTATCAGACGTTGGGATTTGGTCACCATACCTTACAGCTTAATGTTGGTAATTTACATCAATTTTACATCAGGATGTGATGTTTGGAAGATGTTGGATTTTGGTTACATAACATCACTACTTATAACCAACAAATTATCAACGTCTATTGGTGTTAGAATGGCAAGTTGAACTGACGTTAAAATTCAGACGTTAATCAGACATTGGGATTTGGTCACCATACCTTACAGCTTAATGTTGGTAATTTACATCAATTTGACATCAGGATGTGACGTTTGGAAGATGTTAGATTTTGGTTGCATAACATCACTACTTAAAACCAACAAATTATCAACGTCTATTGATGTTAGAATGGCAGGTTGAACTGACGTTAAAATTCAGACTTTTATCAGACGTTGGGATTTGGTCACCATACCTTACAGCTTAATGTTGGTAATTTACATCAATTTGACATCAGGATGTGACGTTTGGAAGATGTTGAATTTTGGTTACATAACATCACTACTTAAAACCAACAAATTATCAACGTCTATTGATGTTAGAATGGCAGGTTGAACTGACGTTAAAATTCAGACGTTTATCAGATGTTGGGATTTGGTCACCATAACTTACAGCTTAATGTTGGTAATTTACGTGAATTTGACATCAGGATGTGACATTTGGAAGATGTTAAATTTTGGTTACATAACATCGCAAATTAAAACCAACACATTTTCAATGTCTATTGATGTTAGAATGGCAGGTTGAACAGACGTTAAAATTCAGATGTTTATCCAACGTTGGGATTTGGTCACCATAACTTGCTGCTTAATGTTGGTAATTTACGTCAATTTGACATCAGGATGTGACATTTGAAAGATGTTGGATTTTGGTTGCATAACATCACAAAATAAAACCAACAAATTATCAACGTCTATTGATGTTAGAATGGCAGGTTGAACTGACGTTAAAATTCAGACGTTAATCAGAGGTTGGGATTTGGTCACCATACCTTACAACTAAATGTTGGTAATTTACATCAATTGGACATCAGAATGTGACGTTTGGAAGATGTTGGATTTTGGTTGCATAACATCACTACTTCAACAAATTATCAATGTCTATTGATGTTAGAATGGCAAATTGAACTGACGTTAAAATTCAGACGTTTATCAGACGTTGGGATTTGGTCACCATACCTTACAGCTTAATGTTGGTAATTTACATCAATTTTACATCAGGATGTGATGTTTGGAAGATGTTGGATTTTGGTTACATAACATCACTACTTATAACCAACAAATTATCAACGTCTATTGGTGTTAGAATGGCAAGTTGAACTGACGTTAAAATTCAGACGTTAATCAGACATTGGGATTTGGTCACCATACCTTACAGCTTAATGTTGGTAATTTACATCAATTTGACATCAGGATGTGACGTTTGGAAGATGTTAGATTTTGGTTGCATAACATCACTACTTAAAACCAACAAATTATCAACGTCTATTGATGTTAGAATGGCAGGTTGAACTGACGTTAAAATTCAGACTTTTATCAGACGTTGGGATTTGGTCACCATACCTTACAGCTTAATGTTGGTAATTTACATCAATTTGACATCAGGATGTGACGTTTGGAAGATGTTGAATTTTGGTTACATAACATCACTACTTAAAACCAACAAATTATCAACGTCTATTGATGTTAGAATGGCAGGTTGAACTGACGTTAAAATTCAGACGTTTATCAGATGTTGGGATTTGGTCACCATAACTTACAGCTTAATGTTGGTAATTTACGTGAATTTGACATCAGGATGTGACATTTGGAAGATGTTAAATTTTGGTTACATAACATCGCAAATTAAAACCAACACATTTTCAATGTCTATTGATGTTAGAATGGCAGGTTGAACAGACGTTAAAATTCAGATGTTTATCCAACGTTGGGATTTGGTCACCATAACTTGCTGCTTAATGTTGGTAATTTACGTCAATTTGACATCAGGATGTGACGTTTGGAAGATGTTGGATTTTGGTTACATAACATCACTACTTATAACCAACAAATTATCAACGTCTTTTGGTGTTAGAATGGCAAGTTGAACTGACGTTAAAATTCAGACGTTTATCAGACATTGGGATTTGGTCACCATACCTTACAGCATAATGTTGGTAATTTACGTCAATTTGACATCAGGATGTGACGTTTGGAAGATGTTGTATTTTGGTTACATAACATCACAAAATAAAACCAACAAATTATCAACGTCTATTGATGTTAGAATGGCAGGTTGAACTGACATTAAAATTCAGACGTTAATCAGAGGTTGGGATTTGGTCACCATACCTTACAACTAAATGTTGGTAATTTACATCAAATTGACATCAGGATGTGACATTTGGAAGATGTTGGATTTTGGTTACATAACAGCACAAATTAAAACCAACAAATTATCAATGTCTATTGATGTTAGAATGGCAGGTTGAACTGACGTTAAAATTCAGACGTTTATCAGATGTTGGGATTTGGTCACCATAACTTACAGCTTAATGTTGGTAATTTACGTCAATTTGACATCAGGATGTGACATTTGGAAGATGTTGGATTTTGGTTACATAACATCGCAAATTAAAACCAACACATTTTCAATGTCTATTGATGTTAGAATGGCAGGTTGAACAGACGTTAAAATTCAGATGTTTAACCAACGTTGGGATTTGGTCACCATAACTTGCTGCTTAATGTTGGTAATTTGCGTCAATTTGACATCAGGATGTGACATTTGGAAGATGTTGGATTTTGGTTACATAACATCACTACTTAAAACCAACAAATTATCAACGTCTATTGATGTTAGAATGGCAGGTTGAACTGACGTTAAAATTCAGATGTTTATCAGACGTTGGGATTTGGTCACCAAAGCTTACAGCTTAATGTTGGTAACTTACGTCAATTTGACATCAGGATGTGACGTTTGGAAGATGTTGGATTTTGATTACATAACATCACTACTTATAACCAACAAATTATCAACGTCTATTGGTGTTAGAATGGCAAGTTGAACTGATGTTAAAATTCAGACGTTTATCAGACATTGGGATTTGGTCACCATACCTTACAGCTTAATGTTGGTAATTTACGTCAATTTGACATCAGGATGTGACATTTGAAAGATGTTGGATTTTGGTTGCATAACATCACAAAATAAAACCAACAAATTATCAACGTCTATTGATGTTAGAATGGCAGGTTGAACTGACGTTAAAATTCAGACGTTAATCAGAGGTTGGGATTTGGTCACCATACCTTACAACTAAATGTTGGTAATGTACATCAATTGGACATCAGGATGTGACGTTTGGAAGATGTTGGATTTTGGTTGCATAACATCACTACTTAAAACCAACAAATTATCAATGTCTATTGATGTTAGAATGGCAAGTTGAACTGACGTTAAAATTCAGACGTTTATCAGACGTTGGGATTTGGTCACCATACCTTACAGCTTAATGTTGGTAATTTACATCACTTTGACATCAGGATGTGATGTTTGGAAGATGTTGGATTTTGGTTACATAACATCACTACTTAAAACCAACAAATTATCAATGTCTATTGATGTTAGAATGGCAGGTTGAACTGACGTTAAAATTCAGATGTTTATCAGACGTTGGGATTTGGTCACCATACCTTACAGCTTAATGTTGGTAATTTACATCAATTTGATATCAGGATGTGATGTTTGGAAGATGTTGGATTTTGGTTACATAACATCACTACTTAAAACCAACAAATTATCAACGTCTATTGATGTTAGAATGGCAGGTTGAACTGACGTTAAAATTCAGAAATTAATCAAACGTTGGGATTTGGTCACCATAACTTACAGCTTAATGTTGGTAATTTACGTCAATTTGACATCAGGATGTGACGTTTGGAAGATGTTGGATTTTGGTTACATAACATCACTACTTATAACCAACAATTTATCAACGTCTATTGGTGTTAGAATGGCAAGTTGAACTGACGTTAAAATTCAGACGTTCATCAGACATTAGTATTTGGTCACTATACCTTAAAGCTTAATGTTGGTAATTTACATCAATTTGACATCAGGATGTGACGTTTGGAAGATGTTGGATTTTGGTTACATAACATCACTACTTAAAACCAACAAATTATCAATGTCTATTGATGTTAGAATGGCAGGTTGAACTGACGTTAAAATTCAGATGTTTATCAGACGTTGGGATTTGGTCACCATACCTTACAGCTTAATGTTGGTAATTTACATCACTTTGACATCAGGATGTGATGTTTGGAAGATGTTGGATTTTGGTTACATAACATCACTACTTATAACCAACAAATTATCAAAGTCTATTGGTGTTAGAATGGCAAGTTGAACTGACGTTAAAATTCAGACGTTTATCAGACGTTGGGATTTGGTCACCATACCTTACAGCTTAATGTTGGTAATTTACATCAATTTGACATCAGGATGTGATGTTTGGAAGATGTTGGATTTTGGTTACATAACATCACTACTTAAAACCAACAAATTATCAACGTCTATTGATGTTAGAATGGCAGGTTGAACTGACATTAAAATTCAGAAATTAATCAAACGTTGGGATTTGGTCACCATAACTTACAGCTTAATGTTGGTAAATTACGTCAATTTGACATCAGGATGTGACGTTTGGAAGATGTTGGATTTTGGTTACATAACATCACTACTTATAACCAACAAATTATCAATGTCTATTGGTGTTAGAATGGCAAGTTGAACTGACGTTAAAATTCAGACGTTTATCAGACATTGGGATTTGGTCACCATACCTTACAGCTTAATGTTGGTAATTTACGTCAATTTGACATCAGGATGTGACATTTGAAAGATGTTGGATTTTGGTTGCATAACATCACAAAATGAAACCAACAAATTATCAACGTCTATTGATGTTAGAATGGCAGGTTGAACTGACGTTAAAATTCAGACGTTAATCAGAGGTTGGGATTTGGTCACCATACCTTACAACTAAATGTTGGTAATTTACATCAATTGGACATCAGGATGTGACGTTTGGAAGATGTTGGATTTTGGTTGCATAACATCACTACTTCAACAAATTATCAATGTCTATTGATGTTAGAATGGCAAGTTGAACTGACGTTAAAATTCAGACGTTTATCAGACGTTGGGATTTGGTCACCATACCTTACAGCTTAATGTTGGTAATTTACATCAATTTTACATCAGGATGTGATGTTTGGAAGATGTTGGATTTTGGTTACATAACATCACTACTTATAACCAACAAATTATCAACGTCTATTGGTGTTAGAATGGCAAGTTGAACAGACGTTAAAATTCAGACGTTAATCAGACATTGGGATTTGGTCACCATACCTTACAGCTTAATGTTGGTAATTTACGTCAATTTGACATCAGGATGTGACGTTTGGAAGATGTTGGATTTTGGTTGCATAACATCACTACTTAAAACCAACAAATTACCAACGTCTATTGATGTTAGAATGGCAGGTTGAACTGACGTTAAAATTCAGACGTTTATCAGACGTTGGGATTTGGTCACCATACCTTACAGCTTAATGTTGGTAATTTACATCAATTTGACATCAGGATGTGACGTTTGGAAGATGTTGAATTTTGGTTACATAACATCACTACTTAAAACCAACAAATTATCAACGTCTATTGATGTTTCAATGGCAGGTTGAACTGACGTTAAAATTCAGACGTTAATTAGACATTGGGATATGGTCACCATACCTTACAGCTCAATGTTGGTAACTTACGTCAATTTGACATCAGGATGTGACATTTGAAAGATGTTGGATTTTGGTTGCATAACATCACAAAATAAAACCAATAAATTATCAACGTCTATTGATGTTAGAATGGCAGGTTGAACTGACGTTAAAATTCAGACGTTAATCAGAGGTTGGGATTTGGTCACCATACCTTACAGCTTAATGTTGGTAATTTACGTCAATTTGACATCAGGATGTGACGTTTGGAAGATGTTGGATTTTGGTTACATAACATCACTACTTATAACCAACAAATTATCAACGTCTATTGGTGTTAGAATGGCAAGTTGAACTGACGGTAAAATTCAGACGTTTATCAGACATTGGGATTTGGTCACCATACCTTACAGCTTAATGTTGGTAATTTACATCAATTTGACATCAGGATGTGATGTTTGGAAGATGTTGGATTTTGGTTACATAACATCAGTACTTAAAACCAACAAATTATCAACGTCTATTGGTGTTAGAATGGCAAGTTGAACTGACGTTAAAATTCAGACGTTTATCAGACATTGGGATTTGGTCACCATACCTTACAGCTTAATGTTGGTAATTTACGTCAATTTGACATCAGGATGTGACATTTGAAAGATGTTGGATTTTGGTTGCATAACATCACAGAATAAAACCAACAAATAATCAACGTCTATTGATGTTAGAATGGCAGGTTGAACTGATGTTAAAATTCAGACGTTAATCAGAGGTTGTGATTTGGTCACCATACCTTACAACTAAATGTTGGTAATTTACATCAATTGGACATCAGGATGTGACGTTTGGAAGATGTTGGATTTTGGTTGCATAACATCACTACTTCAAACCAACAAATTATCAACGTCTATTGATGTTAGAATGGCAAGTTGAACTGACGTTAAAATTCAGACGTTTATCAGACGTTGGGATTTGGTCACCATACCTTACAGCTTAATGTTGGTAATTTACATCAATTTGACATCAGGATGTGATGTTTGGAAGATGTTGGATTTTGGTTACATAACATCACTACTTATAACCAACAAATTATCAACGTCTATTGGTGTTAGAATGGCAAGTTGAACTGACGTTAAAATTCAGACGTTAATCAGACATTGAGATTTGGTCACCATACCTTACAGCTTAATGTTGGTAATTTACGTCAATTTGACATCAGGATGTGACGTTTGGAAGATGTTGGATTTTGGTTGCATAACATTACTACTTAAAACCAACAAATTATCAACGTCTATTGATGTTAGAATGGCAGGTTGAACTGACGTTAAAATTCAGACGTTTATCAGACGTTGGGATTTGGTCACCATACCTTACAGCTTGATGTTGGTAATTTACATCAATTTGACATCAGGATGTGACGTTTGGAAGATGTTGAATTTTGGTTACATAACATCACTACTTAAAACCAACAAATTATCAACGTCTATTGATGTTTGAATGGCAGGTTGAACTGACGTTAAAATTCAGACGTTAATTAAACATTGGGATTTGGTCACCATACCTTACAGCTTAATGTTGGTAATTTACGTCAATTTGACATCAGGATGTGACATTTGAAAGATGTTGGATTTTGGTTGCATAACATCACAAAATAAAACCAACAAATTATCAACGTCTATTGATGTTAGAATGGCAGGTTGAACTGACGTTAAAATTCAGACGTTAATCAGAGGTTGGGATTTGGTCACCATACCTTACAGCTTAATTTTGGTAATTTACATCAATTTGACATCAGGATGTGATGTTTGGAAGATGTTGGATTTTGGTTACATAACATCACTACTTAAAACCAACAAATTATCAACGTCTATTGATGTTAGAATGGCAGGTTGAACTGACGTTAAAATTCAGAAATTAATCAAACGTTGGGATTTGGTCACCATAACTTACAGCTTAATGTTGGTAATTTACGTCAATTTGACATCAGGATGTGACGTTTGGAAGATGTTGGATTTTGGTTACATAACATCACTACTTATAACCAACAAATTATCAACGTCTATTGGTGTTAGAATGGCAAGTTGAACTGACGTTAAAATTCAGACGTTTATCAGACATTGGGATTTGGTCACCATACCTTACAGCTTAATGTTGGTAATTTACGTCAATTTGACATCAGGATGTGACATTTGAAAGATGTTGGATTTTGGTTGCATAACATCACAGAATAAAACCAACAAATAATCAACGTCTATTGATGTTAGAATGGCAGGTTGAACTGATGTTAAAATTCAGACGTTAATCAGAGGTTGGGATTTGGTCACCATACCTTACAACTAAATGTTGGTAATTTACATCAATTGGACATCAGGATGTGACGTTTGGAAGATGTTGGATTTTGGTTGCATAACATCACTACTTCACACCAACAAATTATCAACGTCTATTGATGTTAGAATGGCAAGTTGAACTGACGTTAAAATTCAGACGTTTATCAGACGTTGGGATTTGGTCACCATACCTTACAGCTTAATGTTGGTAATTTACATCAATTTGACATCAGGATGTGATGTTTGGAAGATGTTGGATTTTGGTTACACAACATCACTACTTATAACCAACAAATTATCAACGTCTATTGGTGTTAGAATGGCAAGTTGAACTGACGTTAAAATTCAGACGTTTATCAGATGTTTGGATTGGGTCACCATAACTTACAGCTTAATGTTGGTAATTTACGTCAATTTGACATCAGGATGTGACATTTGGAAGATGTTGGATTTTGGTTACATAACATCACAAATTAAAACCAACACATTTTCAATGTCTATTGATGTTTTAATGGCAGGTTGAACAGACGTTAAAATTCAGATGTTAATCCAACGTTGGGATTTGGTCACCATAACTTACTGCTTAATTTTGGTAATTTACGTCAATTTGACATCAGGATGTGACGTTTGTAAGATGTTGGATTATGGTTACATAAGATAACTACTTAAAACCAACAAATTATCAACGTCTATTGATGTTAGAATGGCAGGTTGAACTGACGTTAAAATTCAGATGTTTATCAGACGTTGGGATTTGGTCACCATACCTTACAGCTTAATGTTGGTAATTTACGTCAATTTGACATCAGGATGTGACGTTTGGAAGATGTTGAATTTTGGTTACATAACAACACAAATTAAAACCAACAAATTAGCAATGTCTATTGATGTTAGAATGGCAAGTTGAACTGACGTTAAAATACAGAAATTAATCAAACGGTGGGATTTGGTCACCGTAACTTACAGCTTAATGTTGGTGATTTACGTCAATTTGACATCAGGATGTGACGTTTGGAAGATGTTGGATTTTGGTTACATAACATCACTACTTATAACCAACATATTATCAAAGTCTATTGGTGTTAGAATGGCAAGTTGAACTGACGTTAAAATTCAGACGTTTATCAGACATTGGGATTTGGTCACCATACCTTACAGCATAATGTTGGTAATTTACGTCAATTTGACATCAGGATGTGACGTTTGGAAGATGTTGTATTTTGGTTACATAACATCACAAAATAAAACCAACAAATTATCAACGTCTATTGATGTTAGAATGGCAGGTTGAACTGACATTAAAATTCAGACGTTAATCAGAGGTTGGGATTTGGTCACCATACCTTACAACTAAATGTTGGTAATTTACATCAATTTGACATCAGGATGTGACGTTTGGAAGATGTTGTATTTTGGTTACATAACAGCACAAATTAAAACCAACAAATTATCAATGTCTATTGATGTTAGAATGGCAGGTTGAACTGACGTTAAAATTCAGACGTTTATCAGATGTTGGGATTTGGTCACCATAACTTACAGCTTAATGTTGGTAATTTACGTCAATTTGACATCAGGATGTGACATTTGAAAGATGTTGGATTTTGGTTGCATAACATCACAAAATAAAACCAATAAATTATCAACGTCTATTGATGTTAGAATGGCAGGTTGAACTGACGTTAAAATTCAGACGTTAATCAGAGGTTGGGATTTGGTCACCATACCTTACAGCTTAATGTTGGTAATTTACATCAATTTGACATCAGGATGTGATGTTTGGAAGATGTTGGATTTTGGTTACATAACATCACTACTTATAACCAACAAATTATCAACGTCTATTGGTGTTAGAATAGCAAGTTGAACTGACGTTAAAATTCAGACGTTTATCAGACATTGGGATTTGGTCACCATACCTTACAGCTTAATGTTGGTAATTTACATCAATTTGACATCAGGATGTGATGTTTGGAAGATGTTGGATTTTGGTTACATAACATCAGTACTTAAAACCAACAAATTATCAACGTCTATTGATGTTAGAATGGCAAGTTGAACTGACGTTAAAATTCAGACGTTTATCAGACATTGGGATTTGGTCACCATACCTTACAGCTTAATGTTGGTAATTTACGTCAATTTGACATCAGGATGTGACATTTGAAAGATGTTGGATTTTGGTTGCATAACATCACAGAATAAAACCAACAAATAATCAACGTCTATTGATGTTAGAATGGCAGGTTGAACTGATGTTAAAATTCAGACGTTAATCAGAGGTTGGGATTTGGTCACCATACCTTACAACTAAATGTTGGTAATTTACATCAATTGGACATCAGGATGTGACGTTTGGAAGATGTTGGATTTTGGTTGCATAACATCACTACTTCAAACCAACAAATTATCAACGTCTATTGATGTTAGAATGGCAAGTTGAACTGACGTTAAAATTCAGACGTTTATCAGACGTTGGGATTTGGTCACCATACCTTACAGCTTAATGTTGGTAATTTACATCAATTTGACATCAGGATGTGATGTTTGGAAGATGTTGGATTTTGGTTGCATAACATCACTACTTAAAACCAACAAATTATCAACGTCTATTGATGTTAGAATGGCAGGTTGAACTGACGTTAAAATTCAGACGTTTATCAGACGTTGGGATTTGGTCACCATACCTTACAGCTTAATGTTGGTAATTTACATCAATTTGACATCAGGATGTGACGTTTGGAAGATGTTGAATTTTGGTTACATAACATCACTACTTAAAACCAACAAATTATCAACGTCTATTGATGTTTGAATGGCAGGTTGAACTGACGTTAAAATTCAGACGTTAATTAGACATTGGGATTTGGTCACCATACCTTACAGCTTAATGTTGGTAATTTACGTCAATTTGACATCAGGATGTGACATTTGAAAGATGTTGGATTTTGGTTGCATAACATCACAAAATAAAACCAATAAATTATCAACGTCTATTGATGTTAGAATGGCAGGTTGAACTGACGTTAAAATTCAGACGTTAATCAGAGGTTGGGATTTGGTCACCATACCTTACAGCTTAATGTTGGTAATTTACATCAATTTGACATCAGGATGTGATGTTTGGAAGATGTTGGATTTTGGTTACATAACATCACTACTTAAAACCAACAAATTATCAACGTCTATTGATGTTAGAATGGCAGGTTGAACTGACGTTAAAATTCAGAAATTAATCAAACGTTGGGATTTGGTCACCATAACTTACAGCTTAATGTTGGTAATTTACGTCAATTTGACATCAGGATGTGACGTTTGGAAGATGTTGGATTTTGGTTACATAACATCACTACTTATAACCAACAAATTATCAACGTCTATTGGTGTTAGAATGGCAAGTTGAACTGACGTTAAAATTCAGACGTTTATCAGACATTGGGATTTGGTCACCAAACCTTACAGCTTAATGTTGGTAATTTACATCAATTTACATCAGGATGTGATGTTTGGAAGATGTTGGATTTTGGTTACATAACATCAGTACTTAAAACCAACAAATTATCAACGTCTATTGATGTTAGAATGGCAAGTTGAACTGACGTTAAAATTCAGACGTTTATCAGACATTGGGATTTGGTCACCATACCTTACAGCTTAATGTTGGCAATTTACGTCAATTTGACATCAGGATGTGACATTTGAAAGATGTTGGATTTTGGTTGCATAACATCACAGAATAAAACCAACAAATAATCAACGTCTATTGATGTTAGAATGGCAGGTTGAACTGACGTTAAAATTCAGACGTTAATCAGAGGTTGGGATTTGGTCACCATACCTTACAGCTTAATGTTGGTAATTTACGTCAATTTGACATCAGGATGTGACGTTTGGAAGATGTTGGATTTTGGTTGCATAACATCACTACTTAAAACCAACAAATTATCAACGTCTATTGATGTTAGAATGGCAGGTTGAACTGACGTTAAAATTCAGACGTTTATCAGACGTTGGGATTTGGTCATCATACCTTACAGCTTAATGTTGGTAATTTACATCAATTTGACATCAGGATGTGACGTTTGGAAGATGTTGAATTTTGGTTACATAACATCACTACTTAAAACCAACAAATTATCAACGTCTATTGATGTTTGAATGGCAGGTTGAACTGACGTTAAAATTCAGACGTTAATTAGACATTGGGATTTGGTCACCATACCTTACAGCTTAATGTTGGTAATTTACGTCAATTTGACATCAGGATGTGACATTTGAAAGATGTTGGATTTTGGTTGCATAACATCACAAAAAAAAACCAACAAATTATCAACATCTATTGATGTTAGAATGGCAGGTTGAACTGACGTTAAAATTCAGACGTTAATCAGAGGTTGGGATTTGGTCACCATACCTTACAGCTTAATTTTGGTAATTTACATCAATTTGACATCAGGATGTGATGTTTGGAAGATGTTGGATTTTGGTTACATAACATCACTACTTAAAACCAACAAATTATCAACGTCTATTGATGTTAGAATTGCAGGTTGAACTGACGTTAAAATTCAGAAATTAATCAAACGTAGGGATTTGGTCACCATAACTTACAGCTTAATGTTGGTAATTTACGTCAATTTGACATCAGGATGTGACGTTTGGAAGATGTTGGATTTTGGTTGCATAACATCACAGAATAAAACCAACAAATTATCAACGTCTATTGATGTTTGAATGGCAGGTTGAACTGACGTTAAAATTCAGACGTTAATTAGACATTGGGATTTGGTCACCATACCTTACAGCTTAATGTTGGTAATTTACGTCAATTTGACATCAGGATGTGACATTTGAAAGATGTTGGATTTTGGTTGCATAACATCACAAAATAAAACCAACAAATTATCAACGTCTATTGATGTTAGAATGGCAGGTTGAACTGACGTTAAAATTCAGACGTTAATCAGAGGTTGGGATTTGGTCACCATACCTTACAGCTTAATTTTGGTAATTTACATCAATTTGACATCAGGATGTGATGTTTGGAAGATGTTGGATTTTGGTTACATAACATCACTACTTAAAACCAACAAATTATCAACGTCTATTGATGTTAGAATGGCAGGTTGAACTGACGTTAAAATTCAGAAATTAATCAAACGTAGGGATTTGGTCACCATAACTTACAGCTTAATGTTGGTAATTTACGTCAATTTGACATCAGGATGTGACGTTTGGAAGATGTTGGATTTTGGTTGCATAACATCACAGAATAAAACCAACAAATAATCAACGTCTATTGATGTTAGAATGGCAGGTTGAACAGATGTTAAAATTCAGACGTTTATCAGACGTTGGGATTTGGTCACCATACCTTACAGCTTAATGTTGGTAATTTACATCAATTTGACATCAGGATGTGATGTTTGGAAGATGTTGGATTTTGGTTACATAACATCACTACTTATAACCAACAAATTATCAACGTCTATTGGTGTTAGAATGGCAAGTTGAACTGACGTTAAAATTCAGACGTTTATCAGATGTTTGGATTTGGTCACCATAACTTACAGCTTAATGTTGGTAATTTACGTCAATTTGACATCAGGATGTGACATTTGGAAGATGTTGGATTTTGGTTACATAACATCACAAATTAAAACCAACACATTTTCAATGTCTATTGATGTTTTAATGGCAGGTTGTACAGACATTAAAATTCAGATGTTAATCCAACGTTGGGATTTGGTCACCATAACTTACTGCTTAATTTTGGTAATTTACGTCAATTTGACATCAGGATGTGACGTTTGTAAGATGTTGGATTATGGTTACATAACATCACTACTTAAAACCAACAAATTATCAACGTCTATTGATGTTAGAATGGCAGGTTGAACTGACGTTAAAATTCAGATGTTTATCAGACGTTGGGATTTGGTCACCATACCTTACAGCTTAATGTTGGTAATTTACGTCAATTTGACATCAGGATGTGACGTTTGGAAGATGTTGAATTTTGGTTACATAACATCACTACTTAAAACCAACAAATTATCAACGTCTATTGATGTTTGAATGGCAGGTTGAACTGACGTTAAAATTCAGACGTTAATTAGACATTGGGATTTGGTCACCATACCTTACAGCTTAATGTTGGTAATTTACGTCAATTTGACATCAGGATGTGACATTTGAAAGATGTTGGATTTTGGTTGCATAACATCACAAAATAAAACCAATAAATTATCAACGTCTATTGATGTTAGAATGGCAGGTTGAACTGACGTTAAAATTCAGACGTTAATCAGAGGTTGGGATTTGGTCACCATACCTTACAGCTTAATGTTGGTAATTTACATCAATTTGACATCAGGATGTGATGTTTGGAAGATGTTGGATTTTGGTTACATAACATCACTACTTAAAACCAACAAATTATCAACGTCTATTGATGTTAGAATGGCAGGTTGAACTGACGTTAAAATTCAGAAATTAATCAAACGTTGGGATTTGGTCACCATAACTTACAGCTTAATGTTGGTAATTTACGTCAATTTGACATCAGGATGTGACGTTTGGAAGATGTTGGATTTTGGTTACATAACATCACTACTTATAACCAACAAATTATCAACGTCTATTGGTGTTAGAATGGCAAGTTGAACTGACGTTAAAATTCAGACGTTTATCAGACATTGGGATTTGGTCACCAAACCTTACAGCTTAATGTTGGTAATTTACATCAATTTGACATCAGGATGTGATGTTTGGAAGATGTTGGATTTTGGTTACATAACATCAGTACTTAAAACCAACAAATTATCAACGTCTATTGATGTTAGAATGGCAAGTTGAACTGACGTTAAAATTCAGACGTTTATCAGACATTGGGATTTGGTCACCATACCTTACAGCTTAATGTTGGCAATTTACGTCAATTTGACATCAGGATGTGACATTTGAAAGATGTTGGATTTTGGTTGCATAACATCACAGAATAAAACCAACAAATAATCAACGTCTATTGATGTTAGAATGGCAGGTTGAACTGACGTTAAAATTCAGACGTTAATCAGAGGTTGGGATTTGGTCACCATACCTTACAGCTTAATGTTGGTAATTTACGTCAATTTGACATCAGGATGTGACGTTTGGAAGATGTTGGATTTTGGTTGCATAACATCACTACTTAAAACCAACAAATTATCAACGTCTATTGATGTTAGAATGGCAGGTTGAACTGACGTTAAAATTCAGACGTTTATCAGACGTTGGGATTTGGTCACCATACCTTACAGCTTAATGTTGGTAATTTACATCAATTTGACATCAGGATGTGACGTTTGGAAGATGTTGAATTTTGGTTACATAACATCACTACTTAAAACCAACAAATTATCAACGTCTATTGATGTTTGAATGGCAGGTTGAACTGACGTTAAAATTCAGACGTTAATTAGACATTGGGATTTGGTCACCATACCTTACAGCTTAATGTTGGTAATTTACGTCAATTTGACATCAGGATGTGACATTTGAAAGATGTTGGATTTTGGTTGCATAACATCACAAAAAAAAACCAACAAATTATCAACGTCTATTGATGTTAGAATGGCAGGTTGAACTGACGTTAAAATTCAGACGTTAATCAGAGGTTGGGATTTGGTCACCATACCTTACAGCTTAATTTTGGTAATTTACATCAATTTGACATCAGGATGTGATGTTTGGAAGATGTTGGATTTTGGTTACATAACATCACTACTTAAAACCAACAAATTATCAACGTCTATTGATGTTAGAATGGCAGGTTGAACTGACGTTAAAATTCAGAAATTAATCAAACGTAGGGATTTGGTCACCATAACTTACAGCTTAATGTTGGTAATTTACGTCAATTTGACATCAGGATGTGACGTTTGGAAGATGTTGGATTTTGGTTGCATAACATCACAGAATAAAACCAACAAATTATCAACGTCTATTGATGTTTGAATGGCAGGTTGAACTGACGTTAAAATTCAGACGTTAATTAGACATTGGGATTTGTTCACCATACCTTACAGCTTAATGTTGGTAATTTACGTCAATTTGACATCAGGATGTGACATTTGAAAGATGTTGGATTTTGGTTGCATAACATCACAAAATAAAACCAACAAATTATCAACGTCTATTGATGTTAGAATGGCAGGTTGAACTGACGTTAAAATTCAGACGTTAATCAGAGGTTGGGATTTGGTCACCATACCTTACAGCTTAATTTTGGTAATTTACATCAATTTGACATCAGGATGTGATGTTTGGAAGATGTTGGATTTTGGTTACATAACATCACTACTTAAAACCAACAAATTATCAACGTCTATTGATGTTAGAATGGCAGGTTGAACTGACGTTAAAATTCAGAAATTAATCAAACGTAGGGATTTGGTCACCATAACTTACAGCTTAATGTTGGTAATTTACGTCAATTTGACATCAGGATGTGACGTTTGGAAGATGTTGGATTTTGGTTGCATAACATCACAGAATAAAACCAACAAATAATCAACGTCTATTGATGTTAGAATGGCAGGTTGAACTGATGTTAAAATTCAGACGTTTATCAGACGTTGGGATTTGGTCACCATACCTTACAGCTTAATGTTGGTAATTTACATCAATTTGACATCAGGATGTGATGTTTGGAAGATGTTGGATTTTGGTTACATAACATCACTACTAATAACCAACAAATTATCAACGTCTATTGGTGTTAGAATGGCAAGTTGAACTGACGTTAAAATTCAGACGTTTATCAGATGTTTGGATTTGGTCACCATAACTTACAGCTTAATGTTGGTAATTTACGTCAATTTGACATCAGGATGTGACATTTGGAAGATGTTGGATTTTGGTTACATAACATCACAAATTAAAACCAACACATTTTCAATGTCTATTGATGTTTTAATGGCAGGTTGTACAGACATTAAAATTCAGATGTTAATCCAACGTTGGGATTTGGTCACCATAACTTACTGCTTAATTTTGGTAATTTACGTCAATTTGACATCAGGATGTGACGTTTGTAAGATGTTGGATTATGGTTACATAACATCACTACTTAAAACCAACAAATTATCAACGTCTATTGATGTTAGAATGGCAGGTTGAACTGACGTTAAAATTCAGATGTTTATCAGACGTTGGGATTTGGTCACCATACCTTACAGCTTAATGTTGGTAATTTACGTCAATTTGACATCAGGATGTGACGTTTGGAAGATGTTGAATTTTGGTTACATAACAGCACAAATTAAAACCAACAAATTAGCAATGTCTATTGATGTTAGAATGGCAAGTTGAACTGACGTTAAAATACAGAAATTAATCAAACGTTGGGATTTGGTCACCATACCTTACAGCTTAATGTTGGTGATTTACGTCAATTTGACATCAGGATGTGACGTTTGGAAGATGTTGGATTTTGGTTACATAACATCACTACTTATAACCAACAAATTATCAAAGTCTATTGGTGTTAGAATGGCAAGTTGAACTGACGTTAAAATTCAGACGTTTATCAGACATTGGGATTTGGTCACCATACCTTACAGCATAATGTTGGTAATTTACGTCAATTTGACATCAGGATGTGACGTTTGGAAGATGTTGTATTTTGGTTACATAACATCACAAAATAAAACCAACAAATTATCAACGTCTATTGATGTTAGAATGGCAGGTTGAACTGACATTAAAATTCAGACGTTAATCAGAGGTTGGGATTTGGTCACCATACCTTACAACTAAATGTTGGTAATTTACATCAATTTGACATCAGGATGTGACGTTTGGAAGATGTTGTATTTTGGTTACATAACAGCACAAATTAAAACCAACAAATTATCAATGTCTATTGATGTTAGAATGGCAGGTTGAACTGACGTTAAAATTCAGACGTTAATCAGAGGTTGGGATTTGGTCACCATACCTTACAACTAAATGTTGGTAATTTACATCAATTTGACATCAGGATGTGACGTTTGGAAGATGTTGTATTTTGGTTACATAACAGCACAAATTAAAACCAACAAATTATCAATGTCTATTGATGTTAGAATGGCAGGTTGAACTGACGTTAAAATTCAGACGTTTATCAGATGTTGGGATTTGGTCACCATAACTTACAGCTTAATGTTGGTAATTTACGTCAATTTGACATCAGGATGTGACATTTGGAAGATGTTGGATTTTGGTTACATAACATCGCAAATTAAAACCAACACATTTTCAATGTCTATTGATGTTAGAATGGCAGGTTGAACAGACGTTAAAATTCAGATGTTTATCCAACGTTGGGATTTGGTCACCATAACTTGCTGCTTAATGTTGGTAATTTACGTCAATTTGACATCAGGATGTGACGTTTGGAAGATGTTGGATTTTGGTTACATAACATCACTACTTATAACTAACAAATTATCAACGTCTATTGGTGTTAGAATGGCAAGTTGAACTGACGTTAAAATTCAGACGTTAATCAGACATTGGGATTTGGTCACCATACCTTACAGCTTAATGTTGGTAATTTACGTCAATTTGACATCAGGATGTGACGTTTGGAAGATGTTGGATTTTGGTTGCATAACATCACTACTTATAACCAGCAAATTATCAACGTCTATTGGTGTTAGAATGGCAAGTTGAACTGACGTTAAAATTCAGACGTTTATCAGACATTGGGATTTGGTCACCATACCTTACAGCTTAATGTTGGTAATTTACGTCAATTTGACATCAGGATGTGACATTTGAAAGATGTTGGATTTTGGTTGCATAACATCACAAAATAAAACCAACAAATTATCAACGTCTATTGATGTTAGAATGGCAGGTTGAACTGACGTTAAAATTCAGACGTTAATCAGAGGTTGGGATTTGGTCACCATACCTTACAACTAAATGTTGGTAATTTACATCAATTGGACATCAGGATGTGACGTTTGGAAGATGTTGGATTTTGGTTGCATAACATCACTATTTCAACAAATTATCAATGTCTATTGATGTTAGAATGGCAAGTTGAACTGACGTTAAAAGTCAGACGTTTATCAGATGTTTGGATTTGGTCACCATAACTTACAGCTTAATGTTGGTAATTTACGTCAATTTGACATCAGGATGTGACATTTGGAAGATGTTGGATTTTGGTTACATAACATCACAAATTAAAACCAACACATTTTCAATGTCTATTGATGTTTTAATGGCAGGTTGAGCAGACGTTAAAATTCAGATGTTAATCCAACGTTGGGATTTGGTCATCATAACTTACTGCTTAATTTTGGTAATTTACGTCAATTTGACATCAGGATGTGACGTTTGTAAGATGTTGGATTATGGTTACATAACAGCACAAATTAAAACCAACAAATTATCAACGTCTATTGATGTTAGAATGGCAGGTTGAACTGACGTTAAAATTCAGATGTTTATCAGACGTTGGGATTTGGTCACCATACCTTACAGCTTAATGTTGGTAATTTACGTCAATTTGACATCAGGATGTGACGTTTGGAAGATGTTGAATTTTGGTTACATAACAGCACAAATTAAAACCAACAAATTAGCAATGTCTATTGATGTTAGAATGGCAAGTTGAACTGACGTTAAAATACAGAAATTAATCAAACGTTGGGATTTGGTCACCATAACTTACAGCTTAATGTTGGTGATTTGCGTCAATTTGACATCAGGATGTGACGTTTGGAAGATGTTGGATTTTGGTTACATAACATCACTACTTATAACCAACAAATTATCAACGTCTATTGGTGTTAGAATGGCAAGTTGAACTGACGTTAAAATTCAGACGTTTATCAGACATTGGGATTTGGTCACCATACCTTACAGCATAATGTTGGTAATTTACGTCAATTTGACATCAGGATGTGACGTTTGGAAGATGTTGTATTTTGGTTACATAACATCACAAAATAAAACCAACAAATTATCAACGTCTATTGATGTTAGAATGGCAGGTTGAACTGACATTAAAATTCAGACGTTAATCAGAGGTTGGGATTTGGTCACCATACCTTACAACTAAATGTTGGTAATTTACATCAATTCGACATCAGGATGTGACGTTTGGAAGATGTTGTATTTTGGTTACATAACAGCACAAATTAAAACCAACAAATTATCAATGTCTATTGATGTTAGAATGGCAGGTTGAACTGACGTTAAAATTCAGACGTTTATCAGATGTTGGGATTTGGTCACCATAACTTACAGCTTAATGTTGGTAATTTACGTCAATTTGACATCAGGATGTGACATTTGGAAGATGTTGGATTTTGGTTACATAACATCGCAAATTAAAACCAACACATTTTCAATGTCTATTGATGTTAGAATGGCAGGTTGAACAGACGTTAAAATTCAGATGTTTATCCAACGTTGGGATTTGGTCACCATAACTTGCTGCTTAATGTTGGTAATTTACGTCAATTTGACATCAGGATGTGACGTTTGGAAGATGTTGTATTTTGGTTACATAACATCACTACTTATAACCAACAAATTATCAACGTCTATTGGTGTTAGAATGGCAAGTTGAACTGACGTTAAAATTCAGACGTTAATCAGACATTGGGATTTGGTCACCATACCTTACAGCTTAATGTTGGTAATTTACGTCAATTTGACATCAGGATGTGACGTTTGGAAGATGTTGGATTTTGGTTGCATAACATCACTACTTATAACCAACAAATTATTAACGTCTATTGGTGTTAGAATGGCAAGTTGAACTGACGTTAAAATTCAGACGTTTATCAGACATTGGGATTTGGTCACCATACCTTACAGCTTAATGTTGGTAATTTACGTCAATTTGACATCAGGATGTGACATTTGAAAGATGTTGGATTTTGGTTGCATAACATCACTACTTCAACAAATTATCAATGTCTATTGATGTTAGAATGGCAAGTTGAACTGACGTTAAAATTCAGACGTTTATCAGATGTTTGGATTTGGTCACCATAACTTACAGCTTAATGTTGGTAATTTACGTCAATTTGACATCAGGATGTGACATTTGGAAGATGTTGGATTTTGGTTACATAACATCACAAATTAAAACCAACACATTTTCAATGTCTATTGATGTTTTAATGGCAGGTTGAACAGACGTTAAAATTCAGATGTTAATCCAACGTTGGGATTTGGTCACCATAACTTACTGCTTAATTTTGGTAATTTACGTCAATTTGACATCAGGATGTGACGTTTGTAAGATGTTGGATTATGGTTACATAACATCACTACTTAAAACCAACAAATTATCAACGTCTATTGATGTTAGAATGGCAGGTTGAACTGACGTTAAAATTCAGATGTTTATCAGACGTTGGGATTTGGTCACCATACCTTACAGCTTAATGTTGGTAATTTACGTCAATTTGACATCAGGATGTGACGTTTGGAAGATGTTGAATTTTGGTTACATAACAGCACAAATTAAAACCAACAAATTATCAACGTCTATTGATGTTAGAATGGCAGGTTGAACTGACATTAAAATTCAGACGTTAATCAGAGGTTGGGATTTGGTCACCATACCTTACAACTAAATGTTGGTAATTTACATCAATTCGACATCAGGATGTGACGTTTGGAAGATGTTGTATTTTGGTTACATAACAGCACAAATTAAAACCAACAAATTATCAATGTCTATTGATGTTAGAATGGCAGGTTGAACTGACGTTAAAATTCAGACGTTTATCAGATGTTGGGATTTGGTCACCATAACTTACAGCTTAATGTTGGTAATTTACGTCAATTTGACATCAGGATGTGACATTTGGAAGATGTTGGATTTTGGTTACATAACATCGCAAATTAAAACCAACACATTTTCAATGTCTATTGATGTTAGAATGGCAGGTTGAACAGACGTTAAAATTCAGATGTTTATCCAACGTTGGGATTTGGTCACCATAACTTGCTGCTTAATGTTGGTAATTTACGTCAATTTGACATCAGGATGTGACGTTTGGAAGATGTTGGATTTTGGTTACATAACATCACTACTTATAACCAACAAATTATCAACGTCTATTGGTGTTAGAATGGCAAGTTGAACTGACGTTAAAATTCAGACGTTAATCAGACATTGGGATTTGGTCACCATACCTTACAGCTTAATGTTGGTAATTTACGTCAATTTGACATCAGGATGTGACGTTTGGAAGATGTTGGATTTTGGTTGCATAACATCACTACTTATAACCAACAAATTATTAACGTCTATTGGTGTTAGAATGGCAAGTTGAACTGACGTTAAAATTCAGACGTTTATCAGACATTGGGATTTGGTCACCATACCTTACAGCATAATGTTGGTAATTTACGTCAATTTGACATCAGGATGTGACGTTTGGAAGATGTTGTATTTTGGTTACATAACATCACAAAATAAAACCAACAAATTATCAACGTCTATTGATGTTAGAATGGCAGGTTGAACTGACATTAAAATTCAGACGTTAATCAGAGGTTGGGATTTGGTCACCATACCTTACAACTAAATGTTGGTAATTTACATCAATTTGACATCAGGATGTGACGTTTGGAAGATGTTGTATTTTGGTTACATAACAGCACAAATTAAAACCAACAAATTATCAATGTCTATTGATGTTAGAATGGCAGGTTGAACTGACGTTAAAATTCAGACGTTAATCAGAGGTTGGGATTTGGTCACCATACCTTACAACTAAATGTTGGTAATTTACATCAATTTGACATCAGGATGTGACGTTTGGAAGATGTTGTATTTTGGTTACATAACAGCACAAATTAAAACCAACAAATTATCAATGTCTATTGATGTTAGAATGGCAGGTTGAACTGACGTTAAAATTCAGACGTTTATCAGATGTTGGGATTTGGTCACCATAACTTACAGCTTAATGTTGGTAATTTACGTCAATTTGACATCAGGATGTGACATTTGGAAGATGTTGGATTTTGGTTACATAACATCGCAAATTAAAACCAACACATTTTCAATGTCTATTGATGTTAGAATGGCAGGTTGAACAGACGTTAAAATTCAGATGTTTATCCAACGTTGGGATTTGGTCACCATAACTTGCTGCTTAATGTTGGTAATTTACGTCAATTTGACATCAGGATGTGACGTTTGGAAGATGTTGGATTTTGGTTACATAACATCACTACTTATAACTAACAAATTATCAATGTCTATTGGTGTTAGAATGGCAAGTTGAACTGACGTTAAAATTCAGACGTTAATCAGACATTGGGATTTGGTCACCATACCTTACAGCTTAATGTTGGTAATTTACGTCAATTTGACATCAGGATGTGACGTTTGGAAGATGTTGGATTTTGGTTGCATAACATCACTACTTATAACCAGCAAATTATCAACGTCTATTGGTGTTAGAATGGCAAGTTGAACTGACGTTAAAATTCAGACGTTTATCAGACATTGGGATTTGGTCACCATACCTTACAGCTTAATGTTGGTAATTTACGTCAATTTGACATCAGGATGTGACATTTGAAAGATGTTGGATTTTGGTTGCATAACATCACAAAATAAAACCAACAAATTATCAACGTCTATTGATGTTAGAATGGCAGGTTGAACTGACGTTAAAATTCAGACGTTAATCAGAGGTTGGGATTTGGTCACCATACCTTACAACTAAATGTTGGTAATTTACATCAATTGGACATCAGGATGTGACGTTTGGAAGATGTTGGATTTTGGTTGCATAACATCACTATTTCAACAAATTATCAATGTCTATTGATGTTAGAATGGCAAGTTGAACTGACGTTAAAAGTCAGACGTTTATCAGATGTTTGGATTTGGTCACCATAACTTACAGCTTAATGTTGGTAATTTACGTCAATTTGACATCAGGATGTGACATTTGGAAGATGTTGGATTTTGGTTACATAACATCACAAATTAAAACCAACACATTTTCAATGTCTATTGATGTTTTAATGGCAGGTTGAGCAGACGTTAAAATTCAGATGTTAATCCAACGTTGGGATTTGGTCATCATAACTTACTGCTTAATTTTGGTAATTTACGTCAATTTGACATCAGGATGTGACGTTTGTAAGATGTTGGATTATGGTTACATAACATCACTACTTAAAACCAACAAATTATCAACGTCTATTGATGTTAGAATGGCAGGTTGAACTGACGTTAAAATTCAGATGTTTATCAGACGTTGGGATTTGGTCACCATACCTTACAGCTTAATGTTGGTAATTTACGTCAATTTGACATCAGGATGTGACGTTTGGAAGATGTTGAATTTTGGTTACATAACAGCACAAATTAAAACCAACAAATTAGCAATGTCTATTGATGTTAGAATGGCAAGTTGAACTGACGTTAAAATACAGAAATTAATCAAACGTTGGGATTTGGTCACCATAACTTACAGCTTAATGTTGGTGATTTGCGTCAATTTGACATCAGGATGTGACGTTTGGAAGATGTTGGATTTTGGTTACATAACATCACTACTTATAACCAACAAATTATCAACGTCTATTGGTGTTAGAATGGCAAGTTGAACTGACGTTAAAATTCAGACGTTTATCAGACATTGGGATTTGGTCACCATACCTTACAGCATAATGTTGGTAATTTACGTCAATTTGACATCAGGATGTGACGTTTGGAAGATGTTGTATTTTGGTTACATAACATCACAAAATAAAACCAACAAATTATCAACGTCTATTGATGTTAGAATGGCAGGTTGAACTGACATTAAAATTCAGACGTTAATCAGAGGTTGGGATTTGGTCACCATACCTTACAACTAAATGTTGGTAATTTACATCAATTCGACATCAGGATGTGACGTTTGGAAGATGTTGTATTTTGGTTACATAACAGCACAAATTAAAACCAACAAATTATCAATGTCTATTGATGTTAGAATGGCAGGTTGAACTGACGTTAAAATTCAGACGTTTATCAGATGTTGGGATTTGGTCACCATAACTTACAGCTTAATGTTGGTAATTTACGTCAATTTGACATCAGGATGTGACATTTGGAAGATGTTGGATTTTGGTTACATAACATCGCAAATTAAAACCAACACATTTTCAATGTCTATTGATGTTAGAATGGCAGGTTGAACAGACGTTAAAATTCAGATGTTTATCCAACGTTGGGATTTGGTCACCATAACTTGCTGCTTAATGTTGGTAATTTACGTCAATTTGACATCAGGATGTGACGTTTGGAAGATGTTGGATTTTGGTTACATAACATCACTACTTATAACCAACAAATTATCAACGTCTATTGGTGTTAGAATGGCAAGTTGAACTGACGTTAAAATTCAGACGTTAATCAGACATTGGGATTTGGTCACCATACCTTACAGCTTAATGTTGGTAATTTACGTCAATTTGACATCAGGATGTGACGTTTGGAAGATGTTGGATTTTGGTTGCATAACATCACTACTTATAACCAACAAATTATTAACGTCTATTGGTGTTAGAATGGCAAGTTGAACTGACGTTAAAATTCAGACGTTTATCAGACATTGGGATTTGGTCACCATACCTTACAGCTTAATGTTGGTAATTTACGTCAATTTGACATCAGGATGTGACATTTGAAAGATGTTGGATTTTGGTTGCATAACATCACTACTTCAACAAATTATCAATGTCTATTGATGTTAGAATGGCAAGTTCAACTGACGTTAAAATTCAGACGTTTATCAGATGTTTGGATTTGGTCACCATAACTTACAGCTTAATGTTGGTAATTTACGTCAATTTGACATCAGGATGTGACATTTGGAAGATGTTGGATTTTGGTTACATAACATCACAAATTAAAACCAACACATTTTCAATGTCTATTGATGTTTTAATGGCAGGTTGAACAGACGTTAAAATTCAGATGTCAATCCAACGTTGGGATTTGGTCACCATAACTTACTGCTTAATTTTGGTAATTTACGTCAATTTGACATCAGGATGTGACGTTTGTAAGATGTTGGATTATGGTTACATAACATCACTACTTAAAACCAACAAATTATCAACGTCTATTGATGTTAGAATGGCAGGTTGAACTGACGTTAAAATTCAGATGTTTATCAGACGTTGGGATTTGGTCACCATACCTTACAGCTTAATGTTGGTAATTTACGTCAATTTGACATCAGGATGTGACGTTTGGAAGATGTTGAATTTTGGTTACATAACAGCACAAATTAAAACCAACAAATTATCAACGTCTATTGATGTTAGAATGGCAGGTTGAACTGACATTAAAATTCAGACGTTAATCAGAGGTTGGGATTTGGTCACCATACCTTACAACTAAATGTTGGTAATTTACATCAATTCGACATCAGGATGTGACGTTTGGAAGATGTTGTATTTTGGTTACATAACAGCACAAATTAAAACCAACAAATTATCAATGTCTATTGATGTTAGAATGGCAGGTTGAACTGACGTTAAAATTCAGACGTTTATCAGATGTTGGGATTTGGTCACCATAACTTACAGCTTAATGTTGGTAATTTACGTCAATTTGACATCAGGATGTGACATTTGGAAGATGTTGGATTTTGGTTACATAACATCGCAAATTAAAACCAACACATTTTCAATGTCTATTGATGTTAGAATGGCAGGTTGAACAGACGTTAAAATTCAGATGTTTATCCAACGTTGGGATTTGGTCACCATAACTTGCTGCTTAATGTTGGTAATTTACGTCAATTTGACATCAGGATGTGACGTTTGGAAGATGTTGGATTTTGGTTACATAACATCACTACTTATAACCAACAAATTATCAACGTCTATTGGTGTTAGAATGGCAAGTTGAACTGACGTTAAAATTCAGACGTTAATCAGACATTGGGATTTGGTCACCATACCTTACAGCTTAATGTTGGTAATTTACGTCAATTTGACATCAGGATGTGACGTTTGGAAGATGTTGGATTTTGGTTGCATAACATCACTACTTATAACCAACAAATTATTAACGTCTATTGGTGTTAGAATGGCAAGTTGAACTGACGTTAAAATTCAGACGTTTATCAGACATTGGGATTTGGTCACCATACCTTACAGCTTAATGTTGGTAATTTACGTCAATTTGACATCAGGATGTGACATTTGAAAGATGTTGGATTTTGGTTGCATAACATCACTACTTCAACAAATTATCAATGTCTATTGATGTTAGAATGGCAAGTTGAACTGACGTTAAAATTCAGACGTTTATCAGATGTTTGGATTTGGTCACCATAACTTACAGCTTAATGTTGGTAATTTACGTCAATTTGACATCAGGATGTGACATTTGGAAGATGTTGGATTTTGGTTACATAACATCACAAATTAAAACCAACACATTTTCAATGTCTATTGATGTTTTAATGGCAGGTTGAACAGACGTTAAAATTCAGATGTTAATCCAACGTTGGGATTTGGTCACCATAACTTACTGCTTAATTTTGGTAATTTACGTCAATTTGACATCAGGATGTGACGTTTGTAAGATGTTGGATTATGGTTACATAACATCACTACTTAAAACCAACAAATTATCAACGTCTATTGATGTTAGAATGGCAGGTTGAACTGACGTTAAAATTCAGATGTTTATCAGACGTTGGGATTTGGTCACCATACCTTACAGCTTAATGTTGGTAATTTACGTCAATTTGACATCAGGATGTGACGTTTGGAAGATGTTGAATTTTGGTTACATAACAGCACAAATTAAAACCAACAAATTAGCAATGTCTATTGATGTTAGAATGGCAAGTTGAACTGACGTTAAAATACAGAAATTAATCAAACGTTGGGATTTGGTCACCATAACTTACAGCTTAATGTTGGTGATTTACGTCAATTTGACATCAGGATGTGACGTTTGGAAGATGTTGGATTTTGGTTACATAACATCACTACTTATAACCAACAAACTATCAAAGTCTATTGGTGTTAGAATGGCAAGTTGAACTGACGTTAAAATTCAGACGTTTATCAGACATTGGGATTTGGTCACCATACCTTACAGCATAATGTTGGTAATTTACGTCAATTTGACATCAGGATGTGACGTTTGGAAGATGTTGTATTTTGGTTACATAACATCACAAAATACAACCAACAAATTATCAACGTCTATTGATGTTAGAATGGCAGGTTGAACTGACATTAAAATTCAGACGTTAATCAGAGGTTGGGATTTGGTCACCATACCTTACAACTAAATGTTGGTAATTTACATCAATTTGACATCAGGATGTGACGTTTGGAAGATGTTGTATTTTGGTTACATAACAGCACAAATTAAAACCAACAAATTATCAATGTCTATTGATGTTAGAATGGCAGGTTGAACTGACGTTAAAATTCAGACGTTTATCAGATGTTGGGATTTGGTCACCATAACTTACAGCTTAATGTTGGTAATTTACGTCAATTTGACATCAGGATGTGACATTTGGAAGATGTTGGATTTTGGTTACATAACATCGCAAATTAAAACCAACACATTTTCAATGTCTATTGATGTTAGAATGGCAGGTTGAACAGACGTTAAAATTCAGATGTTTAACCAACGTTGGGATTTGGTCACCATACCTTACAGCTTAATGTTGGTAATTTACGTCAATTTGACATCAGGATGTGACATTTGGAAGATGTTGGATTTTGGTTACATAATATCGCAAATTAAAACCAACACATTTTCAATGTCTATTGATGTTAGAATGGCAGGTTGAACAGACGTTAAAATTCAGATGTTTATCCAACGTTGGGATTTGGTCACCATAACTTGCTTGCAAAGAAGAACCACCCCAGCTTCTACTCCACCATCATCTACTGCCACTTCTCCACTGCAGTCCCCCAGACTGTCCCCTAAGAATAATCACACTCCATCACCACCTAGAGCACCTCAACGGAAAAGACAAGCTCCTCAACCCCCGGAAAGGCAGCTTCGCTCACGGCCCCATCGCCAGCAGGAGCTTCACACAGCTTCGTCAGCTGATAAGGGCAAAGAAAAGTGATGTTTTTCGGGTCCTGGCTGCTGCAGTGATGATGTCAGCAGTACATGTTTTCAAAACAAGCTTGGACCTTTGATGCCTGTAATCTCTCCCATTCCAGTACTTATCAGAGAGAGAAAGAACAGAGAGTTCAGGTCAGATTCTGTGAATGTAGCCAATCTACAGCAAATAAAATGTGAAACAGAGATTCTGTGGCAAAGTGCACAAGTTACTAAGTTAGCTCTTCTAAATATCAGATCTCTCACAAACAAATCACACTTAATTAATGATTTTATTACAGCACATGGGCTTGATTTTATACTTTTAACTGAGACTTGGCTAAATGAATGTAGTGCTGCAACTGTTTTATTGGAGTCGGCTCCTCCAGATTTTCATTTTTTAAATGCATCTCGTGCCAGCAGAAAAGGTGGAGGTCTAGCTGCTTTGTTCCATGGTTCTTTTCAGTGCAAGCAGTTATCATTTGGAGACTTCACAACATTTGAGAATCTCTGTGTAGTTTTGAAAGGGACACCACAGATATTACTAGTAACTGTCTACAGGCCTCCGAAGTACAGCGCTAATTTTATTGATGAATTTACAGAGATGCTGTCCTTTATTTCTACAGACTTTGACCATTTTGTTATTGCTGGTGACTTTAACATACATATCGACAATCCCAAGGACTGTTTTGCCAAGGAACTACTTGCCATATTGGACTCTTTTGGTCTTTCACAGCATGTTACAGGGAGTACTCATTGTCATGGTCACACGCTGGATATTGTTATCTCAAAGAGTCTCAACATATCAGTGACTGTGAAGGACGTCGCACTGTCAGATCACTACTGTGTGTTCTTTGATATGTGGGCCTCACCAGTCATCAGAGATAGAAGAGTTTGTGTCAAGAAAAGGATTATAAAGGACTGCACAGCTACACTTTTCATGAGTAAATTGTGCACTACACCATGTGAACGATCCAACTCTGTTGATGATTTGCTAAATAGTTTTAATACAAAAATTGTCAGTGTAATGGATGAGATTGCGCCAGTTAAAATGAAGGCCTTGTCTTGCAAACAGAAAGCACCATGGAGAAATGCTTCTGTTGTTCAAATCCAAAAGAAGGAGTGTCGCAAGGCAGAACGCAGATGGCGTAAAACAAGTCTTCATATTCACAAAGAAATCTACAAAGATAGGCTACGTCAATACAACGCGACAATATGCAAAACACGACAATCCTATTTCTCTAGCATCATCAACAATAACACTAACAACAGCAAAATCCTCTTCACCGTGGTCGACAGACTTACTAACTCACCCACACCAATGGCCCCTGAATTAGTATCAACTGAGAGATGTAATGAGTTTGCATTCTTTTTTAACACTAAAATCCAGAATATCAGACAAGCGATTAGTACATCTATATCCAACAATGAGTCTGTACCCTCTCCATCACCTCATAAAAACTCCTTAGTTAAAATGTCAGAGTTCAGTACTGTTGATAGTAATATTTTAACTGACACAGTTAATCATCTCAAATCATCCACTTGCAGTCTTGACACACTACCAACCAATTTTTTAAAGAGTGTGTTTCACACTATAGCACCAGACATACTCCACATTGTAAACACCTCACTCATGTCGGGGGTTTTTCCGAGCTCACTAAAAACTGCAGTTGTAAAGCCTCTTCTAAAAAAGAAAAATTTAGAATCTTCTCTGATAAGTAACTACAGGCCAATTTCTAATCTACCGTTCATGGGCAAAATCATTGAGAAAATAGTTTTCAGGCAAATCACTAGTTTCTTGTCCATAAACAGTAGCCTAGACAAATTCCAGTCCGGGTTCCGGTCTAATCACAGCACTGAGACTGCTCTAATCAAGGTAATTAATGACATCCGCTTAAATACAGAGGCTGGAAAGGTATCTCTTCTATTACTTCTTGACCTTAGTGCTGCCTTTGATACCATTGACCATAAGATTCTTATAGATAGACTCGCAACCTGGGTTGGACTCTCAGGAACAGTCCTGAAGTGGTTCATTTCTTACCTGGAAGGCAGGAACTACTTTGTAGAAATAGAAAATAATATTTCAGAGAACATGCCAGTAACCTGTGGTGTCCCCCAGGGCTCTATTCTTGGTCCACTTTTATTTAATTTATATATGCTTCCTCTTGGCCAGATTCTACAGAACTATGGGCTGTCCTATCACAGCTATGCAGATGATACTCAGATTTACATGGCCCTGTCCCCAAACGACTCTGGCCCAGTTGACTTATTAAGCAAGTGCCTTGAACACATCACAAACTGGATGGGACACAATTTTCTGCAGCTGAATAAAGATAAAACTGAGATTATACTATTTGGGAATAGCACTGAGAGAAAAGATTGGCTACGTATCTGGACTCGAGAGCCCTCAAATCTAAAGAACTGGCTCGCAACCTTGGTGTATCAATGGACTCAGATCTCAGTTTTAGTAGTCATATTAAAGCGGTTACTAGATCAGCATTTTACCATCTTAAGAACATCAGTAAGATTAGAGATTTTCTGACTAAACCAGACCTAGAGAAACTTATCCATGCTTTTATTTCTAGCAGGATTGATTACTGTAATGGTCTCTTAGCTGGACTTCCAAAAAAGACCATTAAACAGCTTCAGCTGATTCAAAATGCAGCTGCCAGAGTTCTCACTCGGAGCAAAAGAAGAGATCATATCACCCCCATCCTCAAATCCTTACACTGGATACCAGTCTGTTATAGAATAGACTTTAAGGTGTTATTACTGGTTTATAAATGTCTCAATGGGGTAGGACCAGCGTATTTATCAGATCTGCTACAGAGATATGAGCCGAGCAGAGATCTCAGATCTTTAGGAACTAGTCAGTTAGTCCTGCCTCGGGTCAAAACTAAACATGGAGAGGCAGCATTTAGCTACTATGCCACTTTTAAATGGAACCAGCTGTCTGAGAATATTAGAAGTGCCCCAACGTTAGACACATTTAAATCAAGACTTAAAACTCTCTTGTTTGAGCAGGCTTACAGCTCAGTTTAAAATATTCTGCACTTTTCTGTAACGGCATTTTATTTCTTTTATTTCTTTTCATTTATTGTCATTTTAAATTGTTTTAATCATTTTAATCATTTTACTCTTTTTATGTAATTGTCTTATTGGAATTTATGATTTTACTCTGGCTTTTAATGTAATTTCTTTTTCTGTAAAGCACTTTGAATTGCTTCTGTATGAAAGGTGCTCTATAAATAAACTTGCCTTGCCTTGCCTTGCCTTGCCTTAATGTTGGTAATTTACGTCAATTTGACATCAGGATGTGACGTTTGGAAGATGTTGGATTTTGGTTACATAACATCACTACTTATAACCAACAAATTATCAACGTCTATTGGTGTTAGAATGGCAAGTTGAACTGACGTTAAAATTCAGACGTTAATCAGACATTGGGATTTGGTCACCATACCTTACAGCTTAATGTTGGTAATTTACGTCAATTTGACATCAGGATGTGATGTTTGGAAGATGTTGGATTTTGGTTGCATAACATCACTACTTCAACAAATTATCAATGTCTATTGATGTTAGAATGGCAAGTTGAACTGATGTTAAAATTCAGACGTTTATCAGATGTTTGGATTTGGTCACCATAACTTACAGCTTAATGTTGGTAATTTACGTCAATTTGACATCAGGATGTGACATTTGGAAGATGTTGGATTTTGGTTACATAACATCACAAATTAAAACCAACACATTTTCAATGTCTATTGATGTTTTAATGGCAGGTTGAACAGACGTTAAAATTCAGATGTTAATCCAACGTTGGGATTTGGTCACCATAACTTACTGCTTAATTTTGGTAATTTACGTCAATTTGACATCAGGATGTGACGTTTGTAAGATGTTGGATTATGGTTACATAACATCACTACTTAAAACCAACAAATTATCAACGTCTATTGATGTTAGAATGGCAGGTTGAACTGACGTTAAAATTCAGATGTTTATCAGACGTTGGGATTTGGTCACCATACCTTACAGCTTAATGTTGGTAATTTACGTCAATTTGACATCAGGATGTGACGTTTGGAAGATGTTGAATTTTGGTTACATAACAGCACAAATTAAAACCAACAAATTAGCAATGTCTATTGATGTTAGAATGGCAAGTTGAACTGACGTTAAAATACAGAAATTAATCAAACGTTGGGATTTGGTCACCATAACTTACAGCTTAATGTTGGTGATTTACGTCAATTTGACATCAGGATGTGACGTTTGGAAGATGTTGGATTTTGGTTACATAACATCACTACTTATAACCAACAAACTATCAAAGTCTATTGGTGTTAGAATGGCAAGTTGAACTGACGTTAAAATTCAGACGTTTATCAGACATTGGGATTTGGTCACCATACCTTACAGCATAATGTTGGTAATTTACGTCAATTTGACATCAGGATGTGACGTTTGGAAGATGTTGTATTTTGGTTACATAACATCACAAAATAAAACCAACAAATTATCAACGTCTATTGATGTTAGAATGGCAGGTTGAACTGACATTAAAATTCAGACGTTAATCAGAGGTTGGGATTTGGTCACCATACCTTACAACTAAATGTTGGTAATTTACATCAATTTGACATCAGGATGTGACGTTTGGAAGATGTTGTATTTTGGTTACATAACAGCACAAATTAAAACCAACAAATTATCAATGTCTATTGATGTTAGAATGGCAGGTTGAACTGACGTTAAAATTCAGACGTTTATCAGATGTTGGGATTTGGTCACCATAACTTACAGCTTAATGTTGGTAATTTACGTCAATTTGACATCAGGATGTGACATTTGGAAGATGTTGGATTTTGGTTACATAACATCGCAAATTAAAACCAACACATTTTCAATGTCTATTGATGTTAGAATGGCAGGTTGAACAGACGTTAAAATTCAGATGTTTAACCAACGTTGGGATTTGGTCACCATACCTTACAGCTTAATGTTGGTAATTTACGTCAATTTGACATCAGGATGTGACATTTGAAAGATGTTGGATTTTGGTTGCATAACATCACAAAATAAAACCAACAAATTATCAACGTCTATTGATGTTAGAATGGCAGGTTGAACTGACGTTAAAATTCAGACGTTAATCAGAGGTTGGGATTTGGTCACCATACCTTACAACTAAATGTTGGTAATTTACATCAATTGGACATCAGGATGTGACGTTTGGAAGATGTTGGATTTTGGTTGCATAACATCACTACTTAAAACCAACAAATTATCAACGTCTATTGATGTTAGAATGGCAGGTTGAACTGACGTTAAAATTCAGACGTTTATCAGACATTGGGATTTGGTCACCATACCTTACAGCATAATGTTGGTAATTTACGTCAATTTGACATCAGGATGTGACGTTTGGAAGATGTTGTATTTTGGTTACATAACATCACAAAATAAAACCAACAAATTATCAACGTCTATTGATGTTAGAATGGCAGGTTGAACTGACATTAAAATTCAGACGTTAATCAGAGGTTGGGATTTGGTCACCATACCTTACAACTAAATATTGGTAATTTACATCAATTTGACATCAGGATGTGACGTTTGGAATATGTTGTATTTTGGTTACATAACAGCACAAATTAAAACCAACAAATTATCAATGTCTATTGATGTTAGAATGGCAGGTTGAACTGACGTTAAAATTCAGACGTTTATCAGATGTTGGGATTTGGTCACCATAACTTACAGCTTAATGTTGGTAATTTACGTCAATTTGACATCAGGATGTGACATTTGGAAGATGTTGGATTTTGGTTACATAACATCGCAAATTAAAACCAACACATTTTCAATGTCTATTGATGTTAGAATGGCAGGTTGAACAGACGTTAAAATTCAGATGTTTATCCAACGTTGGGATTTGGTCACCATAACTTGCTGCTTAATGTTGGTAATTTACGTCAATTTGACATCAGGATGTGACATTTAAAAGATGTTGGATTTTGGTTGCATAACATCACAAAATAAAACCAACAAATTATCAACGTCTATTGATGTTAGAATGGCAGGTTGAACTGACGTTAAAATTCAGACGTTAATCAGAGGTTGGGATTTGGTCACCATACCTTACAACTAAATGTTGGTAATTTACATCAATTGGACATCAGGATGTGACGTTTGGAAGATGTTGGATTTTGGTTGCATAACATCACTACTTAAAACCAACAAATTATCAATGTCTATTGATGTTAGAATGGCAAGTTGAACTGACGTTAAAATTCAGACGTTTATCAGACGTTGGGATTTGGTCACCATACCTTACAGCTTAATGTTGGTAATTTACATCACTTTGACATCAGGATGTGATGTTTGGAAGATGTTGGATTTTGGTTACATAACATCACTACTTATAACCAACAAATTATCAACGTCTATTGGTGTTAGAATGGCAAGTTGAACTGACGTTAAAATTCAGACGTTAATCAGAGGTTGGGATTTGGTCACCATACCTTACAGCTTAATGTTGGTAATTTACATCAATTTGACATCAGGATGTGATGTTTGGAAGATGTTGGATTTTGGTTACATAACATCACTACTTAAAACCAACAAATTATCAACGTCTATTGATGTTAGAATGGCAGGTTGAACTGACGTTAAAATTCAGAAATTAATCAAACGTTGGGATTTGGTCACCATAACTTACAGCTTAATGTTGGTAATTTACGTCAATTTGACATCAGGATGTGACGTTTGGAAGATGTTGGATTTTGGTTACATAACATCACTACTTATAACCAACAAATTATCAACGTCTATTGGTGTTAGAATGGCAAGTTGAACTGACGTTAAAATTCAGACGTTTATCAGACATTGGGATTTGGTCACCATACCTTACAGCTTAATGTTGGTAATTTACGTCAATTTGACATAAGGATGTGACATTTGAAAGATGTTGGATTTTGGTTGCATAACATCACAAAATAAAACCAACAAATTATCAACGTCTATTGATGTTAGAATGGCAGGTTGAACTGACGTTAAAATTCAGACGTTAATCAGAGGTTGGGATTTGGTCACCATACCTTACAACTAAATGTTGGTAATTTACATCAATTGGACATCAGGATGTGACGTTTGGAAGATGTTGGATTTTGGTTGCATAACATCACTACTTCAACAAATTATCAATGTCTATTGATGTTAGAATGGCAAGTTGAACTGACGTTAAAATTCAGACGTTTATCAGATGTTTGGATTTGGTCACCATACCTTACAACTAAATGTTGGTAATTTACATCAATTTTACATCAGGATGTGATGTTTGGAAGATGTTGGATTTTGGTTACATAACATCACTACTTATAACCAACAAATTATCAACGTCTATTGGTGTTAGAATGGCAAGTTGAACTGACGTTAAAATTCAGACGTTTATCAGACATTGGGACTTGGTCACCATAACTTACAGCTTAATGTTGGTAATTTACGTCAATTTGACATCAGGATGTGACGTTTGGAAGATGTTGGATTTTGGTTACATAACATCACTACTTATAACCAACAAATTATCAACGTCTATTGGTGTTAGAATGGCAAGTTGAACTGACGTTAAAATTCAGACGTTTATCAGACATTGGGACTTGGTCACCATACCTTACAGCTTAATGTTGGTAATTTACGTCAATTTGACATCAGGATGTGACATTTGAAAGATGTTGGATTTTGGTTGCATAACATCACAGAATAAAACCAACAAATAATCAACGTCTATTGATGTTAGAATGGCAGGTTGAACTGATGTTAAAATTCAGACGTTAATCAGAGGTTGGGATTTGGTCACCATACCTTACAACTAAATGTTGGTAATTTACATCAATTGGACATCAGGATGTGACGTTTGGAAGATGTTGGATTTTGGTTACATAACATCACTACTTATAACCAACAAATTATCAACGTCTATTGGTGTTAGAATGGCAAGTTGAACTGACGTTAAAATTCAGACGTTAATCAGACATTGGGATTTGGTCACCATACCTTACAGCTTAATGTTGGTAATTTACGTCAATTTGACATCAGGATGTGACGTTTGGAAGATGTTGGATTTTGGTTGCATAACATCACTACTTAAAACCAACAAATTATCAACGTCTATTGATGTTAGAATGGCAGGTTGAACTGACGTTAAAATTCAGACGTTTATCAGACGTTGGGATTTGGTCATCATACCTTACAGCTAAATGTTGGTAATTTACATCAATTTGACATCAGGATGTGATGTTTGGAAGATGTTGAATTTTGGTTACATAACATCACTACTTAAAACCAACAAATTATCAACGTCTATTGATGTTAGAATGGCAGGTTGAACTGACGTTAAAATTCAGACGTTAATTAGACATTGGGATTTGGTCACCATACCTTACAGCTTAATGTTGGTAATTTACGTCAATTTGACATCAGGATGTGATGTTTGGAAGATGTTGGATTTTGGTTACATAACATCACTACTTAAAACCAACAAATTATCAACGTCTATTGATGTTAGAATGGCAGGTTGAACTGACGTTAAAATTCAGAAATTAATCAAACGTTGGGATTTGGTCACCATAACTTACAGCTTAATGTTGGTAATTTACGTCAATTTGACATCAGGATGTGACGTTTGGAAGATGTTGGATTTTGGTTACATAACATCACTACTTATAACCAACAAATTATCAACGTCTATTGGTGTTAGAATGGCAAGTTGAACTGACTTTAAAATTCAGACGTTTATCAGACATTGGGATTTGGTCACCATACCTTACAGCTTAATGTTGGTAATTTACATCAATTTGACATCAGGATGTGATGTTTGGAAGATGTTGGATTTTGGTTACATAACATCAGTACTTAAAACCAACAAATGATCAACGTCTATTGATGTTAGAATGGCAGGTTGAACTGACGTTAAAATTCAGAAATTAATCAAACGTTGGGATTTGGTCACCATAACTTACAGCTTAATGTTGGTAATTTACGTCAATTTGACATCAGGATGTGACGTTTGGAAGATGTTGGATTTTGGTTACATAACATCACTACTTATAACCAACAAATTATCAACGTCTATTGGTGTTAGAATGGCAAGTTGAACTGACGTTAAAATTCAGACGTTTATCAGACATTGGGACTTGGTCACCATACCTTACAGCTTAATGTTGGTAATTTACGTCAATTTGACATCAGGATGTGACATTTGAAAGATGTTGGATTTTGGTTGCATAACATCACAGAATAAAACCAACAAATAATCAACGTCTATTGATGTTAGAATGGCAGGTTGAACTGATGTTAAAATTCAGACGTTAATCAGAGGTTGGGATTTGGTCACCATACCTTACAACTAAATGTTGGTAATTTACATCAATTGGACATCAGGATGTGACGTTTGGAAGATGTTGGATTTTGGTTACATAACATCACTACTTATAACCAACAAATTATCAACGTCTATTGGTGTTAGAATGGCAAGTTGAACTGACGTTAAAACTCAGACGTTAATCAGACATTGGGATTTGGTCACCATACCTTACAGCTTAATGTTGGTAATTTACGTCAATTTGACATCAGGATGTGACGTTTGGAAGATGTTGGATTTTGGTTGCATAACATCACTACTTAAAACCAACAAATTATCAACGTCTATTGATGTTAGAATGGCAGGTTGAACTGACGTTAAAATTCAGACGTTTATCAGACGTTGGGATTTGGTCACCATACCTTACAGCTAAATGTTGGTAATTTACATCAATTTGACATCAGGATGTGACGTTTGGAAGATGTTGAATTTTGGTTACATAACATCACTACTTAAAACCAACAAATTATCAACGTCTATTGATGTTTGAATGGCAGGTTGAACTGACGTTAAAATTCAGACGTTAATTAGACATTGGGATTTGGTCACCATACCTTACAGCTTAATGTTGGTAATTTACGTCAATTTGACATCAGGATGTGATGTTTGGAAGATGTTGGATTTTGGTTACATAACATCACTACTTAAAACCAACAAATTATCAACGTCTATTGATGTTAGAATGGCAGGTTGAACTGACGTTAAAATTCAGAAATTAATCAAACGTTGGGATTTGGTCACCATAACTTACAGCTTAATGTTGGTAATTTACGTCAATTTGACATCAGGATGTGACGTTTGGAAGATGTTGGATTTTGGTTACATAACATCACTACTTATAACCAACAAATTATCAACGTCTATCGGTGTTAGAATGGCAAGTTGAACTGATGTTAAAATTCAGACGTTTATCAGACATTGGGATTTGGTCACCATACCTTACAGCTTAATGTTGGTAATTTACATCAATTTGACATCAGGATGTGATGTTTGGAAGATGTTGGATTTTGGTTACATAACATCAGTACTTAAAACCAACAAATTATCAACGTCTATTGATGTTAGAATGGCAGGTTGAACTGACATTAAAATTCAGAAATTAATCAAACGTTGGGATTTGGTCACCATACCTTACAGCTTAATGTTGGTAATTTACGTCAATTTGACATCAGGATGTGACGTTTGGAAGATGTTGGATTTTGGTTACATAACATCACTACTTATAACCAACAAATTATCAACGTCTATTGGTGTTAGAATGGCAAGTTGAACTGACGTTAAAATTCAGACGTTTATCAGACGTTGGGATTTGGTCACCATACCTTACAGCTTAATGTTGGTAATTTACATCAATTTGACATCAGGATGTGATGTTTGGAAGATGTTGGATTTTGGTTACATAACATCACTACTTATAACCAACAAATTATCAACGTCTATTGGTGTTAGAATGGCAAGTTGAACTGACGTTAAAATTCAGACGTTTATCAGACATTGGGATTTGGTCACCATACCTTACAGCTTAATGTTGGTAATTTACATCAATTTGACATCAGGATGTGATGTTTGGAAGATGTTGGATTTTGGTTACATAACATCAGAACTTAAAACCAACAAATTATCAACGTCTATTGATGTTAGAATGGCAGGTTGAACTGACGTTAAAATTCAGAAATTAATCAAACGTTGGGATTTGGTCACCATAACTTACAGCTTAATGTTGGTAATTTACGTCAATTTGACATCAGGATGTGAGGTTTGGAAGATGTTGGATTTTGGTTACATAACATCACTACTTATAACCAACAAATTATCAACGTCTATTGGTGTTAGAATGGCAAGTTGAACTGACGTTAAAATTCAGATGTTAATCAGAGGTTGGGATTTGGTCACCATACCTTACAACTAAATGTTGGTAATTTACATCAATTGGACATCAGGATGTGATGTTTGGAAGATGTTGGATTTTGGTTACATAACATCACTACTTATAACCAACAAATTATCAACGTCTATTGGTGTTAGAATGGCAGGTTGAACTGACGTTAAAATTCAGAAATTAATCAAACGTTGGGATTTGGTCACCATACCTTACAGCTTAATGTTGGTAATTTACGTCAATTTGACATCAGGATGTGACGTTTGGAAGATGTTGGATTTTGGTTACATAACATCACTACTTATAACCAACAAATTATCAACGTCTATTGGTGTTAGAATGGCAAGTTGAACTGACGTTAAAATTCAGACGTTTATCAGACGTTGGGATTTGGTCACCATACCTTACAGCTTAATGTTGGTAATTTACATCAATTTGACATCAGGATGTGATGTTTGGAAGATGTTGGATTTTGGTTACATAACATCAGAACTTAAAACCAACAAATTATCAACGTCCATTGATGTTAGAATGGCAGGTTGAACTGACGTTAAAATTCAGAAATTAATCAAACGTTGGGATTTGGTCACCATAACTTACAGCTTAATGTTGGTAATTTACGTCAATTTGACATCAGGATGTGACGTTTGGAAGATGTTGAATTTTGGTTACATAACATCACTACTTATAACCAACAAATTATCAACGTCTATTGGTGTTAGAATGGCAAGTTGAACTGACGTTAAAATTCAGATGTTAATCAGAGGTTGGGATTTGGTCACCATACCTTACAACTAAATGTTGGTAATTTACATCAATTGGACATCAGGATGTGATGTTTGGAAGATGTTGGATTTTGGTTACATAACATCACTACTTATAACCAACAAATTATCAACGTCTATTGGTGTTAGAATGGCAGGTTGAACTGACGTTAAAATTCAGAAATTAATCAAACGTTGGGATTTGGTCACCATACCTTACAGCTTAATGTTGGTAATTTACGTCAATTTGACATCAGGATGTGACGTTTGGAAGATGTTGGATTTTGGTTACATAACATCACTACTTATAACCAACAAATTATCAACGTCTATTGGTGTTAGAATGGCAAGTTGAACTGACGTTAAAATTCAGACGTTTATCAGACGTTGGGATTTGGTCACCATACCTTACAGCTTAATGTTGGTAATTTACATCAATTTGACATCAGGATGTGATGTTTGGAAGATGTTGGATTTTGGTTACATAACATCACTACTTATAACCAACAAATTATCAACGTCTATTGGTGTTAGAATGGCAAGTTGAACTGACGTTAAAATTCAGACGTTTATCAGACATTGGGATTTGGTCACCATACCTTACAGCTTAATGTTGGTAATTTACATCAATTTGACATCAGGATGTGATGTTTGGAAGATGTTGGATTTTGGTTACATAACATCAGAACTTAAAACCAACAAATTATCAACGTCTATTGATGTTAGAATGGCAGGTTGAACTGACGTTAAAATTCAGAAATTAATCAAACGTTGGGATTTGGTCACCATAACTTACAGCTTAATGTTGGTAATTTACGTCAATTTGACATCAGGATGTGAGGTTTGGAAGATGTTGGATTTTGGTTACATAACATCACTACTTATAACCAACAAATTATCAACGTCTATTGGTGTTAGAATGGCAAGTTGAACTGACGTTAAAATTCAGACGTTTATCAGACATTGGGATTTGGTCACCATACCTTACAGCTTAATGTTGGTAATTTACGTCAATTTGACATCAGGATGTGACATTTGAAAGATGTTGGATTTTGGTTGCATAACATCACAGAATAAAACCAACAAATAATCAACGTCTATTGGTGTTAGAATGGCAAGTTGAACTGACGTTAAAATTCAGACGTTAATCAGAGGTTGGGATTTGGTCACCATACCTTACAACTAAATGTTGGTAATTTACATCAATTGGACATCAGGATGTGATGTTTGGAAGATGTTGGATTTTGGTTACATAACATCAGTACTTAAAACCAACAAATTATCAACGTCTATTGATGTTAGAATGGCAGGTTGAACTGACGTTAAAATTCAGAAATTAATCAAACGTTGGGATTTGGTCACCATAACTTACAGCTTAATGTTGGTAATTTACGTCAATTTGACATCAGGATGTGACGTTTGGAAGATGTTGGATTTTGGTTACATAACATCACTACTTATAACCAACAAATTATCAACGTCTATTGGTGTTAGAATGGCAAGTTGAACTGACGTTAAAATTCAGACGTTTATCAGACATTGGGATTTGGTCACCATACCTTACAGCTTAATGTTGGTAATTTACGTCAATTTGACATCAGGATGTGACGTTTGGAAGATGTTGGATTTTGGTTACATAACATCACTACTTAAAACCAACAAATTATCAACGTCTATTGATGTTTGAATGGCAGGTTGAACTGACGTTAAAATTCAGACGTTAATTAGACATTGGGATTTGGTCACCATACCTTACAGCTTAATGTTTGTAATTTACATCAATTTGACATCAGGATGTGACATTTGGAAGATGTTGGATTTTGGTTACATAACATCGCAAATTAAAACCAACACATTTTCAATGTCTATTGATGTTAGAATGGCAGGTTGAACAGACGTTAAAATTCAGATGTTTAACCAACGTTGGGATTTGGTCACCATAACTTGCTGCTTAATGTTGGTAATTTGCGTCAATTTGACATCAGGATGTGACGTTTGGAAGATGTTGGATTTTGGTTACATAACATCACTACTTAAAACCAAAAAATTATCAACGTCTATTGATGTTAGAATGGCAGGTTGAACTGACGTTAAAATTCAGATGTTTATCAGACGTTGGGATTTGGTCATCATACCTTACAGCTTAATGTTGGTAACTTACGTCAATTTGACATCAGGATGTAACGTTTGGAAGATGTTGGATTTTGATTACATAACATCACTACTTATAACCAACAAATTATCAACGTCTATTGATGTTAGAATGGCAGGTTGAATGGCAGGTTGATGTTAAAATTCAGACATTAATCAGAGGTTGGGATTTGGTCACCATACCTTACAACTAAATGTTGGTAATTTACATCAATTGGACATCAGGATGTGACGTTTGGAAGATGTTGGATTTTGGTTGCATAACATCTCTACTTCAAACCAACAAATTATCAACGTCTATTGATGTTAGAATGGCAGGTTGAACTGACGTTAAAATTCAGACGTTTATCAGACGTTGGGATTTGGTCACCATACCTTACAGCTTAATGTTGGTAATTTACATCAATTTGACATCAGGATGTGACGTTTGGAAGATGTTGAAATTTGGTTACATAACATCACTACTTAAAACCAACAAATTATCAACGTCTATTGATGTTTGAATGGCAGGTTGAACTGACGTTAAAATTCAGACGTTAATTAGACATTGGGATTTGGTCACCATACCTTACAGCTTAATGTTGGTAATTTACGTCAATTTGACATCAGGATGTGACATTTGAAAGATGTTGGATTTTGGTTGCATAACATCACAAAATAAAACCAACAAATTATCAACGTCTATTGATGTTAGAATGGCAGGTTGAACTGACGTTAAAATTCAGACGTTAATCAGAGGTTGGGATTTGGTCACCATACCTTACAGCTTAATGTTGGTAATTTACATCAATTTGACATCAGGATGTGACATTTGAAAGATGTTGGATTTTGGTTGCATAACATCACAGAATAAAACCAACAAATAATCAACGTCTATTGGTGTTAGAATGGCAAGTTGAACTGACGTTAAAATTCAGACGTTAATCAGAGGTTGGGATTTGGTCACCATACCTTACAACTAAATGTTGGTAATTTACATCAATTGGACATCAGGATGTGATGTTTGGAAGATGTTGGATTTTGGTTACATAACATCAGTACTTAAAACCAACAAATTATCAACGTCTATTGATGTTAGAATGGCAGGTTGAACTGACGTTAAAATTCAGAAATTAATCAAACGTTGGGATTTGGTCACCATAACTTACAGCTTAATGTTGGTAATTTACGTCAATTTGACATCAGGATGTGACGTTTGGAAGATGTTGGATTTTGGTTACATAACATCACTACTTATAACCAACAAATTATCAACGTCTATTGGTGTTAGAATGGCAAGTTGAACTGACGTTAAAATTCAGACGTTTATCAGACATTGGGATTTGGTCACCATACCTTACAGCTTAATGTTGGTAATTTACGTCAATTTGACATCAGGATGTGACGTTTGGAAGATGTTGGATTTTGGTTACATAACATCACTACTTAAAACCAACAAATTATCAACGTCTATTGATGTTTGAATGGCAGGTTGAACTGACGTTAAAATTCAGACGTTAATTAGACATTGGGATTTGGTCACCATACCTTACAGCTTAATGTTTGTAATTTACATCAATTTGACATCAGGATGTGACATTTGGAAGATGTTGGATTTTGGTTACATAACATCGCAAATTAAAACCAACACATTTTCAATGTCTATTGATGTTAGAATGGCAGGTTGAACAGACGTTAAAATTCAGATGTTTAACCAACGTTGGGATTTGGTCACCATAACTTGCTGCTTAATGTTGGTAACTTACGTCAATTTGACATCAGGATGTAACGTTTGGAAGATGTTGGATTTTGATTACATAACATCACTACTTATAACCAACAAATTATCAACGTCTATTGGTATTAGAATGGCAGGTTGAATGGCAGGTTGATGTTAAAATTCAGACGTTAATCAGAGGTTGGGATTTGGTCACCATACCTTACAACTAAATGTTGGTAATTTACATCAATTGGACATCAGGATGTGACGTTTGGAAGATGTTGGATTTTGGTTGCATAACATCACTACTTCAAACCAACAAATTATCAACGTCTATTGATGTTAGAATGGCAGGTTGAACTGACGTTAAAATTCAGACGTTTATCAGACGTTGGGATTTGGTCACCATACCTTACAGCTTAATGTTGGTAATTTACATCAATTTGACATCAGGATGTGACGTTTGGAAGATGTTGAATTTTGGTTACATAACATCACTACTTAAAACCAACAAATTATCAACGTCTATTGATGTTTGAATGGCAGGTTGAACTGACGTTAAAATTCAGACGTTAATTAGACATTGGGATTTGGTCACCATACCTTACAGCTTAATGTTGGTAATTTACGTCAATTTGACATCAGGATGTGACATTTGAAAGATGTTGGATTTTGGTTGCATAACATCACAAAATAAAACCAACAAATTATCAACGTCTATTGATGTTAGAATGGCAGGTTGAACTGACGTTAAAATTCAGACGTTAATCAGAGGTTGGGATTTGGTCACCATACCTTACAGCTTAATGTTGGTAATTTACATCAATTTGACATCAGGATGTGACATTTGAAAGATGTTGGATTTTGGTTGCATAACATCACAGAATAAAACCAACAAATAATCAACGTCTATTGGTGTTAGAATGGCAAGTTGAACTGACGTTAAAATTCAGACGTTAATCAGAGGTTGGGATTTGGTCACCATACCTTACAACTAAATGTTGGTAATTTACATCAATTGGACATCAGGATGTGATGTTTGGAAGATGTTGGATTTTGGTTACATAACATCAGTACTTAAAACCAACAAATTATCAACGTCTATTGATGTTAGAATGGCAGGTTGAACTGACGTTAAAATTCAGAAATTAATCAAACGTTGGGATTTGGTCACCATAACTCACAGCTTAATGTTGGTAATTTACGTCAATTTGACATCAGGATGTGACGTTTGGAAGATGTTGGATTTTGGTTACATAACATCACTACTTATAACCAACAAATTATCAACGTCTATTGGTGTTAGAATGGCAGGTTGAACTGACGTTAAAATTCAGACGTTTATCAGACATTGGGATTTGGTCACCATACCTTACAGCTTAATGTTGGTAATTTACGTCAATTTGACATCAGGATGTGACATTTGGAAGATGTTGGATTTTGGTTACATAACATCGCAAATTAAAACCAACACATTTTCAATGTCTATTGATGTTAGAATGGCAGGTTGAACAGACGTTAAAATTCAGATGTTTAACCAACGTTGGGATTTGGTCACCATAACTTGCTGCTTAATGTTGGTAATTTGCGTCAATTTGACATCAGGATGTGACGTTTGGAAGATGTTGGATTTTGGTTACATAACATCACTACTTAAAACCAACAAATTATCAACGTCTATTGATGTTAGAATGGCAGGTTGAACTGACGTTAAAATTCAGATGTTTATCAGACGTTGGGATTTGGTCACCATACCTTACAGCTTAATGTTGGTAACTTACGTCAATTTGACATCAGGATGTGACGTTTGGAAGATGTTGGATTTTGATTACATAACATCACTACTTATAACCAACAAATTATCAACGTCTATTGGTGTTAGAATGGCAGGTTGAATGGCAGGTTGATGTTAAAATTCAGACGTTAATCAGACATTGGGATTTGGTCACCATACCTTACAACTAAATGTTGGTAATTTACATCAATTGGACATCAGGATGTGACGTTTGGAAGATGTTGGATTTTGGTTGCATAACATCACAGAATAAAACCAACAAATAATCAACGTCTATTGGTGTTAGAATGGCAAGTTGAACTGACGTTAAAATTCAGACGTTAATCAGAGGTTGGGATTTGGTCACCATACCTTACAACTAAATGTTGGTAATTTACATCAATTGGACATCAGGATGTGATGTTTGGAAGATGTTGGATTTTGGTTACATAACATCAGTACTTAAAACCAACAAATTATCAACGTCTATTGATGTTAGAATGGCAGGTTGAACTGACGTTAAATTTCAGAAATTAATCAAACGTTGGGATTTGGTCACCATAACTTACAGCTTAATGTTGGTAATTTACGTCAATTTGACATCAGGATGTGACGTTTGGAAGATGTTGGATTTTGGTTACATAACATCACTACTTATAACCAACAAATTATCAACGTCTATTGGTGTTAGAATGGCAGGTTGAACTGACGTTAAAATTCAGACGTTTATCAGACATTGGGATTTGGTCACCATACCTTACAGCTTAATGTTGGTAATTTACGTCAATTTGACATCAGGATGTGACATTTGGAAGATGTTGGATTTTGGTTACATAACATCGCAAATTAAAACCAACACATTTTCAATGTCTATTGATGTTAGAATGGCAGGTTGAACAGACGTTAAAATTCAGATGTTTAACCAACGTTGGGATTTGGTCACCATAACTTGCTGCTTAATGTTGGTAATTTGCGTCAATTTGACATCAGGATGTGACGTTTGGAAGATGTTGGATTTTGGTTACATAACATCACTACTTAAAACCAACAAATTATCAACGTCTATTGATGTTAGAATGGCAGGTTGAACTGACTTTAAAATTCAGATGTTTATCAGACGTTGGGATTTGGTCACCATACCTTACAGCTTAATGTTGGTAACTTACGTCAATTTGACATCAGGATGTGACGTTTGGAAGATGTTGGATTTTGATTACATAACATCACTACTTATAACCAACAAATTATCAACGTCTATTGGTGTTAGAATGGCAGGTTGAATGGCAGGTTGATGTTAAAATTCAGACGTTAATCAGACATTGGGATTTGGTCACCATACCTTACAACTAAATGTTGGTAATTTACATCAATTGGACATCAGGATGTGACGTTTGGAAGATGTTGGATTTTGGTTGCATAACATCACTACTTAAAACCAACAAATTATCAACGTCTATTGATGTTAGAATGGCAGGTTGAACTGACGTTAAAATTCAGACGTTTATCAGACGTTGGGATTTGGTCACCATACCTTACAGCTTAATGTTGGTAATTTACATCAATTTGACATCAGGATGTGACGTTTGGAAGATGTTGAATTTTGGTTACATAACATCACTACTTAAAACCAACAAATTATCAACGTCTATTGATGTTTGAATGGCAGGTTGAACTGACGTTAAAATTCAGACGTTAATTAGATGTTGGGATTTGGTCATCATACCTTACAGCTTAATGTTGGTAATTTTCATCAATTTGACATCAGGATGTGATGTTTGGAAGATGTTGGATTTTGGTTACATAACATCACTACTTAAAACCAACAAATTATCAACGTCTATTGATGTTAGAATGGCAGGTTGAACTGACGTTAAAATTCAGAAATTAATCAAACGTTGGGATTTGGTCACCATAACTTACAGCTTAATGTTGGTAATTTACGTCAATTTGACATCAGGATGTGACGTTTGGAAGATGTTGGATTTTGGTTACATAACATCACTACTTATAACCAACAAATTATCAACGTCTATTGGTGTTAGAATGGCAGGTTGAACTGACGTTAAAATTCAGACGTTTATCAGACATTGGGATTTGGTCACCATACCTTACAGCTTAATGTTGGTAATTTACGTCAATTTGACATCAGGATGTGACATTTGAAAGATGTTGGATTTTGGTTGCATAACATCACAGAATAAAACCAACAAATAATCAACGTCTATTGATGTTAGAATGGCAGGTTGAACTGATGTTAAAATTCAGACGTTAATCAGAGGTTGGGATTTGGTCACCATACCTTACAACTAAATGTTGGTAATTTACATCAATTGGACATCAGGATGTGACGTTTGGAAGATGTTGGATTTTGGTTGCATAACATCACTACTTCAAACCAACAAATTATCAACGTCTATTGATGTTAGAATGGCAAGTTGAACTGACGTTAAAATTCAGACGTTTATCAGACGTTGGGATTTGGTCACCATACCTTACAGCTTAATGCTGGTAATTTACATCAATTTGACATCAGGATGTGATGTTTGGAAGATGTTGGATTTTGGTTACATAACATCACTACCTATAACCAACAAATTATCAACGTCTATTGGTGTTAGAATGGCAAGTTGAACTGACGTTAAAATTCAGACGTTAATCAGACATTGGGATTTGGTCACCATACCTTACAGCTTAATGTTGGTAATTTACGTCAATTTGACATCAGGATGTGACGTTTGGAAGATGTTGGATTTTGGTTGCATAACATCACTACTTAAATCCAACAAATTATCAACGTCTATTGATGTTAGAATGGCAGGTTGAACTGACTTTAAAATTCAGACGTTTATCAGACGTTGGGATTTGGTCACCATACCTTACAGCTTAATGTTGGTAATTTACATCAATTTGACATCAGGATGTGACGTTTGGAAGATGTTGAATTTTGGTTACATAACATCACTACTTAAAACCAACAAATTATCAACGTCTATTGATGTTTGAATGGCAGGTTGAACTGACGTTAAAATTCAGACGTTAATTAGATGTTGGGATTTGGTCATCATACCTTACAGCTTAATGTTGGTAATTTTCATCAATTTGACATCAGGATGTGATGTTTGGAAGATGTTGGATTTTGGTTACATAACATCACTACTTAAAACCAACAAATTATCAACGTCTATTGATGTTAGAATGGCAGGTTGAACTGACGTTAAAATTCAGAAATTAATCAAACGTTGGGATTTGGTCACCATAACTTACAGCTTAATGTTGGTAATTTACGTCAATTTGACATCAGGATGTGACGTTTGGAAGATGTTGGATTTTGGTTACATAACATCACTACTTATAACCAACAAATTATCAACGTCTATTGGTGTTAGAATGGCAGGTTGAACTGACGTTAAAATTCAGACGTTTATCAGACATTGGGATTTGGTCACCATACCTTACAGCTTAATGTTGGTAATTTACGTCAATTTGACATCAGGATGTGACATTTGAAAGATGTTGGATTTTGGTTGCATAACATCACAGAATAAAACCAACAAATAATCAACGTCTATTGATGTTAGAATGGCAGGTTGAACTGATGTTAAAATTCAGACGTTAATCAGAGGTTGGGATTTGGTCACCATACCTTACAACTAAATGTTGGTAATTTACATCAATTGGACATCAGGATGTGACGTTTGGAAGATGTTGGATTTTGGTTGCATAACATCACTACTTCAAACCAACAAATTATCAACGTCTATTGATGTTAGAATGGCAAGTTGAACTGACGTTAAAATTCAGACGTTAATCAGACGTTGGGATTTGGTCACCATACCTTACAGCTTAATGCTGGTAATTTACATCAATTTGACATCAGGATGTGATGTTTGGAAGATGTTGGATTTTGGTTACATAACATCACTACCTATAACCAACAAATTATCAACGTCTATTGGTGTTAGAATGGCAGGTTGAACTGACTTTAAAATTCAGACGTTTATCAGACGTTGGGATTTGGTCACCATACCTTACAGCTTAATGTTGGTAATTTACATCAATTTGACATCAGGATGTGACGTTTGGAAGATGTTGAATTTTGGTTACATAACATCACTACTTAAAACCAACAAATTATCAACGTCTATTGATGTTTGAATGGCAGGTTGAACTGACGTTAAAATTCAGACGTTAATCAGACATTGGGATTTGGTCACCATACCTTACAGCTTAATGTTGGTAATTTACGTCAATTTGACATCAGGATGTGACATTTGAAAGATGTTGGATTTTGGTTGCATAACATCACAAAATAAAACCAACAAATTATCAACGTCTATTGATGTTAGAATGGCAGGTTGAACTGACGTTAAAATTCAGACGTTAATCAGAGGTTGGGATTTGGTCACCATACCTTACAACTAAATGTTGGTAATTTACATCAATTTGATATCAGGATGTGACGTTTGGAAGATGTTGGATTTTGGTTGCATAACATCACTACTTCAAACCAACAAATTATCAACGTCTATTGATGTTAGAATGGCAAGTTGAACTGATGTTAAAATTCAGACGTTTATCAGACGTTGGGATTTGGTCACCATACCTTACAGCTTAATGTTGGTAATTTACATCAATTTGACATCAGGATGTGATGTTTGGAAGATGTTGGATTTTGGTTGCATAACATCACTACTTCAAACCAACAAATTATCAACGTCTATTGATGTTAGAATGGCAAGTTGAACTGACGTTAAAATTCAGACGTTTATCAGACGTTGGGATTTGGTCACCATACCTTACAGCTTAATGCTGGTAATTTACATCAATTTGACATCAGGATGTGATGTTTGGAAGATGTTGGATTTTGGTTACATAACATCACTACCTATAACCAACAAATTATCAACGTCTATTGGTGTTAGAATGGCAAGTTGAACTGACGTTAAAATTCAGACGTTAATCAGACATTGGGATTTGGTCACCATACCTTACAGCTTAATGTTGGTAATTTACGTCAATTTGACATCAGGATGTGACGTTTGGAAGATGTTGGATTTTGGTTGCATAACATCACTACTTAAAACCAACAAATTATCAACGTCTATTGATGTTAGAATGGCAGGTTGAACTGACTTTAAAATTCAGACGTTTATCAGACGTTGGGATTTGGTCACCATACCTTACAGCTTAATGTTGGTAATTTACATCAATTTGACATCAGGATGTGACGTTTGGAAGATGTTGAATTTTGGTTACATAACATCACTACTTAAAACCAACAAATTATCAACGTCTATTGATGTTTGAATGGCAGGTTGAACTGACGTTAAAATTCAGACGTTAATTAGATGTTGGGATTTGGTCATCATACCTTACAGCTTAATGTTGGTAATTTTCATCAATTTGACATCAGGATGTGATGTTTGGAAGATGTTGGATTTTGGTTACATAACATCACTACTTAAAACCAACAAATTATCAACGTCTATTGATGTTAGAATGGCAGGTTGAACTGACGTTAAAATTCAGAAATTAATCAAACGTTGGGATTTGGTCACCATAACTTACAGCTTAATGTTGGTAATTTACGTCAATTTGACATCAGGATGTGACGTTTGGAAGATGTTGGATTTTGGTTACATAACATCACTACTTATAACCAACAAATTATCAACGTCTATTGGTGTTAGAATGGCAGGTTGAACTGACGTTAAAATTCAGACGTTTATCAGACATTGGGATTTGGTCACCATACCTTACAGCTTAATGTTGGTAATTTACGTCAATTTGACATCAGGATGTGACATTTGAAAGATGTTGGATTTTGGTTGCATAACATCACAGAATAAAACCAACAAATAAACAACGTCTATTGATGTTAGAATGGCAGGTTGAACTGATGTTAAAATTCAGACGTTAATCAGAGGTTGGGATTTGGTCACCATACCTTACAACTAAATGTTGGTAATTTACATCAATTGGACATCAGGATGTGACGTTTGGAAGATGTTGGATTTTGGTTGCATAACATCACTACTTCAAACCAACAAATTATCAACGTCTATTGATGTTAGAATGGCAAGTTGAACTGACGTTAAAATTCAGACGTTTATCAGACGTTGGGATTTGGTCACCATACCTTACAGCTTAATGCTGGTAATTTACATCAATTTGACATCAGGATGTGATGTTTGGAAGATGTTGGATTTTGGTTACATAACATCACTACCTATAACCAACAAATTATCAACGTCTATTGGTGTTAGAATGGCAAGTTGAACTGACGTTAAAATTCAGACGTTAATCAGACATTGGGATTTGGTCACCATACCTTACAGCTTAATGTTGGTAATTTACGTCAATTTGACATCAGGATGTGACGTTTGGAAGATGTTGGATTTTGGTTGCATAACATCACTACTTAAAACCAACAAATTATCAACGTCTATTGATGTTAGAATGGCAGGTTGAACTGACTTTAAAATTCAGACGTTTATCAGACGTTGGGATTTGGTCACCATACCTTACAGCTTAATGTTGGTAATTTACATCAATTTGACATCAGGATGTGACGTTTGGAAGATGTTGAATTTTGGTTACATAACATCACTACTTAAAACCAACAAATTATCAACGTCTATTGATGTTTGAATGGCAGGTTGAACTGACGTTAAAATTCAGACGTTAATCAGACATTGGGATTTGGTCACCATACCTTACAGCTTAATGTTGGTAATTTACGTCAATTTGACATCAGGATGTGACATTTGAAAGATGTTGGATTTTGGTTGCATAACATCACAAAATAAAACCAACAAATTATCAACGTCTATTGATGTTAGAATGGCAGGTTGAACTGACGTTAAAATTCAGACATTAATCAGAGGTTGGGATTTTGTCACCATACCTTACAACTAAATGTTGGTAATTTACATCAATTTGATATCAGGATGTGACGTTTGGAAGATGTTGGATTTTGGTTGCATAACATCACTACTTCAAACCAACAAATTATCAACGTCTATTGATGTTAGAATGGCAAGTTGAACTGATGTTAAAATTCAGACGTTTATCAGACGTTGGGATTTGGTCACCATACCTTACAGCTTAATGTTGGTAATTTACATCAATTTGACATCAGGATGTGATGTTTGGAAGATGTTGGATTTTGGTTACATAACATCACTACTTAAAACCAACAAATTATCAACGTCTATTGATGTTAGAATGGCAGGTTGAACTGACGTTAAAATTCAGAAATTAATCAAACGTTGGGATTTGGTCACCATAACTTGCAGCTTAATGTTGGTAATTTACGTCAATTTGACATCAGGATGTGACGTTTGGAAGATGTTGGATTTTGGTTACATAACATCACTACTTATAACCAACAAATTATCAACGTCTATTGGTGTTAGAATGGCAGGTTGAACTGACGTTAAAATTCAGACGTTTATCAGACATTGGGATTTGGTCACCATACCTTACAGCTTAATGTTGGTAATTTACGTCAATTTGACATCAGGATGTGACATTTGAAAGATGTTGGATTTTGGTTGCATAACATCACAGAATAAAACCAACAAATAATCAACGTCTATTGATGTTAGAATGGCAGGTTGAACTGATGTTAAAATTCAGACGTTAATCAGAGGTTGGGATTTGGTCACCATACCTTACAACTAAATGTTGGTAATTTACATCAATTGGACATCAGGATGTGACGTTTGGAAGATGTTGGATTTTGGTTGCATAACATCACTACTTCAAACCAACAAATTATCAACGTCTATTGATGTTAGAATGGCAAGTTGAACTGACGTTAAAATTCAGACGTTTATCAGACGTTGGGATTTGGTCACCATACCTTACAGCTTAATGCTGGTAATTTACATCAATTTGACATCAGGATGTGATGTTTGGAAGATGTTGGATTTTGGTTACATAACATCACTACCTATAACCAACAAATTATCAACGTCTATTGGTGTTAGAATGGCAAGTTGAACTGACGTTAAAATTCAGACGTTAATCAGACATTGGGATTTGGTCACCATACCTTACAGCTTAATGTTGGTAATTTACGTCAATTTGACATCAGGATGTGACGTTTGGAAGATGTTGGATTTTGGTTGCATAACATCACTACTTAAAACCAACAAATTATCAACGTCTATTGATGTTAGAATGGCAGGTTGAACTGACTTTAAAATTCAGACGTTTATCAGACGTTGGGATTTGGTCACCATACCTTACAGCTTAATGTTGGTAATTTACATCAATTTGACATCAGGATGTGACGTTTGGAAGATGTTGAATTTTGGTTACATAACATCACTACTTAAAACCAACAAATTATCAACGTCTATTGATGTTTGAATGGCAGGTTGAACTGACGTTAAAATTCAGACGTTAATCAGACATTGGGATTTGGTCACCATACCTTACAGCTTAATGTTGGTAATTTACGTCAATTTGACATCAGGATGTGACATTTGAAAGATGTTGGATTTTGGTTGCATAACATCACAAAATAAAACCAACAAATTATCAACGTCTATTGATGTTAGAATGGCAGGTTGAACTGACGTTAAAATTCAGACGTTAATCAGAGGTTGGGATTTGGTCACCATACCTTACAACTAAATGTTGGTAATTTACATCAATTTGATATCAGGATGTGACGTTTGGAAGATGTTGGATTTTGGTTGCATAACATCACTACTTCAAACCAACAAATTATCAACGTCTATTGATGTTAGAATGGCAAGTTGAACTGATGTTAAAATTCAGACGTTTATCAGACGTTGGGATTTGGTCACCATACCTTACAGCTTAATGTTGGTAATTTACATCAATTTGACATCAGGATGTGATGTTTGGAAGATGTTGGATTTTGGTTACATAACATCACTACTTAAAACCAACAAATTATCAACGTCTATTGATGTTAGAATGGCAGGTTGAACTGACGTTAAAATTCAGAAATTAATCAAACGTTGGGATTTGGTCACCATAACTTACAGCTTAATGTTGGTAATTTACGTCAATTTGACATCAGGATGTGACGTTTGGAAGATGTTGGATTTTGGTTACATAACATCACTACTTTTAACCAACAAATTATCAACGTCTATTGGTGTTAGAATGGCAAGTTGAACTGACATTAAAATTCAGACGTTTATCAGACATTGGGATTTGGTCACCATACCTTACAGCTTAATGTTGGTAATTTACGTCAATTTGACATCAGGATGTGACATTTGAAAGATGTTGGATTTTGGTTGCATAACATCACAAAATAAAACCAACAAATTATCAACGTCTATTGATGTTAGAATGGCAGGTTGAACTGACGTTAAAATTCAGACGTTAATCAGAGGTTGGGATTTGGTCACCATACCTTACAACTAAATGTTGGTAATTTACATCAATTGGACATCAGGATGTGACGTTTGGAAGATGTTGGATTTTGGTTGCATAACATCACTACTTAAAACCAACAAATTATCAATGTCTATTGATGTTAGAATGGTAAGTTGAACTGACGTTAAAATTCAGACGTTTATCAGACGTTGGGATTTGGTCACCATACCTTACAGCTTAATGTTGGTAATTTACATCAATTTGACATCAGGATGTGATGTTTGGAAGATGTTGGATTTTGGTTACATAACATCACTACTTATAACCAACAAATTATCAACGTCTATTGGTGTTAGAATGGCAAGTTGAACTGACATTAAAATTCAGACGTTAATCAGACATTGGGATTTGGTCACCATACCTTACAGCTTAATGTTGGTAATTTACGTCAATTTGACATCAGGATGTGACGTTTGGAAGATGTTGGATTTTGGTTGCATAACATCACTACTTAAAACCAACAAATTATCAACGTCTATTGATGTTAGAATGGCAGGTTGAACTGACGTTAAAATTCAGACGTTTATCAGACGTTGGGATTTGGTCACCATACCTTACAGCTTAATGTTGGTAATTTACATCAATTTGACATCAGGATGTGACGTTTGGAAGATGTTGAATTTTGGTTACATAACATCACTACTTAAAACCAACAAATTATCAACGTCTATTGATGTTTGAATGGCAGGTTGAACTGACGTTAAAATTCAGACGTTAATCAGAGGTTGGTATTTGGTCACCATACCTTACAACTAAATGTTGGTATTTTGCGTCTATTTGACATGAGGATATGAGGTTTATTAGACGTTGGATTGTGGTTACATAATATCATGACTTAAAACTAACAAAATATCAGTGTCATATGTCGTCAGTTTCTTATGTCAGTTTAACATCGGTATTAGACGTTACCCTGACGTAAAATTTTGGTCATCCGACGTCACGACCAACATTCAACCACATATCAACGTCTTTTGACGTTGGTGGCCAGCTGGGTTATGTATTCACTTCATCAACTATATACGCTTATGCTATTACAGTGAAGTCCAGTAGAGTGATGTCATGGCTGTACCCACCCTATCCAGAAATCTTAGCAATTGTTAAGTTAATCAGTATTTTTTATTATTCTTATTGTTAATCTGTAATTGATTCATTAATGTGGCGTACATTTTGAGGTGCGTTCCTCTCCCCCTTTTTACTCATCTCTAATATGGAGAGAGGAGATATGAGGAGAGAAGATACACACTATCTAATGCTAAAAGGCTGTTTATTTCTGTTGTCAGAATAAAATCTCAACGGTCAAAAAAATACACCACGCAGCATCTCTATTTATCCGTAACCATATGTTACATTTGATGCCGTGACCGTCCTGGACTTTGAAGATCATCACTTGCTTCATCTTTCTTGCATCACCTGCTCGCGCTGCTCGGTCCCATTGTGATCGAACTGTCTTCTCTGCTCCGTTGTCTGCGCGCATGATTTCCTAAATCCAATTAACCTTCATATATTGTTTTTCAAAAAAAAAAAAAAAAAACTATTTGGTTTAAACCCTAAGAACTGCCATTTACATTCTGGCTTTTCTTTAGAAATATGTAATTCATGTACTATACTAAGGCCATATAACAAAACACTTAAAATACAAAAATAATTCACCAGTAGGTTTGGAAAAGTAAAACAAAAAATGGCAGAAAGGTACTTTAAAACAGTGTGAGTTTCCTCAAATGTGTGGAAGTATACATTTGACACTTATTCATGGCATACATCAGTTCCATCAACCGTTTGCAAACCTCTGCTGTGTTGTCACACTTTGTCAATACCCCACAGGGATCTTCAGTATGTGCAGTGTAGTGAAAGAATGCTCAAGTGTAGTCACCTCAGTTGTATCCCTTGTTAAATTCCAGCTCTATAATTAAACATTTAGAGATTATGTACATGTTCTGTTCTCTTCAATATATTTTCTTTAAAAATATTTAACGAAAAACTGTAAACTGCTTATGCATGCAAATTCATTAACTACAGAACATCAAATGTTAAAGATTATCAGGTTATAGTACAAACGGTTATACAACAGATTATGCTACAACGGATGCTAAAGATCTCATCTAAATAACTTATATTAACTTCCTATCTGCTTTTCTCTCTGCCCACCTGCATTTTTCACTGCCCCACTAGGTTTCTTACTGCAGTCCATCTTTACATAATTACATAAAGGAAATGAATTAGTTCATGTTCATAGTTAATTTAGAAAAAAATAACTAACTTCACAGTTCCAAAAAACACTAATTCACATGCTTTTGTTTATTTTTTTCTCTCAGTAAATAGGCTTCTATCGCTTTCAATATAACCTCCTTCAATCCATTAATCACTAACCCAAAATCACTGGTACTCCCTAACAAAGAATTAGTGTATGAGGAATTTATATATATATATATATATATATATATATATATATATATATATATATATATATATATATATATATATATATATATATATATATTAAAACAATACATTACACCAAAAACCAGCACTGAGATTGAGAATGCATTTTAACCTACTTAGCTAGTACGTTATGTCTTCTTAATGTGTTTAAGCTGTTTTATTTTTTATACTGAGGTATGCGCTACTGTGTAACATAAAAACCCACAAAAATGCTCACATCGTCTTGTAAAATAAGCCATCAAACCACATAATTACTCAAATTAAAATAACTTATGTATGAGCGATCGTCATGTCATTTAAATATTTTCTATGTCAGAGGGGAAAAAAAGAGCTAGCTAGAGTTAAACAGGTTAGCTAAAATTTGTCATTGGAAAAAAATAAACGGTTCAATATTACATATGGTAACACTTCTTCTGTGAAAACCTCCCCTTTAGGGCGGGGGGAATTTGAGAAGCTCCCGGCTTAGAGGTTACGTGGTGTGTAGTAGGCCGCTAGCTGTTAGCATTCAGGACACATACTCCGGAGTGGGTTACACCAAGGCTAGTTTATTTAGCTACATACACAGACCATACAAAGCCAGGTCACACGGCTACTACCCCAGCCGTTCATACATAAAGAAAAAGGGCAGCGCGGAGCTTCTTGACAGTGTTACTGGGTTCAGTAGAGTTTACACTAAATTGGAATGCAGCCTAAAGCTGATACACCAGCTTACCCTCTTCTCCTTGGAGGTCACTCTACTGGCCCCACCCCTCACTGGAGAGACCCTTATATACCTGCACCCATATATAAACATAGAGGTCCCCTCTCTTAAAGGCACAGTGTAGCTGTAACCGTTACAATATGTAACGTATAGCAGTTGACAGAATGACGTACATAACATTAACGATGTTAACTACATTTGGGCGATGACAAAATACTTATCCAAAAAAAAAAGGTTAAACTGAAACACTTACGGAATTAAGCTCTTCCCTGAGGCCGGTGAGAGCTGCTCGCGTGCTGCAGTCACAGAAAAGAGCACGAATCTTCATCGCCTTCTTCTGTGTTTTACAGTGGTTCGCTTCTGCCACCTTCCGTTTTCTCGTTCAGAGTTCATTCATTTCAAAGCTTTCGTTTCAGTCCTGTCATCTTCAAAAACTTAATAACAATTTCCTCCCTTCAGCACGGCACTGTCTCCTTATTAACCCTATTTATCATAATCATTTCTGTCGTTCGTGTCCCAGTCATTACATCAATATTCTAAAATATTACAGAGCTTACCTATAACTATATGGCATTTAACAAGTATTGTTACTTGTATTGTCTTTTAACAATACAACTGCAATGGCAATCGCCTCTCCAGCCGACAGTGCCAACGTGCAGCCACCTCAAGTGTAATCACTTGGGTGCTGCATTAATGCTGAGCCTAACCCGCTGACAGTGCCAATGTGCAGCCAGAATTGGGCCAGATGCAGGATGCTGTATTCATGCCTAACCTCAGCCAGCTGACAGTGCCAACGTGCATCGGGAATTTGGCCAGACGTGTAGTGCCGCATTCACGCCGATTCTTGCTCAAACTCGGCCCTGAGTGTTGTGGCTGAGGCGCGGCTCAAATCACTCGGCCCTAGTCCAGCAAGCCATAACTAAATTGCGAAGTCCGGACCATGATCGAGTTTGAGCCAGAAGCACGTCATTGATAGAATAACACACATAAAATTAACAATGTTAACTACATTTGTGCTGTACAAAAATACTTGTGTATCCAAAATTATGAGGTTAAACTGAAATTCCTCGTCTTCGTCTGTGTTTTTACAGCGGTTCGCTTCTGCCACCTTCAGGTTTCTCATCTTGAGTTCATTCATTTTAAAGCTGTTCCGGTCCAGTCATCTTAAACAATTTACATAACAACATCCATATTAACCCTCTTTATTATAATAATTCCTGTCTCTGATAAGTGTAGTGTGCTAACTGGCAATCTTCTTGCCAGCCAACAGTGCCAACATGCAGCCGGAAATGGGCAACACATGGCGTGCTGCATTCACGCTGAGATGGCAGGCAGCCAACAGTGCAGAGCCTGAGCCAGAATTGGCCCAGATCTATCTTGCTAGCTGGGAGATGTTTAATTACTTTTTTAAACAAATTGAAGACAAGTTATTTTCAGGCATTTTTTTTTATAAAGACACAAATTGAGTTAAAATGATAAAAGTGCTTTTTAGAAACAACACAGATTAAACCATATGATGACTGAGGCTACTAAAATATTCAACATGTGTGCTGATATAATTTTTCCTTTAAGAAGGCCAAAGTCTTTTTCTGCTTTACTATTCCAAGTCAAAAGTCCTCCTTTTGGCAAGGAAGTAAGAGGTGCCACTACAGAGCTAAAACCACAAATTAACCTCATGTAGAAATTAGCAAAACCCAGGAAACATTGTAATTTTTTGCAACTACGTTTTATCCAATCAGGTCAACTGTACTCTCATATATGAACACCCTCCCTTGATTGATGATGTAGTCCAAAAAGGCTATCTGATGAAACTAGCACTTTTCAGCTTTGCCATTATTTGAAGAAGTTATTTTTTTCCTTTAAACACATGCCTTACATGTTGAACGTGTGAATAAACCCTGAATAAATCAAAATATCATTAGTATATGATTATAAATTTCCCTGGCAAATCCCTAAAAACCCCACTGATGAAAGACTGATAAACAGAAGGAGCATTTATGAGCTCATAACTCATTACTAAATATTCATTTTGGTTCCAGTGCGCCATAGAATGATGGCTCTGCGAAATCAAAAATGTTTTTTTTTTGCATTTTAATGTCTTGTGTCTTTGTGTTTTTTCTCAAACTGCTTGTGGAGTCATTCAATATGATTGACAGACTCTTCTAAACATCCAATCATCACTCAAGGCCATTAACAGAGACTCGGCTCACAGCTCTGCTGCCCCTTTGTTCACCAACAGAGTGCAGGAGGCGCAAACAAACCTGGATTCTGTGCTGGGCTCCGAAAAGGTGCTTCAATCCTATGCTTCCTAAAATCCTGGATTTTGGAAAAAAATTGGAGTGAGGAGCCCATCTTCAAGCTTTAGCAACTGGCAGATGTTTCAAATTGCAGCTGGCACAGACATCAATGAATACACAAAATCCATCACAAGCTACATCAGTAAATTCACTGACAACATTGTTCCAAAGTCAATGTCAAAATATTTCTTTAACACTGAGACTTGAGGAACCTGAGAGGGATCCATGTGCAAGTCAAAAACAGTTTATTGAAGCAAGGAAAATCAATTAGCTTAGTTGGGATACAGAAAAAGTTCAAAAACCAAAAGACAGAAAACCGGGCAAAATGATCAAAAATGTCCCAATCAGAAACCTTGGATCAAAGCTGAGATCCAAGCCAAATTAAGAGCTTGGATCATGACCTACAACTCTGGTGACCTGGAAAGACACAGGAAAGCCAGATTATGACATTCAGAGATACAGCCGCCTGGCCAAAAAGAGCTACAGGGACAGAAGAAAACCACCAGCTTTAAGAAAACCATAATTGTTCCAGTTCCAAAGAAACCACCTATCACCCATGCCTGAGTGACTACCACCACATTGCACATCAGCAGCCATGAAGTGCCTGGAACGGCTGGTCTAAGCTGTATACACATGACTGTGTAGCCAAACACACATCAAACACCATCTTCAGATTTGCTGTTGATACTACCATCCTCTAACATCACAGATGGTGACAAGGCTTGTAGTGGAAGGAGGACGAAATATGATGATCACCTTCAGGATTATGGATTATTCAAGTCATTTGTTCAGAGCAAGCCAAAGACTACCCATCTGCCCTCCAAGTTCCTAATCACACAGGAATCCTATAGTCCTCCGCTCGGGCAATAATGATTGCAATAAAACCATCCCCACACACACCACACACGCATATGGCCAATGTTTGATAACCAGAAAGTTCCTCTTCCTAAATTCTGAAACAATCATTATGGCTGTCTCTAGTTTAACCCTGTGATGCGCACAAGAAGGGCTGTCCTCACACTAAATGGTATGTCTAAAGTTTATGATCATTAGCTATTATACTGGTGACCACAGCCCATCAAACAGCTCTTTCTAAGTTACAGAGGAGTCAATCATGTGATCCAACATCCTCCCACATTCTGGTCAACCATATCCTGACAATTAACTCTTAACTTGTCACATGATGAAGCCCAGGATTCTCCCTAAAGCCATCTATCATCCTAAATATCAGGTCCAATCTCAAAGGAAATCAACAGATGGGTCAAATTAGAAGTTAAAGTGATCTCTCTCTCAACCCTCTTCTAAAGAGAGCTGTTGAGATCTTAATATTAAAAATCTACTTTCCTACTGATAACTTCAAGAAAATACCTACATCAAACAACAGGACTTTGTGACAATTAAACTGATACCACACTCGATGACAAGGATCCTTTATTTTAAAGTTTAATTTAAATCGGACATTTGTAATAAAACTGGTGGAAAAAACATGGACCAACTGTGCCTCCAAGTGGATATTTGGAATACAATACTTCACAAAACCCATCCTTGTTTTCCATCTTTCCATCTCTCTCTTCCCTATATATACAAGCGAGTTAGTTAAGAAAGCGGAGTTAAGTGATGAAGAAAAAAAAAAACATGGGTCTGCTAGCTCTGGCTCAGAAGAAAAGGACACACCTGAGAACTTGGAAAGGGGACGCTCTTACCAGTTCTGGAATTTAAGCTTAACTGAGCTCCATATCTAAGTCCTTTAAGAAAACATCTTGTAACTTAGTGTTTTGTTTTCTTTCATTGCCCAGTACAGCATTTTATCAAAGACTGATTAAAAGGCTTGTAAAACTTATTTCTTGGCCAGAATAAGGAATCACACCTGAGATTAGCCAATAGATATGACAGAAATTCATGACTTCAGACACCAATTCTGAAACTGATCCACAAGGCACACCAGCCACCTTTTGGCTCCAATCTACCCTCCCAGTCAGAAGTGCTACAGGCTCTGCTCATCTAGAGCCAAAAACATTGACCTTCCTTGCACCTGTAAAGCAAAGGAACTGCACTGCGGACCACATTCCTAAAACCCCAGAGAGGTCTGGCTTTCGACAGCACTGCGGGCATGACCGTTTGTGTATCACAGCGAGTCAATTCTGGAGCATCCTTCTCAATGGAAGCAGATACGGCGGGTTTCGACGGCTTGGTGAGATTGACAAATAGTAAGCCTTTGATCTATCTTTCACAGTTGGTGTCTAATTAATCCCTTGATAAAATTCCACCTTAGGCATTAGTTAACTTACATTACAGATCATATTTAGTCACACATAACTGATATCACAAAAAGGAGTTAATAATAACAATATTAATAATAACAATAATCAGTAATTAATAACCACAATTAAGCACAAATAATCCAAATACTGTTCTCACAGAGACGAGGTCCACATTCTGTCAGAGTGGTCCTTGGACAACTATCTTTGTCTTTACACCAGCAAAACAAAAGAGATGATTGTGGACTACAGGAAACTGCAGAAGGGTGGTCACTCTCCCCTATATATCAATGGAACCAAAGTGTAGAGCTTCAGCAGTGTTAAGTTCCTTGTTGACCTCACCTGGTCCCTGCACACCAACACTTGTGAAATCTGCCGGTCTGTAAATCTTCTTCTTCCGACGGCTCAGGAAATTTGGCCTGTATCTTGACATCCTCACCAATGTCAAAAGATGCATCAGAGAGCATCCTCACAGGCTACACCACTGTCTGTTATGGAAGCTGCACCACCTGTAGTGGAGATGAACAGATTATTCATTTTTAATAAAAGATATACTTTTTGGGCACTTAATATGACGAAGTTATCTTAATATGCAGAAAGACCTTTCTCCACTCTCAGTGTCTCATCTCACCATGCAAGCAGATGGGAATTTGAGATAACACAAAGAAGGGTCATAAACCACTCTCCAGGGACATTTTTTTTATGACACTAGGCGACACAGGGTCAAGAGAGGATTCTTTTGGGGGACACTCCCAAGGATCAGTTTATGCTCTGTATAAAACTGCTTAATTAAGAACTTCTCAAACTACAGAAAATTCTTTTTTAGATTTTATTAAACCTTAATTCCCATTGGTTTAATACAGTTTGAAGTTACATATGTGTACAAATGTGTGAAATTAATTCCATTTGGACAATCAAAAGGGGTGGAATTAATGTGTTTAAAGTCACTTTTTATATGAATTTCTGTAGAACCAAGGTAGCCACATACTCTGTGTTATCTGATTAAGAATAATGTAAAACATGGTTTGTCTTAATGATATTAATATATTATCTTTTATATTGCAAACATATGATTCAAAATCTTGGGGTAGTCATTCAACAGGATGGTCTTCAAGTCTTTGTCTTGTCAAGTGTCAAATTTTATGTGATGTCACTACCAAGTTACAGTAAACAGCCAATCAGGAGCAAGAGAGGCTCCAATCCTCAATCTCCAATCAGGACCAATCAGGTATTCAAGGCAGGTTTTCTAAACTCTGGTTAAAAACCCAGTGGCACTCTCTTCTGCCCCTTTCTCTCTCTCTTTTCACCTTTTTGCGAAATGCACTCTTTATACACTTTTTGAGAATTTTTGGAGAGGAAAATATTTTTCTGAAGAACGTCTCTGTTCTGCTTCCAGCAAACAATGCTTCTCAGATAGGGTAAGTCAGAGACCTCTGATCTTCAAAGTGATGACAAAAATTACCGAACCAGCAATGGAGAAGTCGGCCACATGCACCCTCAGAATGACCTTCTGAGATGAGGCCCAAGAGAGACCTGCATGGACGTGTCTCTCACAAGGTGGCAGATCAGTGATGACGGAGAATCCCCACAGAGAACTTCAGAACGCCACCAGCTCCGACAGAGGGGTCGCCTTGTCTCTGAAAAGGGGAAGAAAAGGAACGCCCGCGGCTGCAGCGATACAAGGCCACCTCTAGTGATACGCAAGGTCACATGGTTTCATTTCCTTATAGCTCAGGAGTGGTGCTGAATGCTTGCTGGGATAAACTATAGCCTTTTTATAATTTAGGGTAATTATCATAGAGAAATTCCCTCATATATTAATCTCCCTGTTCCCTCATGTATCACTGTAATCCATTTCATTATATGAATGTATAATCAATATTCTTTATTTGATATTACAATTAATAAACCAGTTGTGTGATAAAACCAATCCTTGGTTATTTGTGTGTGCACTTTTCTTGTACCAAATTTTTCCTTCTAGTTCAGATTCAATTTCGGAGCCAAGAACCTACAGCGGGTCAATGAGCATAATAATTAATTAATAATAATTAATTCTAGCTAATTCTGCTGTATAATATGTGTAATAATGGGGGGTGTATAGGAGTAGTCAAGGAGTGAGGGAAGGAGGTACGTGCAGGAAACTTTAAGAACAATAACCAAACAGAAACTAGAGCGAGGGAAGCTAAACACAAGGGCAAAACACAGAGGCTAAAGAGCTAAACACAAAGGACCAGGCTAAACAGTAATCAAGGAATCTAAACACTAAACAAGGACTATACAGAACAAAGGGGCTAAACACAGAGCACAGCTAAACACAGAGCGCAGCTAAACACAGAGCGCAGCTAAACACAGAGCGTGAACATACATACAATGACTCACAAACAGAAAACACTGACAAGGACTATATAAAGACAACACCAACAAGAAACACCTGGGCACTAATTAAGACACATGACACTAGAAACACAACGGAAGGGTATCACATGACCTGGGACACAGGACAAGGGGAGCACAAACAAGAAACAATACAGAACACAAAACTAAGCACATTACAATATGTGAAGATGGCCTACTTGTCCAAGCTAAAATTGGACAGGTAAAGACATTACATATTTTTTAATGACTCCCAAACACAGAGTTTAACCAAATGAATTATCATTGACTCTGCTATGAAGCGTTTATGCCCCCGCAACTTCTGCATAACTACTTGTTCCACTACAATTCCTCAGTAGACACTCTGATTGAACTGCATTCAGTCCCAGAACAATAGATCCCACAGATACATTCACAAATGCTGGTCTATTGTTTCTCTCCATAAATCCGTAATTAAAACTCCACCACCAAAGACATAAGGAAGAGTTTGTTTACTTGTCTTTTCTTGACAGTAAGAAGTGTGAATTTCTCTTGTGCTCAACACTCTCTTGGAAGAATCTTTCTGAATTCTGTCTGATAGTCATCTTTTTCTGCTAAACAAAACCTACAGCAGTACCTTGCGCTGAAAAACTATTACCAGACCAAATAAACTATGTAAACCCAGATTATCGCCCGTAAACTGTAATGCACTGCCACATACACAAACACCATATAAAGGAATCTCAATACCTTCACTTTCCAAAACTTTAAAATCTCGAACAACAGGAGCAAGAATTTCACGAAAACCATACCTTTTAATATCTTGAACATGAAATAAAGCACACAGGTATATATTAGCCAAACAAGAATTCCATTTTGGAGAAAAAATCCTTAAAGTAAAATACATAGCACCCAATTTGTGAACACCTTGCTTGGATCCCAATGGGTTTGCAAGCTCGAAATCATCATAGAATATCTGGATCTGCACATGTGTATGTTTTCTCTCTCTCCCTGTCTCTGTAAAATTCTAGCTTCTGCAGTCTGTTCCAGTCCGTGTGTTTGTTCATCCATCTAGAGTTTGTTCCAGATTCCAGTTCATGTATTTGTTCATCGTCCTGAGTCCGGTCCACCATCCAGTCCATTTGTTCTGTCTGTCACCATTTTCTCTACGTCATCTCGGAGGGAATCATAAATACGTCTATGTGTACGCTGCTAGTCAGCCGTGTTTTGTGCTCTGTGTAGTGTATGTTGTGTATACACCGTGATATATATAAATACATATATTATATATATTTATATATTGTGTTTGTAGCGTTGACCTTATTCAAACTCTTATGATTACTGATATTTGACTAATAATAATAGTTAACATTTTATAATTGTCTTAAGTAATTAAAACGTTAACAAGTAGTTTGAGAATGAATAATGGCCTAGCTACGTGAGTTCTTCAGGATCTTCAGACTTTTAATGAACAGACTCCACAAACTGTGATTTCAAATAAAGGAAATATTTATTAACAAAACGTTTTTACAATTTACTTAACATAGCATAATCTCAAGATCTCACGTCATCAACACAAGTGAAGCCGATTCGAATTTAAAGATAAGCTAGGCGCTAGGACTTGTGACTAATGTGTTGCTAACTGAGGTTTTAATTAATGTATAAATTTATCAAGAGACTTAATTAGGCACCAAAAAAGTGAGTGAAGTTTGCTTGCTTACTCTTTTTGCCGTTTTCACCGAGCCGTCGGGTCCCGCTGTTTTACCTACGTGCTCCGGGTTTTTGCTTCTTGTCCTCCCCGCATCGTTGAAGGTAGACTCGCTGGAAAGGGGATTCCTTCCAGGTTGAGTCAGACACTCTTGGTCTTAGACGTGGTGACGTCAGTCGGGGGTTCCCCTTCGCGGAGGACTGCAGGCCTGGCTGGTCTTTCCCCTGAGTGGGATGGCGTCTCAGAGTCGTTAGCTCGTCACTCGAGTCTCCAGAAGCGGTGCCCTCAGAAGTCGGCTTATGACGCTAATGTATCCGCTATCAACTAATATAAAGGGGTGATATCTTATTCTGGCCACGAATAAGTTTCACCTGCTTTGATCAATCGTGAGATTAAACTTAGGTTGGGCGATAAACATAAACACAATAAAAAGAACAAAGGATTATTCGGAATTACTCGACGTTACTGGTAAATTTTCTTTCACACTCTAGCTGGCGCAAGACGTCTCCTGGGAAGCTGAGTGAGGTCCTTTTAGAGTCTTTGTTTCGTCGGCGTAAAGAAGAGAAGAACATCTCGCTTGGAGAGGTTGAAAATAAGAGAGAGAGTGTAAAACAAAGAGAAGAGTAAAATAAAAAAGAAAGAAGTGAAAAGTAGAAGACAAGTGTAGAAGTAGAGCAGAGTAGAAGTGAGCGCCGTGGTCCGGGCACACTCTTTTCAGAGTTGGCGCGGTCACGCCCAACTGGGAGGTATCCTTCCTTTGATTGGATCCTGGGTCTGAGGCTCACGTGACTTGTTTCACGTTTCAGAGAGAGAGAGAAAAGACACATGTATACACAAAATTGAATAACATAAAAATTACCTATACATACTTGTGGTATAGCATAATATGTGTCCTGGATTATTAATATCAAACATCTACGTGTATATATCTTGGGTACTTTATGATTACATCCCACTACAATATTATGTTAGAAGATATTAATTCGTTTTCTTAATTAGAGACAGAAACTTTCTTTCATGATTGAAACAGTAATACATCACTTCATTGGTTGGTAGACGTTCATCTGAGGACAACAAAAGAGGCTGACATTAATACATATTTGCATAAAACAATGTTCATGAACACTCGTTGCTCGGTGTGCATTTAGGAGTCAGTAGGGCGAAACATGATTTCGCAAACGTCCACTTGGAGTCGCTGTTAGTCCATGCTGTTCGTCCTGTGCGGATGGTTACCGGGAGGTCAACCCGAGTTCAGTCAGTGCTGCCATCTGTTGATTTTCACACGAGATAAGTTTCAGCTTTTAGGCGCCACAGCCATAAAGCCGAATTGTCACCCACAGTTATTCCCCACTTTGTTTGATCTCCCCTTTGCCTAAGAGCATAATAAACGGGTTTGTTATCTTTCATTCATGGCGGAGGTCCTGGTGAGTCCTTTGATGTGAGTTCGTACGCACACACAAAATTCTGTGGAATGTGGGTTCTGTTCCAAACACAAAAATCCTTGTTAAAGTGGAGAGTTCTTATTCAGAACTTTCCATGTGTGGCGGGGCGCACGCTCCAGGGGTTACTACTATGCACCCTCTATAAAATAAAAGAGCTTACCGCCACATACAATAACCACGACTACGCCACCCCAATTGTCTAAAGGGTATGGGGACCCCTGTCAGGTTTCTCAAATAAATGAGTGATAAGGCTGCTTAACAAAAGGCACTTTATTCAGTCAACACAATATAAAAATCAATTCACATTAACACGAGTCTTGAATTCAATAGTGAACACCAGGAACACTCCCATTCAGCCCAATACCTCTGGCAAAGCCTAAAAGGTTAATAGTAAGATGCCCACAGAGTAATAAAGGAGTTCCAGTTAATTACCCCAAGGAAACAAAACAAAGAAAACACCTCTAAACATAAACCACTCACAAAAAGAAGGAAACCAAAAGTACTCAAACTTAAGCCTTGGGGCAGAACACTAATAATTACTCTAGGGTCATCACGATTAAGACTTATTCAAATGTGTTAAACACTAAATGGGCATAAAGGGCAACCCCTAGTAACACTGAGTAAAAATAGTGGTCCTATGGTCCACTCAGAGAAGGAAATTAAAAGACAATAGTACAGATGGCTCAATAAAACAATACAATACTGCTAAAATTTGGCATGAGAGGCAAGCAAGTAATATAAAAAGAAGGGAGAGGAAAAAAAAAGAAACAAAAGAAAAGTGGCCTACAGGCAACCAGGCCTGGCCCCACTAGAGGCTGCAAAGCACGATCAACTGGCACAGGAAGTGTGACATTCAGGCCACCGCGGTCAATTACTAGCTGCTGCAAAGTGCGATCAACCAGCACCGGAACAATGACGTTCAGGCAACTGCAATCAAGTGTAAAGCCTTAACGGCGAAGTCAGTTATCCGTGGCCTCAAACCACCATCTACACTATAGATCGCTGGGTAGTCAAGCAAGGCTAGAAACCTACTTAAACCTCGGACACTTGGCTTCCGATTCAGCCAGAGAAATACGACTCAGCTTCCACCGCCGCGACGACGCTGCACGCCCACACACACCACCTTGGTTGATCGAAAGCGGAAGTGAAAATTATTGGTGATCCTGGGGCTTTTATCGTCCTATCCAACCCACCAGGTGGCGACAATAATACCCTCTTTAGCGCTCCCTGTCAACCATACCACACATGTCTTTATTTCTTCATTTGATTTGATCCATACTCCACTACATCTGTGATTTGCTCTGTGATAATTGTGTATATTTAATTCTATGTGTTTGCCTGGTTTTGAATTTGTGACATTCTACTTCGACTATGAGTTTGTTTTTGCCCCTTTTGATTACTGACGTTAGATCTGTTATTTGTAAATATTCTAAACACTGTATATATATTTCAAAAGAGTAGGGCTGGCTGCCGTATGTTTTGGGAGTGGGTTTTGTTTGTGTTTTTGTATATATCTAGGGAGTGAGGTAAGGTATTGTTTGCTCTTTGCCCCACTTTGATTCGTGTCGTGTTGTCGATCTGCTTTTGATAGCGGATTTCTTTTCTTTTAGTGTACTAACTGGAGACCCAGTTAATGAGCAGGGGAATTTTGCCTGAGAGGAGGGGTTCTCCGGGTGTTGCTTTAAGTCCAGCTCAGAGTATGGACATGGCAGAGGCCATGGAGTTTCTGCCGCACATAGATCCCAGTGTTTCCCTGTCTCCTGGGTTGGATCCACACTTGGCCATTCGGCTTAAGGAGCTAGAGCTGGAAATAAAGATTCAGGAGCGTGAGGCAGATTCACTCTGGTTTAAAGCAGTGCAAGTTGAAGCTGGGAAGGAGCTTACGTTAAAAAGAATGAGTCTGCGGGATTATAAGCCTGTCCTTCTCCCTCACAGTGTGACCTCTCTCACAGTGCACTCTCCCAATCATGAGTGTTCAGGCACCGACCACGCCACCAGTTCCTAAGCCCCGCTCTCCCGCTCGCTCGTCGACCGTAAGTACAGCGCGGGATTTTGATGTGAGTCGGCAGATCGGTTTGCTTTCAGGGAAAATGAGGTGGACGCTTATTTTCCAATTTTTGAGCGCATCTCTACCACTCTTAGTTGGCCTAAAGGCTTGTGGTCTCTGCTGCTTCAGTGCAAGTTAGTGGGCAAGGCTCAGGAGGTTTGTTCATCTCTGTTGCTGGAGCAGAGCTTGGATTATGACGCCATGAAAAGTACAATCCTTCGGGCATATGAGTTAGTTCCAGAAGCCTACAGGCAGAATTTCAGACATCTTACAAAAATCCCCAGCCAGACGTATGTAGAATTTGCCAGAAAAAAAGTCTCTCTTGTTTGATAGATGCTGTGTGGCTACCCAGTAAACATTTAGTTGTTGATTCAACGTTGAAATAACGTACTTGGACTGTCGTCTAATCAACGTTTTCTCAAGGTTGAAAATGAAAGTTGGAAAGACGTCCAAACACACGTTGAAAAGTCGACTAAAAAAGTCACATGAAAGACGTCCTTTTAAAGCCGTTATTTTCAACGTTGAAATCACGTACCTAAATGTCGTTTAATCAGACTTTTTTAAGGTTCAAAATGAAAGTTGAAAAGCTGTCCAAACACTGACGTTGAAAAGATGACTTAACAAAGTCACATTGAAGGTGTCCTTTTAAAGCTGTTATTTCAACATTGAACTCATGTACCTAAATGCCATTCAATAAACACTGAATTTAAGTTGAAAAGGCATCCAAACATAAACTTTGAAAGGACGAGTAACAGAGTCACATTACAAATGTACTTTCAAAGTACAGTAGGTTCCATTAAGAATTTAATGGTTCAGACTGCCCTTCCTGGATCTCACAAGTCCCCGGCTGGCACCTGTACAGCTGGAGTTTGTCCCAGTAAACGAGAGGGTCGCCTCAATGCGGCTCTGGCTTGCAGAGAGAAAAACTTTGACTGTTGTGTGTGCGTATGCACCGAACAGCAGCTCAGAGTATTCAGCCTTCTTGGAGGCAGTGAGTGGAGTTGTAGAGGGGATTCCATGCACTGACTCTATTGTTTTATTGGGGGCCTTCAATGCTTACGTTGGCAATGACTGGGAAACCTGGAGAGGAGTGATTGGGAGGAACGGACTGCCTGATCTAAACCCGAGTGGTGTGATGTTGTTGGACTTCTGTGCTAGCCATGGTTTGTCCATAACGAACACCATGTTTGAATATAAGATTGCTCATAAGTGTACTTGGTACCAGAGCACTCTGGGCCAAAGGACTATGATTGACTTTGTGGTTGTGTCTTCTGACCTGAGGCCGTATGTTTTGGACACTCGGGTAAAGAGAGGGGCTGAGCTGGCAACCGATCACCATCTGGTGGTGTGTTGGATCCGATGGCGGGGAAAGCTGCCAGACAGACCTGGTAAACCCAAACGTATAGTGAGGGTGTGCTGGGAAAAGCTGGCAGATGACTCTGTCCGGATGGATTTCAACTCTCACCTCTGAGAGAACTTCTCACATGTTCCGGAGGAGGTAGGGGGAATGGAGTCTGAATGGACATTGTTCCGGACCTCCATCGTGGAAGTGGCTGCAAGTAGCTGTGGTCAAAAGCTTGTCGGTGCCTGTTATGGCAGCATCCCAAGAACCCGTTGGTGGACACCAGGGGTGAGGGAAGCTGTCAAGCGGAAGAAGAAGGCTTTTCAGGATTGGCTAGCTCTGAGAACTTCTGATTCTGCGGATGGGTACCGGCAGGAGAAAAATGCTGCAGCTGTGGCAGTTGCTGAAGCAAAATCCAGAGCATGGGAGGAGTTTGGAGAGGCCATGGAGAATGACTTCCGGGCGGCCTGAAAGAGGTTCTGGAAAACACTCCAACAGCTCAGGACGGGGAGGGGGGACACTGTCCAAGCTGTGCTCAGCAAGGATGGTGAACCTCCGAACTCGACTGAGCATATTGTTGGGCGTTGGAAAGAGCACTTTGAGGAACTCCTTAACCCGAGAGACATGCCTCCTGTGCATGAGGTAGGGCCAGAAGTGTCTGGGGGGTCAGATTCCATTTCCTTGGCTGAAGTCACTGAGGTGGTGAAAAAGCTTCACAGTGGCAAAGCTCCAGGAGTGGATGAGATTTGCCCAGAGTTACTGAAGGCACTCAATACTGTGGGGCTGTCTTGGATGACACGCCTATACAATATCGCATGGACCTCGGTGCCTTTGGATTGGCAAACCGGGGTGGTGGTTCCTATTTTCAAAAAAGGGGACCGGAGAAAGTGTGCCCATTATTGTGGCATTACACTTCTCAGCCTCCCAGGGAAAGTCTATGCCAAGGTGCTGGAAAGGAGAATCCGTCCGATAGTTGAAACTAGGATTTTGGAGGAACAATGTGGATTTCGTCCTGGCCGTGGAACTATGGACCAACTCTTTACTTTTGCACAGATGATTGAGGGGGCGTGGGAATTTGATATTCCACTCTACACATGCTTTGTGGATTTGGAGAAGGCATATGACCGTGTTCGAGCCGTACGGTCCTTGTACTCTCAGAGTTTGAGTTGTGTTCGCATCCTTGGTAGTAAGTCAAGCTTGTTCAGTGTGGGCATTGGACTCCGTCAGGGCTGTGCCTTATCTCCACTCATGTTCCTGATATTCATGTACAGGGTGGCGCGGCGTAGCCTGGGGCAGGAGGGCTTCCGTCAAGGAGCTCAGGACGTGGCATCTCTGCTTTTTGCGGACGATGTTGTTCTTCTGGCTTCTTTGCACGGAGGCCTCCAGCATTCACTTGAGCAGTTTGCAGCCGAGTGTGAAGCGGTCGGTATGCGGATCAGCACCTCCAAGTCTGAGGCTATGGTTATCTCCCGGAAACAGATGGCATGCTCCCTTCATGTAAGGGGTAAGAACCTGCCGCAAAGGAAGGAGTTCAAGTATCTCGGGTTCTTGTTCACGAGTGATGGGAAGAGGGATGGTGAGATTGACCGTAGGATAGGTGCAGCATCTGCAGTAATGCAGTCACTGTACCGCACCATGGTGGCGAAGAGAGAGCTGACACATAAAGCAACGCTCTCAATTTACCGGTCAGTCTACGTCCCCACTCTAACTCATGAGTTCTGGATAATGACCTAAAGAACAAGATCGCGGATACAAGCAGCCGAAATGAGCAGTGACAAGGGAGGAGCTCGGAGTAGAGTCGCTGCTCCTTCGCATTAAGAAGAGTCAGTTGAGGTCCAACTGGAAGGAGGCCCCGGGGTAGACCCAGGACACGCTGGAGGGATTATGTCTCCCGGCTGTCCTGGGAATGCCTTGGGATCCCCCAGGAGGAATTGGTGGATGTTGCAAGGGACAGAGACGTCTGGGCTTCTTTGCTCGCCCTGTTGCCACCGCGACCCTGAAATGGAGAAGCGGAAAAGAAAATGTATGTAAATGTAGTTCATTCAAAGACTCACTAACCCCTTTCATTCAGGACACCAATCAAACCCTTGACCAGGCTACCTGAACCTGTCCATTCGGTAGCACTTAATGACCAATAACCAAAATTTAATCCTGTAAATTTTTAGGGGTCCGGCTTCATACGCATTCATAAGCCACCCTGAATTCTTCCCCAAAGACGTCTGAGTTCACCTCCCAGTTTCAGCCTCTACGGGCGTGGTCCGTACTAGCAAAGTGAAGTTATGTTATAACATAATTTTGGGAGTAGGACTGTGCCAGTACTCCTCCTCTCAGCCCTATATATGCCCTGAAAATTCACGTAATTTCCACGTCGGACAAACTTGCCTCATTTAGTTCAGAAGATGGATCTTGACTCGACTGCTTCACGACGTCAGCTCGCTGGGTCATTCCTGCTGATCCCCATATTCTGAGCCATGTTCAGCCTTTATCAAGCCGAATGGGTGTGGTTCGTGCTAGCAAAAAATCATTTTGGATGTTCACTGACGTTTAAAATAAGTCCTTGACGGACAGACTACTTTTAGACCTTTTTTTGAACATCCAGGGGCGTTCCTTGTTTACTGGGTAGTAATGTCACGACATTTGAGCAGCTTAAGGTATTGGTCTTCCGGATAAAATTGTGGTATACCTAAATGAACAAAACATCACCAATCTGTCTGTTGCAGCTACTTTACATGATGAATTCATTCTCACACATAAAACAACTTTGTCCCGAGATCTCAACGTGACATGTCTCGCCGCACCGCCACTTCACAACCTGTTGTTAGTTCTTTTGAGTCCCAGCTAGCAAAATTGTATCGGCCCACACTCTGGCCGAATCACACACGACGGTACAAAAACACTCAGCCTGATGCCGGCATGCAGAGTCTGCATTGTCTCGGCCGTAGAGTGGGTCGATAGTTCTGGCTCGAGTTTGGGAAACTCTTGGCCCAGATTGAGGCGCGGCTCAAATGACTCAGCTAGGCAAGCCATATCTAAATGTCATACATCTATATTTTGATAAAAGTTTGTAAACACTTTGTAAACACGTGTGTTGGCAACACGCGGCTGAATCTACTTTTCATAAATTGTATGTAATTTTATACTTAGGGCATAACAAATGTGAGGTGACACTCTGTTTTTCTCAGTCACTGGTTCCTACATTGAATTTACATGAAGATATGTGCGAAAAACAGAGGTGCGACGTCCCCTCCCCACTGCCAGATTAATGGCCCAATAGCTGTCAACCCCACAGCTGTCAAAAGAGAAGAGACCAGAGGCAGATGGTCACAGTTTATCACAAAAAAAAGAACTAAACAAGCACTCACATTGTAGGTTTGTCCTTCATGTACTGGGTCATGCTTGTGTCCTCTACATGCATTCATCCACAGCAAGATTCCTGTGTGGATGGTAGAATGACTTACAGGCATTCTGTACTGTGTTCATCAGAGGCTTGCAACGGAACAGTTTGTCATGCTCTGATGTTCCCCTCTTGGCATCATTTAGTCTGTCCTCATCTGGATCACTCATGTGTATATTCCAGGATATTGACCGGTACCTGTTCCTTGACATCACTTGTGACGGGAAAAGGATGGAAAAGATATTGCTTTTTCACCAGAAGTCAGAGATGTGTTTCAATCCGACCATGGACATGTAGATTATCAATCCAATGTTCTTGTAAAATTCAGCAATGTTAATGTCCAGCCATCTGTATTTTGCACCTCTTGCAATGTTCCCCAAACATTGCAGTAGGACATCCCCATCTACTTCATTTTCCCATGATGGTGGCTGTACACTGAAAAACAATAAATGTGAAATGTGAGTAGTTGCCCTGTGAGCAGTAACAAAGATTTACATATCAGTATAAATTCCAGCAGCTCCTACAATTATTTACTAATATTTCAAATACAGTATTTACACATGACCTATGTATAGTAAAATGCTAAACTTACAGTGCAGATGTGGAAGCACCATGTGTTTCTGCGCTACATTGCAGACTGGGCCGATGGTGTTGTCTTTTGCTTGGAGGTGAAATATTTTCCACATTTCTGAAAAATAATAAGAAATGTGAGCAATTGTCTTCTGAGCAGTTACAAAGACTATCTATACATGCCAACAGTCACTACAACTAATCACTTGTATTTCAAGTACAGTACTTACATATGACCTATGTATAGCATAGTAATTGTCTTCTGAACAGTCATAACGATTTACATAGCAGTACATAGCATAACAAGCTACATGGCACTCACATTCACACAGGCCATTTACACAGTACATTACCACACTAGGCTAAACATATACAGCCATTTACACATTATAGCATGACAATAAGCCACACTTATGGTACTGGAGCCTCGCATACTAATCTCCAACATGCCATTCACACTCAGATTAGCAACAGGCTACACTTGAATGTGGTTTACACAACAGCAGCATTCAGTGTATTTACATAAGATTGAATGAACGCGTTCTTACATAATTATACATCTTACATGTTTTTTTTACATTCATTTATGCTTTCATATACAAATTAATACTTATTTAATTAATTTATTTTTTTTAATTTACCCGGAATTCACGGAGTGTACACTGTAAGCGCGAAGCGCGGGTTTGTTTCATTTGAAATGAAATATTTCACTTACCTATTGTTGTTAACTTTTGCTGTGTTGTGAAGACAGGTGATGGAAAAGAATCTCCGCAGACACGGTTAAAAGTGTAAATACATCTTTATTTACCAAAACAGTGTCTTACGGGTTCTTAAGGATCCCGTGAGAGGGTGTTCAATTCAGCGCTCAGATTCTCTTCAATATTCTCTCTTCCATGTCTAAAAATCTCTCCCCCTCATCTCGCTAGGACCCCAATCTATATAGTTCTCTCCTTTCCAAATAAGGCAAACATAGAGGATAGTTTACATTTGCGTGTTCTTAAGGGAGGGTGTAAAATTGATAGTTTCCTGCCTTCACTGACAGCTTATCCTAAACATTTCTCTCTGTGTAGCACAGACATAGAGCATATGGCTGAACATAAAAAAACACTGAACATTCCTTAATACTGTCTTATGAGGCCTTATGATTAAATATACCTCATAATTTCCTCCCTTCGAGACTGTTAAAGTCTCGTAAAATTTTAAGCAACCCATACATGTAAATGTCATAACAAATAAGTGATGCCTTCCTACACACAATTTTAACATCACTTGCATTATGATGTAACAGAATTTCATGGAGTGTGAGGGCGAAAAAACCTGCCCGGCGGCCATCTTTCTTGAAAATCCTTCAAACATTTTAGACAGGAAAAATTCCCTCAATGATCCCTCTGCCTAGGCGATCACAAAACTGTACTCCAGTCCAATTAAATTTATTCAATATGTGTAGGGAGTTGACTTAAGTAAATGTATATAAAATCTCAGAAGATAAAATCAAACCAATGTCCAAATTCAGGCTGGTCGACCCATCGGACCTTCCAGTGGACCTGTCCCTACCTGACCCCTTGGCCCTAACATTGATAAAAACAAAGAACTCTGAGATTTCAATACACTTACACAGATTACATTTCATCAATCTATAAATCTTCATAAACAGTTGTTACAATTTTTAATATCACTCATATGATGGTTTATCAATATCAAAGATTACTAATAAACAATTCAATAGAAACATATGAAATAATATTGTCTTTTCAGCAATTTTGTCTTCTGATGTGATGTTGATGACATATTGAGCTTCAGCAAGTCTTCACCGTTCTGTTTCAAAGTCCTTCTGCTTTATTTGCCACTTTTGAGTTTTGGATCCCTGTAGCATTTCAGGAATCTCGAACAACCATCCTCCCTTACAGTGATCTTCCCCCCTTTTTCTTTCTGGAAGAAAGAAACAACAGCCAGTATCTTTTGCAAAAACGACAGATGCAATAAACATCAAATGAAACTTTAATAATAGTAATACTAATGGATTAATACATTTTATAAGCTACAGTGTATACTTTATCCTACAATCTTTATAATTGATTACTAAATAATAAACCTAACAAAATAAAATAATAATGTCATAAGTGAATAGTAAAATATATAATAGTGGATATTCAAAATTGATATCTTTCTACCAGGTTGTTTTCCAACATTTCCTCCTCATGTTTGTCTGAGTCGGTTCTACTTACTAATGGCATCTGTACTTGATCTCCAGGCATTACAACTCCAACCCATTTCAAAATCATAGCTTTTGCACAAGTTAACAACAGTGTACAAAAACAAAACATTATACACACTGCTAAAAGAGCTGCTCCAAAAACTTGAGCCAACATTGCTCCTAGTGGTCCAAATTTCTCCAATAACCAAGCATTCACAGACCATCCAGCTCCTTTTGATGGACCAAACGCCTCCCTTATATGCTTCAATGCTTCTATAACACTAGTCATATTATCCGAATTATCCAGAATCAAAGTATAACAGGCATCCCTTGTCAGATTCAAAGCCACACATAAACCTCCTTGCTTAGCTAAAATGTAATCCAGAGCCATTTCATGTTTCAACAATGTTAATCTGTGACTTTTTTGAGTATTTGACAAATACTGAAACCCTCTTATTGTTTCATTAGCAAACCCTTGTAAAGTGTACATAATATTATCTATATGATCCGCTAAAAATGTCACACCATACCATGGGAATAATCCTATACCCCATTTTTCTCCTATACTGATTCTCCAATGGTAGGCTTCCAAGTTATGAAATTGAGCCATTTCCCTTTTCTTTCTTCTCACAGAATTACCATCAGAATTCCCTTCATCAGTTGTTTCAACTTTTTGGAGAGTATAAACCTCATAAGGAAGCTTTAATGTTGCCATATAACAACAGCCTGTCCACCCATATGGTATAACAGCCTGTCCACCCATATGTATGCTTTATCTCCACAAACCCACCAAATATCCTTAAAATTTCCTATAGTCACATTTACAGGCAAAATGTCATACTGCACCATTAATGTTCTACTCTGTTTCCCATCTGGTGTATGAAAATTCACTTTAAACAAAACATCCTTAGGTTTAACCTCTTTAAAATTCATCTTATAACGAGCACAATCAGATATTCCCATAAACATCCCCTGTCCATTGTGAGTTTCATTGGAACAAAAACAGTCTTTAGTCTCCACAGATTTTACTTCCATTGCATCAGGCTGTGCTGTTAGTAGATTTTCATGCTTATCAAGGAAATTCACATATGGCAACTTCATCAACCAAGTACAATTTAATCTAAGTCTAAACAAATGCACTGATAAAGCCATTATTCTATCTTCTTCAGAGTTTTGCTGATATAACAACCACGATAAAGCATAAGATTGACACATAGCATGCAGTGGTTCTGGTACTGTCTCTAAAATTGATGGCCATGTGCTTGGTGATGGAACTTTCACCACACATGGACCAGTCGACATCGTACTCATTCTTACGGAATGGGTTATTTGCTGAAACCATACATTTCTAGATGCCCATGGGTCTGTGATTTGTAACACTGAAGAATCAAATCCATATGCTTTCCATTTTGCTTCTCCTTTCTGTAATGCATGGTAATGGTCAGTCATTTCTTCAGAGGTCCAGTCAAAATCAAATTTGAATCCATATCTTTCATTGGGTTTCCAGCTTCAAAAGTGACTTGACTAATATTCACTTCATACTCCATATTTAACTCTGGTCCCTGTGTTATGTTTATTTCCTTTTGCAATGAAAATAACATTACTTCTGGAGTCTGGGTTATTTATCTTATTATTTTTCCCATTTTCAACAGTTGTGCTAGATTTAGATGTACCCAAAGCAGAAGTCATCATTGGCAGTGTAGTGCTATTCATCTCCTTTAATGGCATATCTAAAGTAGTAACCTGATTTGTTACATTATTTCCTTTACTTATTTCTGGAGCTAAAGTAATTGGCTTAATTTGTTCTTTAGTAACCTTTAAAGTCATTGCCATAGTGGTTTGGTCTTGAATTCTTTTAGTAGATGTAAAAACTTCAATAGGACTCTGGTCCTTTATCATCACTATCACTGTACGAGTTATGTACCTTTCTCTCCACACATTTTGAAATGGTACAAACTTAAGCTCTGGCTCCAAATAAGTACAAGTGTATTCCCCTTGATCTTCTCATGTAACATTACGTAAAATAATTGAACAATCATCTCTAACTCTGAACCACCTAAAGGCATTAAACAAAAGATACTTTCTCTGGTCATGAGGCAAATGATCAACTTCAGGTCCTGTTAACACCACTTTTTCACCACGACTATTTTTCCACTCAGGAGGACTATTACTCCCTGTATTAAATCTTCCACATTTACAGGGAAGATGAACTGCTTTACCTAATTTAGCGCGTAACCACTGTCTTGAAAGGTGATGACGTTGTTGAAATTATCAAAGGCACTAGTGTAGTTAGATGTGATCCATTTACCCACTCACTAACTTTTGACACTGGAAAAGTAAAATTCTTTAAAGTTTCATTCTCTTTAGTTCTCATACCGTTTAGGTCTAACCTTTTTCCGAACTGGTCTTGGACTCTTCTCTTGATCCAAGTCTCTGAACTGTTTTGAAATGGAATTACTGCTTTCTGGAATGGGACCTGCTGTTTCTGGGACATATTGAAATTCAATTTCTCCAAACTTTTTGTCTCGTTTACAATCTGCTGTGTCATGTCTGGCATCGTCAGAAATATACACAGAGTCATCAGCATCATCCAAACCAGGGACAATCTCCTCTTCAGGAGATCTACTCTGGTTTGTTTCTTGCATGTTATTTTCAACCTGTTCTCCCCCATGTTCTTTTGGTTCTTCTGAACCTGCAACCTCTCCTACCTTTGAGAAAGGCTCCTCTTCACTTGGTGCTTTAACACAGTGAGATAAATGATATCACGTTGGAGACCCCTTAACTTGAACTGCTGTTCCAGTACTGCGAACAACTTCAAAAGGTCCTTCTCTGCGTTCGTTATACCATTTTCTTCTAAATACCTTTACAAACACCTTGTCTCCAGGCTGCACTGTATTCTTCCTTTGCTCATCCAGCCTCTCCTGCTCCTCCTCTTTTCTTTGCTTTTCTGAAATGTATGTGGATATTCTTTTATGTAAATTAGCTAAGTATGAAACATATGCTCTCATGTCATCTTCTAAAAGAGCTAAACTTGGACCTTTCCCACTTGTCCGCAAACATGGCGCTGGCATTCGTCTGCCTGTCATTAACTCATGAGGAGTCATGTGTAAATCACGCAGCTCACTTGAGCGACACACCATTAATGCTAATGGAAGTGCTGCTATCCAATTTAACCCCGTGTGCTGACAGATTTTAACAATCCGATTTTTCAAGACACCATTCATTTTTTCACAAATCCCTTGACTTTGCGGATGGTACACAGCTCCTAGACGCTGTTTAATTCCCAATTTTTGCAAAATTAATTTCACCGTTTTATCCACAAACTCTTTCCCATTATCTGAGGATATTCGATCTGGAAGTCCCCACCTGCTTATGACTTCTCTACACAAAAACTTGGCAACTGATTGAGCATCCTTATGCTTGGTTGGACATGCCTCAGGCCATCGTGAAAACCTGTCCACAACAACCAGCATATACCTTTTACCTTCAACTGGTTTTATCATGTCAACAAAGTCCACAGCTAACTCATGCATAGGACCCCTTGGCGTTGGAATGTAACCAGGCGGAACCATCAACCCCCTGCGAACATTATTTTTCAAACAAATTGTACATCTGCCAATTACGTAATCAATCTGTTCAAGCAAATATGGTGCCCAAAAACCATACTCCTTTGTAATCTTCCTCCTAACTTCTCCCCTAGCCACATGAGCTAACCCATGTGCCTCTTGAATCATCAGACCTAACAAGTCCGGGGGTGCTACTATCAGCCCCTCATGGTTTCTCCAGAGACCAGTAGAATCCCTGCTGGCACCTCGATCTAACCACAATTGTTTATCTATTTCAGGAACAGCTTCCTGCATTAAAAGTACATCATTAAGTGTCACCTTCTCTTCGAAGTCCACTTCATGATTTACCAAAAACACTTCCCCGAGTTTGTCAGCTCCTGTAATGGCTTTGGCAGCTCCATCAGCTGCTCTATTCCCTTGTGAGACCCTTGATGCATCCATTTTATGAGCTGCACATTTAGCTATTGCTATTTCTTTAGGTTTCATCATAGCATGCAACAGTTTCATTATTTGAGCATGATGCTGTATTGGTGACCCATCAGTTTTCTTAAACACCCTGTTTTTCCACACTGATCCAAAAAAAATAACACACATTATGGGCATACGCCGAATCAATGTATATGTTCACTCGCTTACCTTCAGCCAACAAACATGCTTCTGTTAACCCCACAAGTTCAGCAAGTTGTGCAGATGCAGGCTGTGGAATTACTTCAGCCTTTTCAACAACAAAGTCGGTCCCCTGGGCTCTTACTATTGCATAGCCAGCCCTCAATTTATCTCCTACACGATAACAGGACCCATCAGTCCAATACTCCACTTCAGCCTCACGCAACGGAATAGCTAATGCTGGAGCCTCTTGTAACCTCTGTTTTATTGTCTCAAAAGCTAAAAGGCCATCCTGTGCCCAGGAAAGATTACAATAAAGCTGAGCATTCCCTGTATCTTTAATCATAGCTCTCAAAGGTCTTGTTAAACTAGCATAGTCCTCTACCCATGGTGAGGAATACCCTGCAATACTCAAAAATGTCATCATTTCTCTAACTGTTCTGGGTTTGGGAGCTTTGCGAATAGCTTCTAACTGCTTATCAGAAATACATCTGTGTCCCTGTGTTATGGTCTGGCCTAAATAAGCTACCCTTTCCTGACAATATTGCAATTTTTTCTGAGAGACTTTGTGCCCTTTCTCTACCAGCATCTGTAACAAAGTAATTGAATCCTTATGACATGTTTCCTCATCTGGTGCACAGAGAAGAATATCATCCATGTATTGAATGACAGAACTTTTTAACTTCTGATCTACCCCAACTAAATCATCTTTCAATACTTTATTGAAAATGTGAGGACTATGTTTATATCCCTGTGGTAATCTCTTTCACTCTTGCTCTCGTGGGAGGCGGTCGCATTTTCTCTCTCTCCGCTCCTTATCTCTCCTGCTCGCTTCTCTGGTCTTGTCTTGTCTACCCCGGGTCTCTCTAACGCACAGGGGAGCCCTCCTGTCCTGATGGAACGACGCTAGCTGGATATGCCATGGATGGATGGGAGAAGTGGCGCGTGGTGTGTCTGGCGCCTCTCTCCATTGAGGACATTGAAGATGTATACCTATTTGGATTTATGATCGTGGGATTTCTGCTGATTGGATTAGGTGGTGCCCTGGTCTATCGGAAAATTAGAAGAGTTGAGTCAGTTGTAAACAGCCCAAAGAAACTGACCAACATTATTGATGGGATGGGCAGAGCAGTTGGCGCACAGACTGGGACTGTGAGTAGAAGCTTGGATTCCATCAAGGAGCAACTAACGGCTTTGAACGTCAAGATTGAACGTCTGGAAGACCAGTGAAAAATTGGAACTTTGAATCAGAGGGACTATAGCAAAAAATTCAGCTCACATCTCTGATTCTAACAAGCTGAACTTTATCTGTTTTGGCTGCCCCTGCTATCAGTGGCCTTGGCTGCTGATAGTCTCAACTCCTCCAGAAGGGACGGTCGTCATGGAGATCTGCTGCACCTCCCCTGTCTGAGCTGGGGCTCAAGGACACGTGATGGCTACTACATCTGGACATTTTCACGAACTGAACCTGGTCCCCCCCCTTTCCCTGTTGAACACGCCTCCTACTGCTTTTTGTCTACGTCACTGAAACTATTTTTGTGTATTGCTTTGTGTGCTAAAGGTGTTGTTTTTTTCAAGATCACACACTGTGCTTCTTAGGCACAGTCTGGGACCTTCATTTTTTTTACCACCACTTCCCCAATGTTAATCTAGCTGTTTCTTCTAACTATACGATGGCGCGGGTAACCTGCTGCGGTCGCGTCTGTTGCACTCACCTAACCCCTGTTTATGTGAGTGTACAGACGGAAGCTAATTTCGCTGCAATGTTGTACTTGTATAACTTTGTATGTGACAATAAAGATCTATCTATCTATCTATGTATATATCTATCTACCTATACTCATAGAATTGTCCCTTGTAAGTAAACCCAAACAAACCCTGACTTTCTACACTTAGTGGAACACTAAAAAATGCACCACATAAATCTAATACTGTGAAATACTTTGCATCCGGAGGAATTTGGGCTAACAAAACATATGAATCTGGCACTTCTGCTGGAAAGTCTGCTACTACTTCATTTACTGCTCTCAAATCATGTACTAAACGATAAGAGTTATCTGGCTTCTTCACAGGCAACAAAGGTGTATTACTCTGCGGATTCTGTGTTATCTTCAGAACATCTGCCTTCACAAGACCTTCGATTTGTGGTTCGATCCCTTTGATTGCTTCTTCATTCAAAGGATACTGAGGCTTCCACGGAGGTTTTGTTCCTGGTCGGAGTTCACTGGTTGAGCTGACTTCACAAATCCAATGTCAGTGCTATGTTGTGACCATAAACATTTTGGAAAATATTGCAGCATTTCCTCCTTCAGCGAGTTTGAATCCATCTTCTCATTGCAAAGTGATTCATGTGTCATCCTGACGACTTGTGGCTGTCCTTGTCCTTGAGCAGTAATCATAATCTTAATAAATCGCTGATCTTCACTCCTCCAGATGGAAAGATTCTCTTTAAGTGGTTTAAAGACAACTTCTTCTGCTTCTGCCATCATTTCACCTATTTGTTTCTGCTGACAATCTTCAGACACCAGTAAAGTCACATGTGGTACACTTTTTCCCATCTCAAACTCTTTATGCAAGTAATCATTTTTGTCTATCCTCATAGCAGCTCCTTGTGGTCCCAAAATTATGCAACATGAACGTAATTCAACTTGCTTTGGTTGATGACTCAGCCATTGTTCTCCATCTGATTGTTCAGCATCCTTAAAGTATTTCAGTGTACAATGAAATGGATACTCTGGAGTCTTTGCATCAGGCATGTTTGCTACAATAAACTTCTCCCACATCTTGGCTGGTTCCAAGAATTCTTCGCTAAGATTTCCAATCCAAAATACTGAAGAAGCTTCAGTCTCTGTTTTCATCATCAGTTGATCAATCATTTCACTCGGCACTTCCACCAGGCAGCCGTCTGGTGTGCATTTTATTGTACAGTTCAGTCTGCACAAAGCATCTCTTCCCAAAAGTGCAATAGGTGTATGTTCTGATACCAGTATGGGTATTGTAGTCTTCAGATGTTTATAGCAGAGCTTAATTGGTTCTGTGAGAGGAATCAGCTGTTTTACTCCCTCAAACCCGATTGTCCGAATCATCTGACCAGACTTGGGGAGGTGTATAGCATCTTCAGGCCGAATACAGGTGAAAGCAGCTCCACTATCTGCCATCATTGTCAATGGTCGATTATTTATTTTCACCTCTATTGTTGGATCTCTCTCCGGCCCTATTGCTACCAGCTGACACCTTCCACACGAGTTCTCAGGGCATCCCTAGAATCCTGGTTCTGGGCCCCTATAAGGGTTCACAGGTCCCTTGATTGACCTTGGTTGTCCTCTGAATCCTCCTCTAAAGTATCCCATGAAGTTTCCTCCTGGCCGGTTGCATTCACGAGCAAAATGACCAAACTGTCCACAATTATAGCACTCTTCAGGAGGCTGCTGAAAGTTCAGACTGAATCTTCCTGGTCTTCCTCTTCCTAGATTTCCTTGACTTCTTCCTCTCCATGTCTGCACCTGACCAAACACTGGCTGTGGCCAGGGAGTCACTGGAGCATCTGATGTTGCCTGGCTCACTTGAGGTTGAGTCTGATCCAGATGTGGTCCTGGCTGATTAGGAGGCTGACTTTGTATGACTACAGCTTGTTTCTTTTCTTTTTTCTTGTTGTCCACCAGTTGTATTTGGTTCAGCTTTCTGAGGGTCTCTTCATCCTGTATTTTCTGATCATGTTTCTTCTTTCTATATAGCTCCACTTGATGGGCTATATGATCTGTATAGACACTCTTTGCCATGCGTCCGAGACCCACTACTTCTGCCAGTTTACTTCTCACTGGTAAGGGTAGTCCCTTCTGTAATTTGGCTCGCAAAATTGACTGCTCCATCTGATTTAAATCTGGATCATTTCCTGTGACATTTCTCCATACTTGATGGACTCTTGACACATAGGCTCTTGGGTTCTTCTCCCAAAGGCTCAATCAGGATATTGTCAGGATGCACATTGGTTGGAAATTAATCTTTCAATGATCTCCACATTCGACCTCTGATTGCAGCAAACAGCTCTGGATCATTAACAGCAGTTCTTTCGTATTGTTCTAGGCCCGCTTTCTGAATTTCTTAGAATTTCTTCCATGGCTGGAACTCCCAGGAGATTTGCTAAAAGTCTCTTTATGTCACCTATTGCAGGCTGCATTCCCACCAGAAGCTCTTCCAATTTTGAAATCCAAGGATGTGCTCCTTCTTGCAAAGTAGGCAACTTTTCCATGATATCTGACATATCTGTATTTTGCCAAGGCTTGTATTCCAAATTCCGTCCATGGACTATCACTGGACACATCTTTTCAAGTGATTTCCCTTTCCTTGGATGCAATGTGTTGTCTTTCAGATTTTTTAGTGTCTTCATTTTTCAGATCCTCCTCATATGTCTGCAATTCTTTCAGTTGTGTCTCCAGTGAGCTAGAAGCATTATCTAAGTTCAATAAACATTGGTCTATACTTTTTTCTACTTCTCTCAAAGCTCTCCGTCTGTCTTCTCTTGTGCTGGATGTTGCAGGAAAGAATCCTCTTTCAGAGAAAGATCCCTTACTCTTCCATCCATCATCACTTTCTTCATTCTCTGTTTCATCAGAACTTCCATCTCTTGAGTCCTCTTTCCTTCTACTCACATCTCCTCTTTTTTCTGCTTTAGCCAGCATTCGTCTAATGGCTGGGTCATATCCATGCATGGCCTCCTCCTGGTCACTCAGATCCTCATCTCCAATGGTCCTCCCTCTCATTCTCAGTTCACCTCTAGTCTGCAGACGTCGAGTTTTCTTCTTGCTTTTAGAACTCGGATACAGTTTTATCGTTGTCTCTGCTTGTCCTGTTTCAATGATGCATTCATCTTCGTCTTCAATGTGATAATTTCCTCCTTGACTAATCACTGGAAGCTGAGGATAGGCTTTTTCAGTTTTCACTTCCTTCTCATAAGGTGGTGGTGTCTTAACTGAGTCCACATGTGAAAAAGACACATTAACTTCTGCCATCTGTTTTTCGATTTTCTTCGTAAGTTGGTTAATTGCTTCTACACCTTTCTCCCTCTTGTCCTTCGCCGCCTTCATCAGTTTCTGACTCTCTTGTTCAAATAACTGGAGAATGCCAAGCTCTATTTCTCTTTTTTCCTTTCGCTTTTCTCCTTGATGTCCTTTCTTCTGTCCTGCTTTATATGTTGATACAAGTACCTCTATTGTTTTAATTACATCTGGGTTAAGTGTCCCCTCTACCGGCCATGGTTGGTCTATGTCAGGCCATCGCTTATAAAATTTTTCTGATATTATTGCAATGCCTTTTATTAAAGGATTATTTTTCTTAACTATATCAACAGGAGTAACCCCTTTTGAAACATTAGTGCCCATTTTTGGCATAATAATGACTAAATATGTTTCCAACTTACACTTATTAATTATTTCTCTCCCTTTTTCCTCTGTTTATATGCCACTATATTACCACAATCAATAAAAATTAATCCCCAATTGATTTTGCCAACTTCAGAGAAATCAAACATTATTATGCAATACAATTAACACCACTAAACCACTAAACTAAAAAGGCTCAACAAGCACTTCTAAATATGATTACCACTAAATATTTGCAACCCCATACACTTATAGCAAAGCTTAAATCAGAAACCCCTTTTCAAATAATAATTTTTCTTCATAAACCTCGTTGTTAATTCTTTATAATCAAATTATTATCTTAAAAATGAACAACCTGTTGCCAAGCTTTCTTTGAAGAAGTCTATGTCATGTACTATAGCACCAATAATGAATTAAATGCAAATAGATAAACAAATCAATGAATTTCCAATTATTACTTTTTAATAATGAGACCTATTAATGATTTAATCTAAATGTATCAATGCAGGTGTTTGTGAAAAAGTTTGTGGATAAAATGACTGGCCTTTGTGCAGTCCGCTCTGCTCTGGGTAACTTTGATCTCCCTTTTTTCCTCCTGGTCCTTGTCTCACCGTCTCCTCACAGATGAGAGAAGTCACACACACACACACACACACACACACACACACCCCACAGGATAAAAAAAAAACAGACAGATAGAAATTTAATACATTCAGCTTACTTCTTAGTAATTAAACATTCAGTATGCTTATTTGTATTTTATTTACCAATATTTAGTTCATTCATAACATTTTTACCCTTCATTCAATATTGTAAACACCTCCAACAAATCTCTTCATTGGCTTGAAGCCTAAATGACCTTAATCTCAACCCCCCTAAAAAGGGTCTAAAGTGATTGATGGCAATAAGTTCATCCTCAATGCAGCTTCCTTTAACATCTGGTCCGGCTTAACCAGTTTAACATAAACATGTCACATACTATTTTATGACCACATGATAGTAAATTTCCAACCCTGCATCTTGGTTCTTGAGATGTATATATTAAGATAAGATTAATGTACTATGTTGTAATCTTCACATATAAACATCGCAGTGGTATGTTTAAACCCCAGAAAGCACCAATGTCAAACACTCAGAGTTTTCCAATATTCACACAATTGGCAGTACTTTCACTTATCAGTTGGCAGCTAAAAATTTCTTCACACAAAGCAACAGCACCTCACAGAGATCCAAACCCCAGAGACTATAAATTTCAACCCCTTTTTCTGAGCAACAATTTTTAATTCATTAAACCCAAATGAGCTACATTAAAGCTCAACATTCCAACCAAACATATAAGCCATTCCTCAGTTCCACTGGCCTAAAACAATTACCCCTTCAATGTATCTCAATTTCATCAAACTATTGTATTCAAAGAGAACACAAACAAATTACAGCTCCACCAATTCACTCTCACCTACTATGTTAAATTAATCCTCTATTCCCTTTTATTTTAGATCAAAACAAGCACCACACCCATAGAAAAAACTCAGTTCAAACGCACCCATTCTCAGACCCCTGCACAGCACTACACATCAATATTGTCATAAATTTATATTTTTAATTTGCCCAAATAACTATTAGTTTCTATTTAAATCAAATCAACGTGGCTTTTATCAGTACGTCACAAATCAAAGTCCTGCCATTTCTCTCTTTTTCAAGAGTGAATTTTAGGCCTTACACACTTGCAGAAAGAGACCCCCCTGCAAAGCATAAGATCTCCAATATTCAACGAAATGAGAGGAACTAGACCCATGATTCCTTTTTTCTCCCAATAAAAGCCATCATATGGAGATTTCAAAATTATTCTCCTTTTTCTTCAATAACAATTTTCCCTTTAGTTCCCATGATTAAACCTTACAGTTTCCCCAATGTGCCCTATTAATTACTCAGCTTTACACCTTGCTCTCCTTTCTCCAATTTTCAGCATCTAAAAATGTCATTCTGGAGCTCATTGTCTATATTTTCTTAATGTATAGTCTCCCAGAAAGCTCATTTATTTTTACTTTATATATTTTTACTTTAAAAACGTCTTCCATTCAGGCTCATTGTCATAAATAAACAAACCCCTCATTTTATTGAGGTTCATATTCTTTAAATAACTGTCCTTTGAACGAAGCTCATAATTTTTACCATTACAAATTTCTTTCCCTATTAATTTCTAAATTTCTCATTCTTCATCCCATTTCCCCTCTTTCTTTAAACACTCTCTCTCTCTGACACTCTCTGGGCAGAGGTGTCCTTTCCCCCCTTTCTCTAAACACACCCACAGAAAATTCATGGCTCTTTACAGCACAAGGGAGAGACTAGTTTTCCACACACACACACTCAAAAGCAACCACAGAAGGGACGGGGTTGATCACTCCCCCTTTTCTCCTTTTTCTCCCAAAAAATTATTTCAGCTGACACACACACATAGTTACAGACTAAGGGACAAAGTTATAAGATGGGAAAAGGGAGGGGGTGAGACACACACACTCAGCTGACACACACACATACACAGCAAGACACTCCTTTTTTCTTAACTCACTAAGCACACACACACATACACATCATCCAACATCCTCCAAACAGCGCTTACACACACTCATCACTTTTCAACACCATTCTCATAGTCGACTCTTTCACACATTAACAGCATGCTTTTTTATTGCCGCCCTTTCCTTATTTCCTTTATACCTTTATTCCTTATTTTTAATTTATGCTACCTTATGAGGTGCAATAATTCAAAAAGAGGCAGCATCAATACAGTGTTCGTCAACAGTGTTTCGAGTGGGCACCCCTAATTAAATCTCTGCATCACACCTCCAGTTTCTCATCAAACTGACCCAAAAAATCACCTAGTGAATTTTTCAGGATTTGCGGCCGGGCTATCCTGCCTCCACGAGGGCTTTTTCCAAATCAGTGGCGTCCTCTCTTTATATAACTCTCTTATTGTCTCTTTTCCTCTTTTTTCCATATATTCCTCTTTTATTCCTTTTCATTATCTTTAAAACCTTAAGTTCCTTATATTCCTTTTTCCTTTTAACCAAATGCCACTGGGCCCAGGGCTTCTCACTATTTCAATATAATCCAATTCCAAAATACACAAAGCTTACTTTCACGCAATGACTGTGATTCATGTCTTACAGTTTCAAGCAAAAATAGGGCCCTGTTTACCCAAACGTGCATGTCATCATCAGCTCGCCTTATTGTAACTAATTAAGCTATTCTACACTTATACTTCCTTTCCTTTTCTTTTTCCTTTCCTACTCTTTTCTTCATAATTCCCTTTTATTTCCTTAATTTCTCTATTAATATGACTATATTTAAAATTTAGAACGGAGAAACTTTATCCAACACCATCATCAACACAACATTGCATACACTAATGAGTCTATCTCAGTGCAACTCTTTCTGCATCAGACAGCCCAAACACCCAACCAGCACTCAAATTTGTGAAAATCACACCTTCTATTTGCCAGCTTTTAAGCGGGAGTTCGAATGCAGGGGCCGTCCGAAGCAGGCAGGTCACAGCTCAGCATCCCATCCTCGTCGCCATATTTGTTGTTAACTTTTGCTGTGTTGTGAAGACAGGTGATGGAAAAGAATCTCCGCAGACACGGTTAAAAGTGTAAATACATCTTTATTTACCAAAACAGTGTCTTACGGGTTCTTAAGGATCCCGTGAGAGGGTGTTCAATTCAGCGCTCAGATTCTCTTCGATATTCTCTCTTCCATGTCTAAAAATCTCTCCCCCTCATCTCGCTAGGACCCCAATCTATATAGTTCTCTCCTTTCCAAATAAGGCAAACATAGAAGATAGTTTACATTTGCCTCCACAGCTGTTAACCGTGAGTGCGCCATGGCTCCACGAAAACAATTCCCTCCATGTGCTCTTGTAGTGGATATGATGAATGTGTATTAATTTCTAATACGAAATTGTATATATACCCAAACTTTAGCTCGTTTCAGAGACATCTCTAACCAAGATCGTAAGGTGAGATAAACCTCCAGAGCAGGCCCGCAAAACCCCCTCCAAAGACCCTTTTTATGACTTAAGGACCCCCAGGGTCAAGAAAAGAATGCAGAGAGACACAGAGACTCAATCTTGATTGAAACTCACAATGCCCCCTTACACCTTTAAAGACTGTTAACTCTAAAAAGACTCAAACATCCCAAAGTTCTTACATGGAAACAAGTTGTATATGGGCGCAACTGTTTGAAATTAATCCCGTTTTGACAATCAAAATAGGTGGAATTAATTTACATGTGTTTAAAGTCATTTTTGTTTATATGAATTTATGTAGAACCAAGGTAGTCACATACTATGTGTTTAGTTGGTTAATAATTATATAGAACATGGTTGTCTTTTTCTTAATGATATTACTTTGTGTTAACACATAATCTTTTATATTGCAAAGTATTCACTCAGGGATGGTCAAGTCTTTGTCTTGTCAAGAGTCATAAATTCTATGTGATGCCACTCCCAAGGTACAGGAAACAGCCAATCAGGAGCAAGAAAAGCTCCAATTCTCCCTCATTGAGGACGAATCAGGTATTCAGGGCGGATTTTCTGAACTCTGGTTAAAAACCTGTGGCGCCAAATGACACAAGCTTTTTCCAACTTTTGAGCTTTTTGAGCTTTTGAAGCTGTTTGGGCTTCTGCCCCTTTTTCTCCGATGTTCGACTCTTCACTTCAAGGCTCCAGAGACTTGGGGCGTTGTCTCTTTTAGCTTTTTCAAGGCTAAAAGAGTAAAATGACCTGAGTTTTGGAAATGATTCTGCAGGCGTCAGACTCATGGCTTTCTTAAACAAGGTCTTGGACCTTTAAAGCGTGGTCCAGATAGAAACTACAGATTAAGAAAAGCTATAGTTTAAACCTCGCAAAATTTCAACGCCACACCCAGAGCATGAAGGAAATCTTAGACCTCTGACCCTCCAAACGACGACAACGCCACGAAGAGGACGGCTGCACGCACCCTCAGAATGATCTTCTGAGATGCGGAAACCTGCCCAGGAGAGACCTGCATGGATGTGTCTCTCTCTCACAAGGCAGCAGATCAGCGACGACGAAGAATCCCCACAGAGACCTTCAGAACAATACCAGCTCCGACGGCTGCGTCTGAAAGCCTCGGGAGAAAATGAACGCCCGCGGTTGCAACCTACAAGGCCCAAGTCTGCAATTCTCCAGGAAGTCGTGCCGGAAGGCACCATCAGTGGCTTGCTCCCTGTCGATCTCCGGATACGTAAGGTCACATGGTCTCATGTCTGTCATGGCTCATGGGTTGGTACTGAAAGTTTGCTGGGATAAACTATAGCCTTTCTTAGAACTTAGGACAATAATTATCATAGAGAAATTCCCTCATATATCACTGTAATCCATTTTATTATATGAATGTCTAATCAATATTCATTATTTGATATTATTATTAATAAACCAGTTGTGTGATAAAACCAATCCTTGGTTATTTGTTTGTGTGTGCACCTTTCTTGTATGGAATTATAACTTCTAGTTCAGATTCCATTTCAGAGTCAAGAACCCACAGCGGGTCAATGAGCATAATTCATTAATAATAATTAATTCTAGCTAATTCTGCTGTATAATATGTGAAGATGACCTACTTGTCTAAGCTAAAATTAAGACAGGTAAGGACACTACATATTAGTTAATGGCTCCCAAACAAGGAGCCTAGCAAAATGAATTAAATAATTAATTATTAATAAAATAATAATTAATTATCATTGACTCCACTATGTAGTGCAAATGCCACCGTGCATACTACTTCCACTACACTCTGTGTTTATAACAAGCAAATGGGCGTTTTCATGCAAATTATTGGCCGATAATCCTCCACTGGCAGCTGCCGAATTACCATGTTGTTAACATATGAATGGCAGAACGCGTCTATGGGCGGAACATAAAAGCTTGTGCCTCAAAAATGTGCCTTTTGTTGTTTACACTTCTCTGACAAGAATATAAAAATATATATCGTTTCATCCTATATATAGTTGGAAAGCAGACCTTTCAAGGTTTATGAGGTATACTGAATTATTTTCTAGGATAAAATCTCGCAGAGTTATATACGTGTTAAGCGGAATTTCAGTTATATCCCTTACTTACTAAATACCCTAGTTTACCCTTTCCGAACACACGTTTCACTGAGCTCTGGCAAATCATACAATGAAAAAAGTTAACACATGGTCTATGGAAAATAATATTAAATATAGTATATGCTTTCGAATTATTCACTAAATTGCAACATGCTTTTTGACAGACTAAATTATTTGTTCATTCAGATGTCAATATTTAGAAATAGGAATGTGAAAAAGAAAAGAATTTTGTTCCGTACAGGGCATGTAATTATTTTCACACGGAGAAAAAAATAATACTTTGATCAGAGGCAAACATAAGGCAAACATAAGTGCATTCATGCCCCTTTCCATGTCTTTCATAGTCCTCAGGTGAAGGGGAAAGCCCCAGCATGGTTACTGCTCCCTGAATTTAGTAAGTTGTTTTATTTTGGGTATGACTGAGGGGTCACTCACTGTGCCTTGCAGCTTTGCTCTACTGCTGACTGGTCACAACACTCTGAGCTTGAGCCTGCAGACTCTACATTCAAACCCCCTGCCAATCTTGCACAGGTAAACAAATTATTATGCCTTTTTTATTCCAGATTGTAAACTGGCTGAAAGCACATCTACAATCTGTGCCTGACACTTTTCCCCAGATGCTGTTGTATTACACTCTAAAATCTAAAATGCATAGCTCAAATGTGTGTGAATACAATAAACTAATGTACCCAATAATCTGAATAATATTTTTTGTATGTAAATACATAGTGCAAACTTTCTGTGATTTTTAGTTTCTGTCCCTTGCAGAAGCATTACTATTGCCTCTTTGGCCTCACTCTAAGGTATATTGTACTAAGTGCATGTATTAAGCAAATGTGATTAGCATGCTTATGTATTATCACACAAGTATATCAAATCAAGTTCAGTGCAGGTTTTTACTATTATTCCTTTAGGTTTTATGTGTTATTATTACTCTTTCTTTTTTGAGCTCCAGTGGAAAATGTATCATGTATCTTGGCTGGCAGAGCCTAAAAATGGAGATTCAGGTTTCAGGTATCAGTCTGCTAGTGCTCATTTCTTATTCCACAGCAGGTTTTATATCAATAAAGATTTACTGTTGACCTGTTCATATGAATTGGTACTGTCCATTCCTATTTTCCTCTGTTGTTAACTTCTGGTGTGTTGTGAAGACAGGTGATGGGAAAGAATCTCCGCAGACACGGTTAAAAGTGTAAATACATCTTTATTTACCAAAACAGTGTCTTACGGGTTCTTAAGGATCCCGTGAGAGGGTGTTCAATTCAGCGCTCTAAGTCTCTGTGTCCCATGTCTAAGATCTCTCTCCTGGCTGGCTCGGATCCCTCGCCTATATAGTCCTTTCCTTTCCAAATAAGGCAAACATAGAGGATAGTTTACATTTGCATGTACTTAAGGGAGGGTGTAAAATTGATAGTTTCCTGCCTCACTGACAGCTCATCCTAAACATCCCTCTCTGTAGCGCACAGACATAGAGCATATGGCTGAACATAAAAACACACTGAACATTTCTTCTGATTTAATATACCTCACCTCCAAACAGATTTAGCTTAGAAAAGCCAATTTCATGAGGGAGAGTAGGTGATGTTACATGACTGTAAAAAAAGTTTTTTAAAACAAATTTCAGCACTATTAAGTAATGGTAATATTGTATTTTCTCCAAAATTAAGTGTTAATTTGCTAGTTCTTGCTAAACAGTAGTTCATTAATTGTACCTGTTTTAATTGTACTTGTACCTGTTTTAATTGTACCTGCAGTTTTTCTCAACATAGTTCTACTAAAATTCTAGTCTTAAATACTGCATCTCACACTAGCTAATCTATGCTTTACCAAAATAAGGGACTGAACCTTAGCCTTCTATGATAGGTTGAGTTAAAAATGGATGGAAAAAAAGAAAAACTAGAAAAATGCCTTTCCCGAAGGAAACACAGAATGGTACAGCTTAATGGTTCCCAGTTCCTGCCAGGCTGTTACTAGGCTGTGATATGTTGTTTGTACATGGTTTCAAACTGAACTTGTCTGCAAGTTTTTAATTCACTGTTTGAATTACCACAGAAACTCGTTTGTAACTGAAGTTGTTTCAATTTGTGGCACTTTCGGTAATGTAGTTAGTTATGTCCTGAATTTGGAGACATTTCACCTCATTAATCCAAAACACAAAAATAGATCAAGATTACACAAATATGGAGCAGGAATAGGGCAACATCCTCATCTACCCAGCAAACACACAACGTTGTCTACTTTCTTACAACATTGTGGAAATGTGTAACTGATTATGTTTGAACAATGTTGTCACAAGGTCATTATTAAGTAATGTTGCTGTATGGTAAAATGATGACGTATTATTACTATTATGGTCTATAACTATTAAATATAATACTATTTGGTCACTTTTACAGATTGGATTTTAGTTTTTAGTATAATTAACAAACACTGCTTTTGTGTGTGGCGTGGTGTAAGTTTTTTAGGACCAGATGTCCTCACAAGGATACATTTCTCACATTTTGTTGTACTGTCAGGACAATTTATTGGTCCTAACAACTTTTTTTTTTTTCAAATGGGTACTTTTATGTGAATAAATAAGAGTAAACAGGTGCTACAGTAATTATTATTTGTATGGAGGTCCTTAAAATGGGGGGTGATAAATAAAATATAGATATGGCGTATAGGATTGCTGGGTGCTCTTGTGCATGTGCTTGATTAAACTCGTTCTCGTCAGGGAGCTGGCAGCGTGAGTTTGAAGTGTTTTTTTTAATGGATTCTTCAACGGTTCACAAGTCATCAATACAAGGACCCTTACAAACTCTGTAAGTACAAAAATAATTTCTTTCAAAAACATTCGACCTTGAATACAATTCATTCAATGTATTAAATGAATAATTGGTTATTAAATGTGAGTTATAATCATGGTAAAACCTTAGTAACATGCTAGATTAATGTTAGCTAGCCAGTAAAGTTACCTCAGAATTTAAATGTCGTCCATATCCCCTTGTGATTAATAAAAAAAAAATAAAAATTACCGACAGACAACCACACAGTAATGTAGATAAGTTAGAGCTTGAAGGTTAGATTGTTAGGCTAATTGATTTTATAAATGTTTTATTGTATATTTGTTTTGCCATTGTATCTAGCTACATTATCTAATGATAATATTAGCAACCAGTTTAAAATATTTATGTTCCTCTTTAAATATTACACTAGTAATTTTCTGGTGAAACAAGACCAAAAATATTAACTGCTTCACCATCTAATACAGATAGAATATCGTAGTAAGAAGCTTGCTGATATGAATGAACACCTAGTCTGGCAATGATAGACATTTTTTTTTTTCCAAATTTAACATAACCTTAATTTAATGCATTTCCATATTGTAGTCATGTTAAGGAAGATGTAAATAAGCAACCTTTTAACCAAATCTGTATTGTGTTGTGGTTTGGAGTTGTGCATTATAATTAACACATGATTTGTATTCTTTATAGCGCTACATTCCTGAACATTTTTACTTCTGGGTCTTGGGTACAGTAAGTACAGTGTTTGTTAGCATGGACATGAGCACACACACACTACTGATATTTATGGTTTATCCAGTATTTTGCTAGTTTTCTAAAATGACCCCACATTTTATGTGTTTGTGTTTACAGTCTTAGTTGAAAAAGTAACACATGCTCTCAAACCATTTTAAAGTAAAAATACTCCTGAAGCCAGTTTAGGTACTTTAGTAGTGTCTCAAAACAGGAATTGCTTCATAGGTACATTTTCCTCACATCCATTGACCTTGTTTTCCATTTCGTAAGTGTATTTTATTTATTTTCACAAAATGAAACGGCATGTGGCTGAACAGTGGGTGGGAAGTACCTATGATATGTGTTCTTTATTTCAGATTGCTACAATTTTACCTGTTTGCACATTGACACAGTAAGTAAGTAAGGTTTTGATAAAACTGTATTACAGGCTCCTTTCTTGGTGGGGGTATGTTGCAGTATATGGTGGGGATAATGGTGTTATAGACTGTAGTTGATCTGTGATTCATATGATTTGACTTGTGTTGATCTGTAGAGTAATTGCCAAAATTGTACTACAACAGTGTGGAACACAGTTTTACAGCAACTGGGACTGTTTAAATGAATGATTCCCTAAATTTTGACACAGAATTACATTTTGTACATAATGTACAGGAATCATGTAGAAAAACCTGTTACATTATGTAGGCATAAAGTGCCATGAGAGCCATATGAGATTGGCATTGGTGTACATTATGCCACACCAGAGAAAGACAGCAGGCATACCTCCAAAGTGATGTGGAGAAAAAGAACACGGACGAGAACGGAATTCAAGAATGGAAAATACAATTTCACCCCAGAGAAAAGAAGTTCTCTTTGAAATTTATAATTTGATGACCAGGTGAGTATGGGTAGATATAATTCAGTATATTTAGACCTTGAATATCTGTATGAACAAAACTGTTAATAAATTATTGTTTTCATTAAATTATACAGAAAATAAATACATGACTATAAAAAGGCTACATTAAGATTTTAAATGTATTCATCATATATAGTCCATAACAGGGATATTTATTTCCTGTCCAGAGGGCTGGTTTCCAGCACAGTTTGATGATTTTCATGTTCTACTCCTCTATTAAATGCTGGATTTAATTGGGTTTCCTTAAGTAGGGAAATTATCCAACAATACGGGCTCTTCAGGATCTGAAGTGCACATCCCTAGTTCACTGGGTAAACTGGGTTTTAATGTTATTCTGTAGTTGTGTACTTATATGTGATTCTATTCCATCTTGTAAACAACAGACACACTCTCACAGGACTACCACAATGTAAGGGAGTGTGAACCAGTATTAAAGACCTGCCTGGTGAGTTTTCAGACATTTGATAGTTATTTTTAGATTTATTGAACAAAAATATAAAGCAACACTTTTGTTTTTGCTCCCATTTTTCATAAGCTGACCTCAAAGATCTAAGACTTTTTCTATGTACATAACAGGCCTTTTTCTCTCAAATATTGTTCACAAATTTGTCTAAATCTGTGTTAGTCAGCAATTCTCTTTTGCTGAGGTAATCCATCCACCTCACAGATGTGGCATATCAAAATACTGATTAGACAGCATGATTATTGCACAGGTGTTGGAGCACAGCAAATTTTCCAAATTAATCATAATAAAAGGGTGGTCTCTGATTTTTAAAAGATTTGCCTGAATTTTTTTGTAAGTACATTTGATATCAAAATCAAATGTAAATGAGCCAGAAAATTCTGTGGCTTGAAAATATATATTTTTTATTGTAACATTTTTCAGAAAGAGTGTAATTAAAATTGAGTGAGCATGCAAGGACACCATAATTTTGCATATATTTTTGTTTTTATTTAGGATGCCCATCTCAAGGAGCCTTACTCATGAGAAGAATAAAATAATTATTGAAATAATGGAGTATGACCTTGCTCAGGTTACACCACAGACACTTGTGAACATGACCAGTGTCACTGAGGGAGCAGTAGTGATGGGGTTTTTTTTCTGTTATGTTACCTGTTTGAAAGTTTTCCTGTTAAGGTTTTGGCCATTTTACTCAGATTTATGACTGTGACTTCCCTCTTCAAGAATTCAGTCTCTATTTTAGAGAACCGGCATTTTGCTGGATTGGTAGTTTCAAAAATTTGGAACCTGACTTAAATTCAGCACTTTTGAAAACAATGCAGGTAGATTGTCTGGTTTTGTTGCTTGCACCACTCAAAATCATTTAATTGGTGGTAAATTGATCAATAGCTAGGCATCTGTTTTGTTAATTTTTAAAATCCATTTGCTGGATAGCAGTGTTAACTTTAAAGGTTTTTTAACTGAATTAAATATGTTCATGGTGGCGCAGCAGGTAGTGTTGCAGTCACACAGCTCCAGGTGCCTGGAGGTTGTGGGTTCGATTCCTGCTCCGGGTGACTGTCTGTGAGGAGTTGGTGTGTCTGTGTGGGTTTCCTCTGGGTGCTCTGGTTTCCTCCCACAGTCCAAAAACACACATTGGTAGGTGGATTGGTGACTCAAAAGTGTGTATGTGTGGGTGTGTGGGTGTGTGTGTGCGTTGCCCTGTGAAGGACTGATGCCCCCTCCAGGGTGTATTCCCACCTTGCGCCCAATGATTCCAGGTAGGCTCTGGACCCACTGCGACCCTGAACTGGATAAGCGGAATGAATGAATGAATGAAATATGTTCAGATGTGGACTAAATTCCAAAAATCCACAAATCCAAATCATATTAGAAAATTCAGCAATTTAAAATTTAGGTAGATTGTTTGGTTTGGTTTACAGTGGTGCAGCCAAAAAATATATGTATTGTCTATTTTTTATACTGGTACATTTCATGTCAAAATTTGTCTTACCCGAATTCTGTGAAGCTGCTTTGTGACAACATCAGTTGTAAAAAGCACTATACAAATAAATTTGAGTTGATTTCATTTGTAATAGTATTTTTTTATTCACTTTCCTTTCAAGCTGTTGGATATAAAAGATAACAATGATAACAATGTGGACTAAACTTACAGAATTATATATAATAGTTAGTATTTTGCTAGTACAGACCACGCCCGTAGAGGCTGAAACGGGGAGCCGAACTCAGAAATCTTTTGTGGAACAGTTCAGGGCGGCTTATGAATGCGTATGAAGCCAGAACCCCCACCCCCTTGGATAAATGAATATGAGAAAAGGGTGGAGACGGGGTGGAGGCGGGATCGAGTTTAAAACAGGAGGCTCAGTGGGCTTGATAAAGGCCGAACATGGCTCAGAATATGGGGATCAGCAGGAATGACCCAGCGCGGAGGAGCGAGCTGACGTTGTGAAGCAGTCGAGTCGAGATCCATTTCCTGAACTAAATGAGGCGAGTTTGTCCGACGCGGAAATGACATGAAGTTGCAGGGTATATATAGGGCTGAGAGGAGGAGTTCGGGCGTGGTCCTACTCCCAAAATTATGTTATTACATAACTTCACTTTGCTAGTACGGACCACACCCGTAGAGGCTGAAATGGGGAGGCGAACTCAGAAGTCTTTTGGGGAAGAGTTCAGGGTGGCTTATGAATGCATATGAAGCCAGACCCCCAAAAATGTACAGGAATGCTGGTCATGCTGGTCATGGCTACAGAATGGATAGGTTCAGGTACTCCGGTCAAGGGTTTGATTGGTGTCCTGATTGTGTTTAGGTGAATGTAGGGGTTAGTGAGTCTTTGAATGAAATACCTTTAATAAACTGGTGCATGACTGAGTGTCATGTGAGACGGTAGAGAAATAGCATGAGTAAGTTGAATGTCCTTTATCGATTATGATAACGGAAATTCTAGCGTGACTGGTATTTTGAGTATTCAGATGCCGCAGCAGTAAAGGGGTGATGATTGTGAAATGTGATAGAGTCAGAGTTGGTCTTAAGATGGACAAGATCATCGTGTGGGCAGAAATCTAATTGATCAACTAATAATAGAATTTTAAAGTATCACCAGCTAAATGTCATTAATAAAGCAAGATGTACTTCGTTGGCAGGTGTGCCCTGGTGGTGCCTTTCTAATGGCATAGAGGGAATTGAGAATGGAATGGTGATCTAGAGGGATGACAGATGAGGCCAGTTAAGATGCCAAAAAGGTCAGCACCGCAGGAAAGGCGAGATAGAGAGAAGGCAGTTTGTCACATGGGAGAAATCTCTGAAAGAGAAAAATCCAAAAGGTGCTGAGGAGCTCAAGCAAGGAGGCAAGGTTGAAAGTTGACTACAAAATAACGAAGATGCCTAGAGGGTGATGAAAAACAGGTGCCAGAGGTGGCATCATGTGGCTGAGTGCTGGTCCAAGGTAACCTGGAGAGAGAGCATAAGCTGGAACTTAGGGGCTAGATAGCAGCGTGGTTGTAAAGATAGGAGGACAGGTTGAAGGTCCGCAGTGCCTGGAGGAATCAGTGCGAATAGTACCATAGGAGGCAGGGTAAGGTGCTGTTGCTAGCCGAGAGATGAAAGATTAAGGTCCTCGCTGGCACGAGCTGGAAAGTTAGAAGCTGGGAGCGAGAAGGCTGCATGTGAGAGGGTGAATTGAATTTGAGGTGGCATCAAGGGCCTGAGTGCTGCGTAGGGGGGGCTGGTCTAAGGCCATGCCTGAGAAGAGAGCATAAGCTGGAACTTACGGGCTCAGAGCAGCATGATCGCGAAGAGGAGAGGTCAGGTTGAAAGCCCCCAGCTGCTGGAAGAATTAGTACGAACAGTACCATAAGAGGCAGTGCGAAGTGCAGTCGTTAGGAGAAGCTTAGCTGCAAGCAGAAGCAGAAGGTAAGATCCAGCAGGAGAGAGTGCAAGCCGTACAGTGGACGCAGGGCGCCGTTTGTTTGTTTGTGAGGGGAAAGCATAGGGATGAGCATCCATAGCAGTTTCTGAGGAGAGAGTGCAAGCTGAGAAGTTGGAGGTGCTATGGGGTTGGGACGAAGTTCTGTGGCATGAGAGAGGAGGGCTGTAAAGGAAGAGGCAGGATGCAGTGAAACCACAAGGGGAAGGGGATTAGGATGAAGGTCCACATCAGGAGAGAGGGTGTGCTGTAAAGGAAGAGGCGGGGTGCAGGACAGGACAGCCGCAAATGTGAGGATTAGGACATGGCCCGTAACGGCACCTGGGAAGACGATGAGCTGGAAAGTCAGAAACTCTGAGTAGTGCAGCAGCAAGAAGTGGGGGATGAAGGTCCACCGAATCACCTGAAAACAGAGCAGGAGTTAGAAGCTGTAGAGTGTGAGCAGCAAAGCAGCACAGAGGAGGATCCGGTACGATAGTCCACAGCAGCATTTGAAAAGAGTGTATAAACTGGAAGCTGGAGGGTGGGAGAAGCACATCAGCAGAGGAGTCAGGATGAAGGTCTGCATCAGCACCTAAATAGAAAAATGAGAATTGTAATGTTAGAGGCAGGGTATGGCACAGCCGCAAATTCAAGAGGTTGGGATGAGCGTCCATGAAGTATGCAAGCTGCTGATGTAGAGGCTAGGAGAATGAGACGATCGGATGAGAGCAAATTTAGGGTGAGGAAGCTGTGCAGCAAGGAGACTGCATAGAATGTCCAGAGCGCCAGGCAGAAGGCAGGCCCGCAACAGCAACCTGTAGAGGGGGTGCGAGCTGGAAAGTATGAGGCATAGAGCAGCAGCAGGGGTAGAGGGTGGAAAGAAAATGAATCAGCAATGAGGAAGCTATGCAGTGAGAAGACCGTATCGAGTGCCCAGAGCGCTGGACAGGAGACAGGCCTGCCGCAGCACCTATAGAGGGGTGCGGGCTGGAAGGTCTGAGGCATGCAGCTGCGGCTGAAATGGGGGAAGAGGTGGGATGATGTGTAGTGTAGATCGTAGAATAGACTGCGTCGAGTGCCCAGAGCACTGGACAGGAGACGGGTCGCCGTGGCACCTATAGAGGGGTGTGGGCTAGAAGGTCTGAGGCATGCAGCTGCAGCTGCAATGGGGGAAGAAATGGGATGATGAAGGCAGGGGTGGGATGAGGCGTAGAGTAGACCGCGTCGAATGCTCAGAGCGCTGGACAGGAGACAGGCCTGCCGCAGCACGTATAGAGGGGTGTGAGCTAGAAGGTCTGAGGCATGCAGCTGCGGCTGCAATGGGGGAAGAAGTGGGATGATGAAGGGAGGGGTGGGATAATACATGGAGACAGATGTAGAGAAAGAGAGAGGGAGGGGTGGGATGTTAAAGGGAGGGGTGGGATGATGCGTAGATACAGATGTAAAGGAAGAGAAAGGGAGGGGTGGGATGATGTGTAGAGACAGATGTAGAGGAAGAGTAAGGGAGGGGTGGGATGATGCGTAGAGACAGATGTAGAGGAAGAGAAAGGGAGGGGTGGGATGATGCGTAGAGAGGATAAGAGAGAACGAAACGAACTTGGAGGGCTGTGTCTATATGGGTGCAATGCTGTCAATCAAGGCAGTGTTCAGATGAAAAGAGGAGCCGATTTGGAATGGAGGCTTAAACATGCTGCCTGCTTTCTTTTCCAACATTTCAGATAGGACCATCTTTGTAAGCAGTGGAGTTAAACTACTCCCCTTTAGATTCATGTCAAATCTTGTCTTTCATGTCAAATCTTGTCTTACTGGAATTCTGTGAAGCTGCTTTGTGACAACATCAGTTGTGAAAAGCGCTATATAAATAAATTTGATTTGATTTGATTTGATGTGCATAAATATTGCAAATTCTAAGCCATTATCCAATTCAGCTCAGATAATTATATTATTATCAAAGCAGCCCTCTAAGGCACTGACCTGTGAGACAGCAAAGACTATAAGGCTAATGTCTCCAGCTTAGACACAACCAGAAAGGGTAACGGGAAGATGAAGAATGCTCCAGCAGGGGGCATTGAGTCGGAGATAGAATGTTGTGACGTCATCACATTGCTGCACAGGGGGTCCTTACACCAGCAGACGGATTTCTCTCTTTAGCTGAGTGAGCGAAGGGGACGCCATTGTTTCGGAGCACGTTGCTGGAACGCTGAGGCTGTTCTGCCAGAGAGGAGGAAATGGGAGCCTCAAGGCGCTGTAGAGCTCGTAGCTGGGGAGCAGCAGCCGTGATGATGGTAGATTCGCATTCCCCAAAACACGAGGCAGTCCCGTAGCAGCGTAGCCGGAGATGAAGATAAGGGGAGGCTTGAAGCCTTGCACTAGCGTCGGAGGCAGATGAGGGGGGTCACTAATGCGGGGAGGCCGGGAGGAGAAGCAGGAGAACAGAGCACCGATCTGGAGTGGTTAAGACAACAGAGCATAGAACAGTTGAAGCGGTTGCAGGCGCGACAATGGCCGTACGTAACTTCAGATACCGAGCAGTCCCATCGCTGTTTAGCTGGAGCGAGATTAAAACAGGAGGCTCAGTGGGCTTGATATAGGCCGAACACGGCTCCGAATATGGGGATCAGCAGGAATGACCCAGCGTGGAGGAGCGAGCTGACGTCGTGAAGCAGTCGAGTCGAGATCCATCTCCTGAACTAAATGAGGCGAGTTTGTCTGACGCGGAAATGACATGAATTTGCAGGGTATATATAGGGCTGAGAGGAGCAGTTCGGGTGTGGTCCTACTCCCAAAATTATGTTCTTACATAATTTCACCTATGGTTTCACTAGCCTAATTAAACACACAGCCCCACTAATTATTTACAGTCTCCTCTTGATAATGGAATTAAGTGGAATGATAGTGGAATAAATTTAAAAACTAATGTCTCTTATTTTTTCACTTTACACCCGCTGTACGGCAAACACAGTTATGCTGTGACAACATTGAAATGTAATTCCACAGAAGGTTGTGACAACGTTGTCATTACATTACATTTTTTTTTACATTTCAACATTGTTACAACGTAACCGGGTTTACTGTACAGTGGGTGTAAAGTGTAATGAAATAAGAGACATTAGTTTTGTCACACCCTTCTGAGGAATTACATTTCAACGTTGTCACAACCAAAAGACAACGTTGTGGACACACACACAAAAAAAAATAAATAGGTTGTCAAAACGTTGTCACAATGTAACCGTGTTTGTTGGGTTGGTTTGTGCTTTTGCACTTTTCTTATTCTCCTCATTGTCATGAAAAAAACCTAGCATACTGGACAGTGACTATTTGTTTCTCTGTTATGCAAAGATTGCAGTCATTGCATTCATTCATTCATTCATTAAGTAACCGCTTATCAGGTTCAGGGTTGTGGTGGGTCTGGAGCCTTCCTGGAATCACTGGGCACAAGGCAGGAACACACCCTGGAGTGGGCGCTTGTCCTTCACAGGGCAATACACACATTCACTCACCTCTAGGGACACATTTTGAGTCACCAATCCACCTACCAACATATATTTTTGGACTGTGCGAGTAAACCGGAGCACCCGCAGGAAAACCAACACGGACACAGGGAGTGAACACATCAAACTCCTCATAGGCAGTCACCTGGTGTGAGGGCAGTCATTTTGAGCTGTATGACTGCGACACTCATGCTTACATTTTCTATTTGAGAACATCCATCCATCCATCCATTATCTGTAACCGCTTATCCAATTTAGGGTCGCGGGGGGTCCAGAGCCTACCTGGAATCATCGGGCGCAAGGCGGGAATACACCCTGGAGGGGACGCCAGTCCTTCACAGGGCAACACAGACACACACACATTCACTCACACACTCACACCTACGGACACTTTCGAGTCACCAATCCACCTGCAACGTGTGTTTTTGGACTGTGGGAGGAAACCGGAGCACCCGGAGGAAACCCACGCGGACACGGGGAGAACACACCAACTCCTCACAGACAGTCACCCGGTGCGGGAATCGAACCCACAACCTCCAGGTTCCTGGAGCTGTGTGACTGCGACACTACCTGCTGCGCCACCGTGCCGCCCTATTTGAGAACATGATTATGTAATTTGTGCTGTTTTATTTATGAGAGAACTAACAACCCAGCCTTCTTTTGCCAAAACACCTTAGCTGCATGTAAAATTTGCATGCCCAGACTACTAGTGACTACAGTCACAGGACATGAAGGCTTAAAAAAATGAACTGCTTTAACTAAAGGAATATTAAAATCTGCCATCATATGTCCAATTTTGTTTCCTCAGTAATATTGCTCAAAGCATTAATACATTTTTTGGGGGGTGCTTGTGTCATATGGAGTAAACAAGGTTCATGGAGCTCCTCCGCACAAAATGTTTACATTTTTTTAATGCCGTCGGTTAATTATTTTTCAATGCTTGTATAACACAAGCTGAATTTGAACCTTCCCTGCTCACACTTTCTGGCCCTTGAAATGCCACCAAAAGCCTTGAAACAACCACTAGAGTCAAGCCAGCCTCCACTTGGAAAAGCGTGGTCAAACTAGTCCCCCGCTTAGTTTTGGTGGAACTGTATTCTGAACATTAGGGTAAGAGCGTGTAACAGAACAAATGTCAAGATAAAAGCCAAAAGTCACTGACAGGAGATGTATGTTATAAATAAATACATTTCTAAACAAGTAATACACAAATAAAAAAATAATATTAGCTATTTTTTTGGATAAAATGAAGATATCAGGACATATCACTTCAAAATTAAAGATTTTTAAATGTTTATATTTCTGTCATTTTTATTCTAATTGTTAAGCGAAATCCTTCATCTTGCACACACCATTTCCACTTACTAATGAGAATACAACACCTGACACTCACTTAATATGAAGTCATTCTGATGTCATTTCAAAATAAAAGCCCGTTGAATTGTCCCATTTCTGTAATTTTAATTCCCAATTTATATAATTATTGAAAGGAAACTATTAGTTTGCACAGAACAATTTCACTTCATAATGATAATACAACACCTGATTATATTACTCACTTAATATCAAGTCATTCTTATGTCATTTCAAAATAAAGGCCCATTGTGTTGTCCCATCTCTGTAAAATTAATTCCAAATTTATATAATTATTAAAAGGGAACCATTAGTTTGCACAGAACAATTTTACTTCATAATGATATGTTGTACGCCTGATTATGTCACTCACTTAATATCAAGCCATTCTGATGTGTCATTTCAAAATAAAGGCCTTTTGTGTTGTCCCATCTCTGTACATTTAATTCCAAACTTAATTCATTATTAAGAAAGGTTTGATTACTGCAGTTTTTAATGCTTGAGGGAAGATCCCTGAAAGTAGAGACCCATTTACTATTTGCAGTATGTCCTCAGACAACAGAAGACTTCCTTCATGTCTAATATGCATATAGATGGTTTTAGATGCTGGACAGTTTTCTGTAGAGTTTTCAGATCAATAGCAGTGAATTCAGACAGGGTGCATTTCAAATTTTGAGGCTGTATCAGAACAGCTCTGCTGTCAAGAGACATATTAAAGATCACTTGCCGGATGTTTAGAATTTTATTGCTAAAGAAACTGCAAATTCATTACATTTTCCACAGAGAGTAGTTCTGGGTTTACCTGTGGTGGTAGGTTTCTCAGCTGATCAAATATTGTGAATAATGAGCAGGCGTTGTTAGAGTGTTTACTAATGATATCAGAGAAGTAGGTTTGTCTGGCTTTTCTAACTTCCAAATTGTATTTTTGGAGTTTCTCTTTATGAATTTCCAAGTGAACGTGAAGTTTAGTGTGCCTCCATTTACGCTCAGACTTTCTGCACTCATTTTTCTTGGATTTTACACCCATGCTGCATCGCCATGGTGCTTTCTTCTTACAAGATACAGTTTTTGTTTTCAGAGGGGCCAAACAGTCAATATGATTCAGAGCTTTGGGGGTAAGATTCGTAAGATCACTTTGAGGAGAATGAGATATTATACATTGTGTTTTTGACATAGCCTCCATAAACAGCTCCTTCGTGTTCTCAGTAAAATATGTTTTCTTCACACTGACAGACCTGGTTTGAACAGCTGGAGTGGTTTCAATATTTAAAAGGACACAGAACTGGTCAGAAATCCCTAAATCATTTACAGATATAGATGAAATATTCAGCCCTTTGGTAATGACCAAGTCCAGTGTGTGCCCATGGTTGCGGGTAGGTGCATTCACATGCTGGGACAGACCAAAGACATCAAGAATAAAGTTCCTTAGTAGTTTTGTCCAAGGCATTATCTATGTGCACATTAAAGTCTCTTGAGATGACAAAGTGGTCAAAGTCAGTTGAAATGACTATTAGCAGCTCAGTAAATTCATCAGTAAAATCTGCAGAGTATTTAGGTGGTCTGTAAATAGTAAGTATTAAAATATGAAGGGCACCTTTTAGCACAGTACTTAGATATTCAAAAGAGAGGAAGTCACCAAATGCTGCATGATTGCACTGAAATACAGTGGAACCTCTACTTACCAACCGGGTCATGGTACGGATAAAGTTCGTAAGTAGAGGTTCTACTGTATTTCAAAAGTTCGTATCTCGAGTCAATTTTCCCCATTTAAAATAATGGAAAAGCAATTAATGCATTCCAGCCCACACTAAAAGTCACCCTTTTTGCACTGATATATATTTACAAAACTCTTAAATTAGTAAAAAAATACATGTAGCATTACTAAACATAAAAAAGAAATACAGTGGTAACTGTAATAAATGACTGGCTGGAGGAGTAACACAGGCACTGGTTGTATGACGGGAGGTGGGGGGTGGGTGGAATAACGGAGAGTAGGCGGGTGAATGTGGGGAGACGAAGCGTAGATACGGCTTAACTTAGCACGAATTTCGATGTCTGCTATTTACACTAATGCTAAATTGCTAAAACTACAATTTGCTAATCTTAAAAGCTCGAGGGTCGAGAGAACGAGAGAAAATGGGTCAATGACTCAAGTCTGGGCGCGCTGGGAGACTCGCCTATTGGGGTCACACAAAACCACAAAAAAATGTAGGCGCTTGTATTACCTCAGAAATTTTTTTTAAAAACCCTCAAAACTGAAGAGTTTATGAGTCCCATTTCTTTTTCCTTTGTAAACTTGTGTCTCCATGGGTCTATTTTCACCATGTAAAATTTGGAGATGATACCTCATTCTGATTTGAAGTTATTCAAGTAGGAGCAGACAGCGGACAGATGGCCTCTCTTTAGGCCCCAAGCTCTCCATAAGGAAAATTATTACTTTTACTGCAAAAATACAGTGTATATATCTTGTCTAAACCTAATGTCAACATCTTACTCATGCGGGGATCATATTTTAATGATTTTTTGAAAATGTGTACTATTTTTTTGGGATTTATTTCGGCCAGTACTCTTGACACAAACACTCACGAACGGTTTGATGGAGAGACTCAAATTTAATCTCGTTTTGAAGGGGACAGCCTAAGGTAAGCGCTGCTATGCTAACTTTGTTCAGGCTTCGAGATGCAGCGGTTTTGTCATTAGTGAATGAAGAATCCTGAAGTTTGAAATATCTTATTCTTTTAGCTTTAATTCCTTAGTCCTTAGATTTTAGTGTATAATGGGTTATAGCCTCATGTATACTGTGAAAACAAACCTTGTCTTTCATTTCCAGATAAAAAATAATTACTCATTATTAACAACCATTGGTAATAATTATTAATAATAATAATTATTATTATTATTAATAAAAACAATAAACAAGAACAGGTGAAGTTATGAAAATGTCAAAATGTTCTAACAGTATGCAAAAAGAGTTATTTTAAGTGTTATGAAAGAGGAAATGAATTAAATATCAGCTGTTCAGCAACCCAAGAGTTCATATGTGTGATATTCAACACATGTAGAGTCCCAAAGCCGAAATAAAAAAGCTTGCTGCATTCAGAGTCATTAACAATGACCAGGGCACTGAGTTGTCACTCAAAAGCTCATTAGCCAGTGGGAACGCACCCCTGAGAAAACCCACCCACTCAAGAAGTTTGCGCCAAAACTGCTTGCAAAACTCAGGAATCAGGCACACAAAATTCTGAGAAGCCACGCACAGAACTTGTGCAGCTCACTCACTAAACTCAGAGGGCACACGCAGAACTTGGAGCTTGTGTACAAACCTCAAAGAACACATGCAGAACTGCACAAATGTCAGAGCTGGATATTTTGTTTGCAAGTTATAAGTTGTACGTTTGAGATTAATTTTTTTGTATGATTATTTTTTGGCACAAATCTCATTCCATATTTTTCCACCAGCAGAACATGTAGTTTGTAAACTAAATTTGAAACCCTTTGGTGCATTTCCACAGACATAAACTGGTTCGCAAACCAGAAAGATTTGTTCCCAGTTGGAACAAAAGAAAAGTAGGCTCCTCTGGACAAACCATGGCTTCGCCTGTGGGCATCTTGAAGTTCAGTAACTCAAGAAAGAGCACAGAGCCTCACACAGCTTTATTGCCAAGTGGAGCTAGATGGGGGTCACAAATGCTAAATATGTCATGGTGTAATTCATGAATTTAAATTCTAACACCTTTTGTGTTATGTGGTGTCAAAATTTTCAGATTAAAACATTCAGATACATAAATTTTTCATAGTAAACATCACAGCACTCTGTTTACAGCCACCAATCACTCCATTCCAGTTCTTGATTTGAGCCCTAAATCATTCATTGAAGTGTGTATGCCATAAGGGTGAGCAAAATGGAAGCAAGTTCAATCGGTCAGAGAGTAGATTTCCAACTGTACATCACTATGGCTTAAACACCCTTTACCACTGTGTTCATCCATGCTGGGGGCAACAATGTTTTACTGGACACTCAGTCAGAAATGTGCTGAAAGTTGTTGAGACAATTTATCGTAATCTCTAATTAATGTGTGAAGGAATTTTTATGACCCATGACTCCTAATGTTAATGAAAAATATAGAGTTTATTAACATTTTGTACAGCATCAAGATCTATATCCAGGTGGTAGCTCTCTTGAAATAAGAATGTTCATGTCTCCTAAAACAAGAATGTAAGCATTTGGATAATGGTTCTTAACCCCAACAATGAACTGAAACAAAGTCTGAGATGACAAGCCAGCCTGAGCTTTTGGCTTAATGTACACGCCAACTATTAAAATTCTTGAACATTTAATCTAAAGAGGTTCCCCTCTTTAAGTCTGTGATAGCTGTTTTATGCCAATAGGCCTATGTTTATTCATGTAAAAAACAAATAGCCCCACCTTTAGCTTACTGTCTGGTTAGTACCATCTGTTTGATTAAAAAATGCCCAATTTTGCCACTGCTACATCTCAGTGAAACATATAGCTGGGCATTCTTTAACAATACGGAGGTCTGAGGATTGAATTCAGTTTATTTTGCTTATTTGATGCTTCCTTTAATTGTCTTAGAAACCATGGGATGTTACAATACTTGACAGTTATGCACAGTGTCATTATACCTTGGCAGGGTCTTTTTATTGTTGCATTGCAACAATCCCATAATCAATAATAAATGTAGTCAAAAATTACTTGCAAATACTTGCAAAATTACATTTTTCCTCTTAAAATTTTGTGGTAACTGTGAGATTGATACGTGTGTAATTTAGGATATTTATGTTTTTTGCAGGAGCTGACATGCCAATGGCACTCTGCTATGTAAGCAAGTCTGGCACACTCTCCCAGCAATACCCTCCCCCCATCCTCCCCAAACCAGGGAAGGACAATGCCCGTCTGAAGAAGCTGATAAAGAAAAGTACCAAGAAGAAATTAGGCTCCTCTTGTCAAACTCCTATCCCTTTCCGGTCAAGCCTCTCGCCAGTCAATGAGGCCAGTCCTGACCAGGAGCACAGTGGTGTCTCCACTCCCCCTACAACTCTAGAAACAGAGTTCTTTGATTCCTATACTTCTCAGCAGATGCCTGTCTACCAGGAGACAACTGACTTGCACAAAACGTCTGCTTGTTTCCTCTTGCACAGTTCAAGTTTCCCGTATCTCTGTTCCTACAATCCTCATCAACACAGCTCAGTGTCCACAATTTCTCCACAGTCATATTCAACTCCAGTAACCTCATCGCCTGACCAAATAGCCCCACTTTATACATGCTCATCTTTTCTGTTTGATGATGCCACTGAGCTGACCTCAGACTCAGAACGCACTCCAACTGAGATGGACATTAATGATGCATCCAATATGTCATATGTTTCTTACAAAAGCCCATCAAAAAAATTGCATAACTTGTTACCTTATACATTGGTTCAGACGTTAAGTCCATCTGCAGGTGCTAATCTTTCCCCATTGCAGCCTAACTGTCCCCATTTGGCTTCATTGTCTTCTCTTCCCTTAATCAAAGAAGCAGTAAGAGACCTTTCTGAAGGTGTTTCTAATAATACTGGACATTCAGTGTATAACCCCAACCTTCTGACTGACGATCATGAAATTGAGAGAATCCCCAAGGAAGCTCTTATATCCCATGTAATGGCTCCTGAAACCTCAAAAATAGCAACCTCATCAGACTTACCACAAAAGAAGGTTTATAGTTCAAATCCACTTCTCCAGGAAAATATGGGATATGACTCAGCATATCAAGAGGCATCTATATTTAGAACACCAGAAGTAATTACAGAGGCTAAAGAATGTAGTGCAGTGTGCCTCACAGCAACAGCACTCCCTGGTAAATTACAGACAATGGTGTCCCATGTAAATAAAACCAGACCAAAGACAAAAGGAAATGGTAATGATGTACGTCAAGGAACTTCTGAGGATAGAAAGATGTATTCTGCACAAAATGGATTACTTAACACTGATATGAAGCCAAGTATTCATGAAGCATATTCTGACAAAAATGTAAGCAAAAAGCTCTCAAATAGTGAAATTTTACTGTCTAGGACCCTTTCAGCCAAGACTTGTGTGTCACATTCAAGAGCAAGTGATACATTTGATTATCTACCTAGTCAGAATATTCAGATATCTGAAATTAAAACTCCTGAGATACATACACCAGCAACACCACAGACAAAGGCTTGTTCAGTAATGTCAAGTAATGGTGTTTCAAGAGCATTAAGTCAGGAACAAATTCTCTGCACAACACCACATGTATACCAAACACCAAGGACTGCTGTCCACTGGTCACTCAGATCTCCAGGAGGGTTTCTTGGCCATGAGAACACTCCTGGACTAAATCCAGCTACGATCTCTAAAAGAATGTCAACCTACTATGGATTGTCACCAATGGAATATACTGCTTATGATGGAATTAGAACAAGTGTAGATACCTCTCCTGTGGTAACCCTGCCTGTAACCTGTGACCAGCATGTATATTTCCAAAGTGTTTCATCAGTATCAAAATCAGATGGAATATCACATGAAAAATGTCTGTCAACAACTTCCAAAGCTGAACTACTCAATGAAAAATCTGATAGCTTAGTAACGGTTCCGCTACAAACCTGGAAACCACAAATGCCAATCTCTAATTCATCTGGAAACCCATTGATAACCAGTTCTTCCATCCTTCCAAGCACCTTACCTTCCTTGCCCAGTGTTCAGACCATGCAAGTCTCTAACTCACAAAAAGTAAACTCTGCTACAAATGTGAAAGAGGCTAAATCTGGCATAATATTAAAATCGCTGATCTCTAATAATCCTGAGTTCCATGAATGTAAAGGGCAAAAAGCTTCAACCTTAAAAACATCAGTAAGTTTTTCAAATGTAGCAAAAAGCACAGAATCAGAAACAAATTGTTTTTCCAGTACATCAAATGAGGCAAGGGTCTTCAACAAAGTATTATCAACTGATAACAATCTGATATCAGTAACAGCTGAAAAACCAATCACAGATATCAAAGAATCTGAAGTGCTTTTCACAGACACCAGACAATCCATCAAAATACCTTTTGATTTAGAAACTCCCATCATCCTAGGCACAACAACTGAGATACACAAAGCTTTTGACCCTGGGATGATAGGAGTTTCTAAATCAGATTTTGATATGGTGAAACCTGTAGCTTACTCTAAGTCAGACTCATTTACACCTGTACATTTCATTTCATTTCATAAAACAGGCTCTTCAAAATCCATAGAAGAACCCAAACATTTTGTTCAAACAAGCAATACCAGCGGAAGGACAAGCACATCATTTCAGGACAACAAAGAACCAAACAAAGAAATAAGACACATCTCAAAATTTTCAGCAGATAAGGATGTCAAGTCCACAGTGCCAGGTATCAAGCCGCTTCCCCAAATTAGTGCCTTAAAAACAGACACAAACCAAGCAGCAACAATCCCTATAGCAACTGTACCCAGGCTTATAAATAGTTTTGCAGACGAGCAGCTTCCTATTATATCTAAAGACACTGTACCCACAACAGTGTGTGGCAATCTTTTTACAGACTCCCTTAAGGATGATTCCAGAATCAGTGCTAAGTCTGGTATGTTAAAGTCTGCTGTGTCCTCTGCAAAGTCAAAGAAAAGTGGTAGTGTTAATGACCACAATGACCACAATGATCCTGCTTCCATAGAACTTTACACTCCTAAATTATATGACAATGTAGAGACCAGTATGAGAAACAGCAGTTTGCTCAATACAAAGAACAAGGTTAGACAAGACATCAAATGTGAACATCTATCAAAGATGGAAGAAAAGGAAATTATATTGGCAGAAAAAGGACACAAAGAGACACATAAATACAAGGGCCAGAAGGCAAAACTCAGCAGCTGGACACGATTAACGAAACACATACTAGTGGAGCCCAAAGAACCCACATTTTTAGAGCCAGAAAATGAGAAATCTGTAGAGTTCAGTGGTGGGAAGACAATCAGCCAAGTGAATTTTGGTGCCTTGGATGAGGAATTTGGTGGTCAGGAGGTCATCAAGAAGAACGATGCCCCCAGGGCACTGAAAATGTGGGATTCTGTACTCTTCCAAATGTTTTCCACCAAAAAGAAAATTATGAGGCATGTCAATGCCAAGAAATCTGAGGCAGAGACAAGCAAGGCATCAAAGGAAAACCCACTGCACATCCCCTCCTTTGCACATCACCTGCCAATCCTCCTCTATAGTCCACGTTTTAACGCCCGAAAGCTGAAAGAAGCAGCTGAGAAACCAATTACTAAAATTGCAACTGTTTTTGAGAGGAGTCTATTACACAGAAAAAACGAAGGTGAAAAGCCCAAAGACTTTAATCTGACAGCCAAAGGATTTGGCACACTCAAAACATTAAACATTAATGGTTAATATATTCATGGTAGTATTGCTAAAAGAAATCATTAAAAAAAACTTACATTTAAAGGTTTAACATGATTGAAACTTATGTTTGATTTGTGACGCTGTGACCAAAATTAATTATTAGAGAAATAAATATAATGTGATTAACTAAATATTTGACAGAAAAGTAGCACTTCATTGATTATATAAATAATTAATGCATTTAGATTTGGACTCAAGCAGCACCCAAGTCAAAGAAAGTGACAGTGAAAGCACACAGTCCTGTTAGGATGTCCTTTTGCTCTAAGATTAACAGCTACATTCCTACAATGCAGGAATGGAGAGAGTGACAGCTACAGCTGACCTGGTTGGGGTGGAGGGTGAAGTGGGACATGTGAGATGGTGAAAGGATTATAGAGGGGATAAGTTTGGTTGGGAGAATGTCATACTAAGAAAGTCGAAAGGAAGGAAATTTCTCAAGGGGGAGATAGAATGTCTAATGCTTTGTGAAATGTTGCTGCATACACTAAAAATAAGAGTTACCAAATGATTCTACACCTGAAATGAACACTGGTGTAAAACCTTATATGAAAAACCTATTGTGAAAAGTAGTTGACAGATATGTCCAAAGGGCCACTGTAGCTGCAGATTGTCATTCCATTTAGTCATGCAATAGTGTTTGGTGTCTTGATATTTACCTGGAAGAATAAAGAATGGGTTAAACTGTTGTTTTCTCCAACTGTAAGTGTTTAATAGAGAGGAGCCACTTGGTCCTGTTTGTACAAAGTTTGAGCAAGTGCCATAAAATGTTTAACCTTCACAATAGTATAGTTACAAATATGTAGTGCTTACAGCTCTGGAACTTGTAAAGTGAAAAAATACCTTTAGGTTACCTCATTCAAATAATAGAGGCTCACATTCACATTTCATTTTTTTCACTATATCATATGATGCAGCTTCACTTTACAGGTGGGTTCACACAGATTTTAAACCTACCTTCATTATATTAATGTACACACTTAAAAATAAAGGTGCCACAAAGGGTTCTTTGAGCGATGCCATATAGAAACCAATCCATCGCTCGAACTTAAGGTTTGTTTATAGTGATGTTTTGTGTTTTTCTTTTTTATTTTCTTTGCTATATGTGATGTGTAGATATAATGCATATATCTGAAATTTGATTTTTCATTAATTGCAATAAAACACAAATAATTAACATTACAGTCCCTGTATTTAATGGCTTCATTTGTAAAATTAAAAAAATAATTTAAATTTGTGTTCTCTTTAATGTCACTTTATTGGCCCCTTTAATATTATTTGTATTATATTAATGCACATTATGACTGCCAATGTGCATGTACACACACAAAAAAAGTCTCATAGTAATTAACCTGTAAAATCAGTTAGTTAAAAATGAGGTATTGATTTTGATGTTAAATTCACAGATAGCCCTGTGCTCATAATTTTACATACCCTATGTGTATATGAATGATAATACAACAAATTGTCTTTAATTCACGGTTAGTGGTTGGCTGACGCCCTTTATTATCAAACAATTGTGTTTGTCCTTTTTAAATCACACTGACAAATGTTACTGTATTATCATTCATATTCTCTCAAAAAAGGCCAAAAAATTAGACATTTTGACAGGGTACGTAAACATATAAACAAAACTGTATAAATGTGTGATTTAAAAATTCTATTTTAACCATAATTTGGAGCAGAATCCTGAAAATATTCCATGATTGGAAAATATATTCTGCCCTAGATACTTTGGTAAAAATCCTTTATTTATCATTATTTATAAATAATTAATATATGTCACTTTTCCCCAAAATAAATTGCAAAGGATTTGTATATAATATAATCCCTTTACATGAGGCAAAAAGTGAGAAAAACAAGAAGAAGAAACCCCTTTGTTAGGGAAACTACTTCTCTGCATTTGACCCATCCACGGTAGTGAACACACCAACACACACTGGTGAGCAATCCTTCACAAACACTAGGGGCAGTGAACGCACACACAACACAAAACTGCAAAGCAACCTTGGGTTTGTGAAAGGCACTATATAAGTGTAACTTTTGCTTCAAAAAAAAAAAGGAAAATCAGAACAAGACATTTTTATCACAAAACCAATTAGAACTACATTTCATTAGTTGTCAGTTAAAATCATCAAATTAAAAGAGATAAACCCTTGGAATGTATCAATCTGTGTGTAATGAATGCGTATAATATACAAATTTCACTTTGTGAATGGAATTACTGAAATAAATCAACTTTTTCATGATATTCTAATTTTATGACCAGACCCTGTATATATTATCTGGATGCCCCTTACTCTGCTTCAGTTTTAGTACAAATAGTTTATACAGATGCACCCACGTAGACTGTTTGCAACACTGGCTTTCTCTGTAGCATCAGTTGTGACCCATTGGGAAGTTCCAACAGTAGAAAGCACCAATAGTTGACCAAGTTTCATTTCTTTAGACCTTATTATATTAATCTGTGTACTTAATTTTATGGCTGGGAAATATTGGCACAATAAACTGTAATGTAGATGAGTAGGTCTGTGCAGTGTCAGATTGTTTGTGATGCGTGTCTGACACTCTGTGAGTTGTGTCAGTTTCTGTGTGATGTTTGTACTGTCAGAGGGTCTGTGTGTAATATTAGTAATATGTGAGCTGTGCTCTTAAAATCGGACAGGCTACTATAGAGTGGTTATATTAATTAATTCATTCATTACCTGTAACCGCTTATCCAATTCAGGGTCACAGTGTGTCCGGAGCCTACCTGGAATCATTGGGCGTAAGGCAGGAATATACCCTAGAGGGGGCGCCAGGCCTTCACAAGGCGAGTAGTTATATATAAATATAAACTATTTAAATGCAGGAGGGGGTGTGGGGGAGGTTACTTTGCTCTACAGCCAGTCAGAGTGCAGTTCTTGCCTTTTAACACATCAGGCATTTAAAGGGACATTGTAAACTGTGAGAAACAAGTGTAAACTTTAGAAATATACTCAGTACATCAGAATAAAACTCACCATGACAAAGGGTATTTCCTGTTTGGTGAGGGTAAATGTCCAGTTGAAGAGGTACAGGAGACTTTTTCATTTTTAATTATGATAAGTATTCATGCTCATATGGTATGACCATTGTCCTGTGCAGGTTGATCTTATGATCTTAACCTCCATATAGATCAACAAAACAATATTGAGTTTTGTAGTTCTATCGGGTGGTGAAAATATTTATTGTCCTGTAGTGTTGCTAAGCAGTTACAGTCATTCATGTTAGGAATGCACATACAGAACTATTTAAGCGAGTACTACTCTGTGGATATTTTACTAACATGGACCTATGTAGTATCAGCCAAATCCTAAAGACCTGAACTTTAATAATTATCAATAAAATGTCTTTCATCACTATGTGATTTACAGGCCCCTCCCTATAACAGAGATCCAGCATGAATTCTACAAATCACAAATGCACCTATAACTCTGTGAAGGGAATCCCCTGACTGACCTCACACCGTCTAAGGACGCTGAAAGTGGCTGACTCATCCTGGAGGGAATCTCCTCACTAACCAGCCTACCTTCCGCTGTGACAAGTCAAGCACTGAAAGAATGGAGATTGAAAATCTGCTGTACCCATTGGCTTGGTTATAACGACAAGAGTAAGCATGCAGGTAAATTCCTCATTCTCAGAAACTGATGCCGAATTAAGTCTCTTGATAAATTTATACACTAATTAAATCATTTAGCAACACATTCACAAGTCATATAGCCTAGCCAATTATTAAATTCGAACTGGTTTCACCTGAGTTGATTCCATGAGATTTTGATGATTTTGCTATGTTTATCAACTTATTATCATTCCTCTTAATAAAGTATTTCCATTATTTGAAATAATACAGTGTGTGGAGTTTATTCTTGAGAGTGTGAAAATCCTGAGAACTTACCCCTAGCGTTAACAGTATTTCAATCTCTGATAAGTTATTAATATTGTTGTCATCTAAATTCAATAATAATAATAATAATAATAATAATAATAATAATAATTATTATTATTATTATTATTATAATTGATAATCACCATTAAACATAACTAATTCAAATAATGTTACTACACTACAATGTATTCTCAGTCCACTAATGATAACAATGTTTAAAACCTCCAGCAGTCTGTTCCAGCACAACACACAGTTGCAGTGCTGAAAAAAGTCCTGTGTGAATCCTGACCAGTGATGCATAGGGTTAAAAACAGCAAACAAAAGCGTGCGCATTCAAATAAAATGACCAAACCTCTGCATTCAAACCTTGTATATGGAATTAACACTTTGCCATTCTTTACAAAGGAAAAACATGTGAAATTATACAAGGAGGTAAAAAAAACACAAACAGGCACTATCATGCAAGGTTGCCAGACCTTCAGTCCCTTCTGCCTCTCCAAAATTTGGAAAATCTGACAATGGAGGATCTGCCAGCTTTACCTTGGCTAACTGATGATGTAAGTATAATTGTTGGGTTCTTAATTACAACCAGAATATTATTTAACTGTAATCTATGATCAAAAGTCGTAAACTCCAGGATTGCTCTGTTAGCAGATGGACATAAGGTAAATGCATATTTATCACTTATTGTATCATTAAACATAACTGAAAATGTTTTAAACAGTGTAGTGTATGTTGTGTATACACCGTGATATATATATTATATATATTTATATATTGTGTTTGTAGCATTTGACCTTATTCAAACTCTTATGATTACTGATATTTGACTAATGATAATAATTAAAATTTTATAATTGACTTAAATAATTAAAACATTAACAATTAGTTTGAGAATGAATAATGGCCTAGCTACGTGAGTTCTTCAGGATCTTCAGACTTTTAATGAACAGACTCCACACACTGTGATTTCAAATAATGGAAATATTTATTAAAAAGAAGAAGAATATTTACTTAACATAGCATAATCTCAAAACCTCACGGCATCAACGCAGGTTGATGATAAGCTAGGCGATATGACTTGTGACTAATGTGTTACTAATTGAGGTTTTAATTAATGTATAAATTTATCAAGAGACTTAATTAGGCATCAGCTTTTGAAAAGTGAGTGAAGTTTTGCTTACTTACTCTTTTGCCGTTTTCACCGAGCCGTCGGGTCCCTCGGTTTTAATCTCCGTGCTCCAGGTTTTTGCATCTTGTCCTCCCCGCGTCATTGAAGGTAGGCTCGCTGGAAAGGGGATTCCTTCCAGGTTGAGTCAGACACTCTTGGCCTTAGACGGGGTGACGTCAGTCGGGAGTTTCCCTTCACGGAGGACTGCAGGCCTGGCTGGTATTTCCCCTGAATGAGGGGGGCGTCTCAGAGTTGTTCTTTGTGGAATGTGGGGTCCTCTCCCAAGAAATTCTTATTCAGAGTGGAGAGTGTTTATTCAGAACTTCCCATTTCTTTATTCGGTCCATACTCCACTACAACAGTATTTTGTTTTACAGATCAAGACTCTCCCTACATTTGAATTTGTTTGCTGGTGGCATGACTATAGGACCTTAGGATCAATTACATCCCACAACAAGAAGATCATTGAGGTATCATGTCTTTAATAAATATTTTGTTGATCTATTATTTGGTTTTGAGAGCAGAGAGCTCTATTGTTCACACTGAGAGCTGAGATTAGCAACATACTCTACATTAGCAATCATACATACATAATCATAAATCATATATAAGCAATCTTTATCAGTTGGGCAATCTAGTAGATAAAGCCATTTTTTAAATTTTTCTAACAGTATATAATTGCAATTAAAATTATATCAACAGGACCTTCAACCAGACACAGTCATCTTGTTACCCAGGGAACGTCAGAAAGTGAGAACCATTTTATTCTTTGGGTAAGTGTGCAAACCTGGGGGGCGCTAGAGAGCACACAATGGTGTAGACATGAGTTGACAGGTTCTCCAGACAATCGTTATTTAAAAAGATTTTTTTGTTTACTTTGATAATTTTATGTTTATTTGATGGCTAAAGACTCTCACCACAACTTGGACACACTTTGAAATTGACAAACAACAAAATGCCGCCAAAATCAGCAAAAAATTCACAGCCACAAGGCCCTCCTGAATCCAACAAATCTGAGCTTGACTCCCCCGCATTGTGGGCCAAGAAACTGTTCGACTCCCTTCAAAGTCCACTGGAAAATATCTCTTCCCAGTCTAGGTAACTTGGAACTTACCTTAACAATGGTCCGGTCTGAGCTAAAGGATTTCAAAGAAACTTTGGGCTCCCTTGGCGAGGCTGTATCAGCCCATAACTCCAGAATTGACTCACTAGAATGCACACTGAAAGAGCTGGAAAAAGTCAACACTAAGATCATGCTGAAATTAGATGATCTGGAAAGCAGATCGAGGAGGAATAATATCCGAAATATTGGTGTCCCTGAGGGGAGCAAGGGACCTCAAGTCACAGATTTCGTTGCCGCTCTTCTACCCAAGCTTTTCGGCGAGAGTAATATCGATTCCCCCCTCTTGGTGGACTGGGCCCATAGATCACCACACCCGTGTCCGCCAGAGGGTGCTAGGCTATGACCCATCATCGCACGGATACACCTTTTCCAAGCCAAGGAAAAAATTCTACATCTTCAGAGATCCACTGGCCCACTCCAGTTTCAAAGACATAAAATCCTCATTTTGTTGAAACACTACAAGATCTAAGAAGCTTGGAGATCTCACATTCTCTTCACTTCCCTGCCTGGCTACAGGTAACCTTTGAAAATCAGTCACACACTTTTCTCAATCCCTCCTGGGCTAAAGATTTCGTGCAGTCGATCAAAACGAAAATGCACAAGGAGGGTTTAACGTAGTATACATCATTGTGACATTATATTCTGGGTCGGAGTTTGGCTCACTATCTCTATGGAGTGATTGACAAACTAGGACAATTTGCAGAATCATTAGTTATAAGATTTAAGAAATTTGAAGATTACCTACTGTGAGGAGTTTGATGTGTTCTCACTGTGTCCACGTGGGTTTCCTCCAGGTGCTCCGATTTCCTCCCACGGTCCAAAAACACACGTTGGTAGGTGTATTGGTGACTCAAAAATTGTCCATAGGTGTGAATGTGTGAGTGTGTGTGTTGCCCTGTGAAGGACTGGGGCCCCCTCCAGGGTGTATTCCCGCCTTGCGCCCAATGATTCCAGGTAGGCTCTGAACCCACTGCGACCCAGCATTGGATAAGCGGTTACAGATAATGAATGAATGAATGAAGATTACCTATTCTCATAGCTTCCACACATGTCTTTAGTAGACTTTTGAAAGCCAGTCGCACTCTATTCTCGATCTGACTAGGACTAAAGACTTGTGAAGTCAATCAAAATTAAAATGCACAAGGAAGGTAGAAATTAATCTTCATAACTATGCATCTTTCACTATAGAGGTAACAAAAATGTTGTACCTTGCTTTGTACTATATGGATTTTAAGCAAGTTGCATGTGTTGCATCTGGTCCAGAGGCTTCCTGGACGCCTTCCTGGTGAGGTGTTCTGGGTATGTCCAATGGGGAGGAGGCCCTGGGGAAGACCATGAACACGCTATAGAGACTACATGTCTCGACTGGCCTGGGAACGCCTCGATATACCCCTGGAGGAGCTAGAAGCAGTGGCTGGGGAGAGGGAGGTCTGGGTTTCTTTACTCTGATTGCTTCCCCCGCAACCCGGACTCGGATAAGTGGTGGAAATTGGATGGATGGATTGCATGTGTTTGTGAACTAATTGTACTTTGATTCTATACGGTCAATACTCAAGATCATTTTCATTTGTTTGTTTGATTATATATATATATATATATATAGGCATGTGTGCGCATGCATATGTGTATGTGTGTGTGTGTGTGTGTATATATATATATATATACTGCATATATATATAAACTGCATTACAGTTCAGTGTAGAATTAGGTCTTTCTATAGTGGTTGCTTTACTAATATAAGGGTATACTTAGACATTTCCAGGGTGGAAATAGGTCTATTTTGAGTTTGGGTATCTCATGAATAACAAAACTCAAGATATTTTTTTTCCTTACCCCTCCTTTCCTTACCACCCTTTCTGGGTGGCTTCATGCATCTTTCCACATTCAAATTTAAATGACACTCACACATAATATGAGCCTAACAAACATTAGTTTTGCCTCTTGGAATTAACCACACCATTAAACGGGAAAAAGATTTCGCACTTCTGAAGAAGATGAAAGCGGACAAAATGTTTATACAGGAAACCCAATACAGCGTCAATTCATCTTGGGAATGACATATACAAGTCCTGCACAGTGGTCAGAGGGATTTTAAGCAGGATAGTGCAGGATAGTGGCCAGGTCACTACGTGATGCTGGTGGAGGAAAACATTTCCTGACTCGCTTCTCCAAAACACCCCAAAGTGGCTCAATAATATTTAGATCTGGTGACTGTGCAGGCCATGGGAGATGTTCAACTTCACTTTCATGTTGATCAAACCAATCTTTCACCAGTCTTGCTGTGTGTAGTGGTGCATTGTCATCCTGATACACGGCACCGCCTTCAGGATACAATGTTTGAACCATTGGATGCACATTATCCTCCAGAATGGTTCGGAAGTCCTTTGCAGTGACCCGCCCATCTAGCACAAGTATTGGGCCAAGGGAATGCCATGATATGGCAGCCCAAACCAGCACTGATCCAACCCCCATGCTTCACTCTGGGCATGCAACAGTCTGGGTGGTACGCTTCTTTGGGGCTTCTCCACATCGTAACTCTCAGCCATGTATATTAACCCTGTGGAGCTCGCGACGGACAGTTCTGGTGGAAACAGGAGGGTTGAGGTGCACATTTAATTCTGCCGTGATTTGGGCAGCCGTGGTTTTATGTTATTTGGATACAATCCGGGTTAGCACCTGAACACCCTTTTCATCCTTTTACAGCATCCTCTTGCATCCACAGTTAATCCTGTTGGATGTGTCTTGTCCTTCTTGGTGGTATGTTGACATTACCCTGGATACATCACAAAGACTTGCTGTCTTGGTCACAGATGAGCCAGCAAGACGTGCACCAACAATTTGTCCTCTTTTGAACTCTGATATATCAACCATAATATTGTGTGCATTGTAATATTTTGAACAAACCTGTGCTCTTACCGGGACACTTTTTTTCAGAAAGCTGTATTTCTTAAATACTATATTTCAGATCTAAAGTGATTGTTCCCAGGGATGCACCACATCCTGAAATATATGTACAAATTTTAGTTGGAAGCATTACTGTCATGGCCTCACTATAAAGTCTCTAAGTAAAAATTGGCACAACCCACCCATCTCTCCCCTATGCAAGAATGTGACACTATTGTGTGTTCCAGATTCTGTACACTTTCTAACCTATTCAAATGTAGTGAAGGTAAACCTTGAATTTCCCTCTGGGATCAATAACGTATCTATTTCTTCTGCTCAGATACAATTTTCGGCTCATTTTAGAGTGGTTTGTACCATTCTAATTTAAGACTAGATATCTTAGGACCTAAATCAAATCAAATCAAATTTATTTATATAGCGCTTTTCACAACTGATGTTGTCACAAAGCAGCTTCACAGAATTCCAGTAAGACTAAGATTTGACATGAAATGTAAAAACAAATGTAAAACCCTCAAGTGAGCAAGCCAGGGGCGACAGTGGCAAGGAAAAACTCCCCCAGCTGAGGAAGAAACCTTGGGAGGAACCAAGGCTCACAAGGGGTGACCCATCCTCCTCTGGTCAATCTACTGGTGATGATAGTTAGTAGTCCATGAGAACTTCAGTGTAGGGACAGCTTCAAGGCACTTGGTGGTTGCTGGAGCGTGGGCAGATGGTCTGAAGCGTGGAGGAGAATCTCGACAGTCATCCATCAGTGTCCAGACAGACAGGTGGGCAGTCGTTTACTCGGAAAGATGTAAGGGGATGGAATTAGTTTTGAACTGTTTTGTGTTTGTAAAGTAGAAAATATGAAAATTTCCAGAGTGTGGCTAATGACTCCGACAGATCTGACTATGACAGCTTTAACTAAAAGGAGAGAACCAGAAGGACACACAGACACGGGAGCATCCTGAAACACTGGCATCCCTCCGCTCCACCGTCAACAAACCTGAGTGATCGCGAGAAGCAGCGGGACGACAGCACCAGCGTCTCAGTTTACTATAATTCCCTGAGTCCATGGACCCCCCGGATCTGTCACCTTTATCTATGTGGGAGCATTAGCTACCGAAAGATAAACTAAACAGATGTGTTTTTAGCCTAGATTTGAAGATTGCGACTGTGTCTGAGTCCCGAACATTTTCTGGAAGATCATTCCAGAGTCTGGGGGCTTTATAAGAAAAGGCTCTTCCCCCAGCTGAGGCCTTCTGAATTCTGGGAACAATTAAAAATCCAGTATTCTGTGATCTGAGTGAACGTGGAGGCTCATAATAGGAAATTGTATCTTGAAGATATTCAGGAGCAAGCCCATGTAGAGCTTTATATGTTAATAACAAAATTTTGTAGTCAATGCGGAATTTAACAGGCAGCCAATGAAGTGATGATAAAGCTGGGCTGATATGTTCAAATTTTCTAGTTTTAGTGAGGACCCTAGCTGCAGCATTTTGAACTAGTTGAAGTTTTCTTAAATTGCTGCTGGTGCATCCTGACAGTAGTGCGTTACAGTAGTCAAGCCTTGAAGTAATAAAGGCATGTACTAATGTTTCTGCGTCCTGAAGGGATAAGGCATTTCTAATCTTAGCAATATTGCGAAGATGTAAAAAAGCTGTCCTAGTGATACTACCTATGTGTTGATCAAATGATAATTCCGGGTCAATTATGACACCAAGATTTTTTGCTGCTGAACCAGGTTTAACTGGAAAGTCAGCTAGATTTAAAATTAAATCTGATAATTTATTTCTTGCCACTTTTGGACCCAAAAGCAGGACCTCTGTTTTGTTGCTGTTTAGAAGGAGGAAGTTACGCAACATCCAGCCTTTCACATCTTTTACACAGTCTACTGGTTTCTTATAACTGTGCCTAGCGGTAACATGTATAATGTAAATAATAATGGTCCTAAAATAGAGCCTTGTGGAATTCCAAATCTTACTTTTGAATAATTTGAATTTAGATTGTTTCATTTTTACGAATTGATAACGTTCTGTTAAGTAAGATTTGAACCATAATAGGGCTGTCCCTGTGATTCCAACCATGTTTTCTAACCTTTCTATGAGAATATTGTGGTCTATTGTATCGAAGGCTGCACTTAGTTCAAGAAGCACCAACAGGGATACGTGGCCTTGATCAGAGGCAAGAAAAACAACATTTGTTATCTTGACTAGAGCTGTCTCTGTACTATGATGTTGCCTGAATCCAGATTGGAATTTTTCATATATATGATTCTTATGTAGATATGAACTAAGTTGTTGGGCCACAGCTCTTTCTAAGATCTTGGACAGAAATGGCAAATTTGAAATAGGTCTGTAATTAGACAGTGTACTAGCATCAAGATTTGGTTTCTTGATCATAGGTTTAATAACTGCTAGTTTAAAAGCTTTGGGTACATGGCCCAGACTAAGGGATGAGTTTACTATAGTTAAAAGAGGATCAATAATAGCTGGTAGTACTTCTTTGAGCAACTTTGTGGGAATTGCATCAAGTGTGCAAGTTGTACAGTTTGCGGAGGTGATAATCTTCTCTAGTTCTAATTGTGGGAGTGGGTAAAAGGTTTCAAGTCTTTCTTTTACAGTTATATTATGTTTTATATCAGTCACATCGGGTGGCAGCCAGGATGGATTTGATCCTGTGGCTTGAGTTTGTTGTCTAATATTCTCAATTTTATTATTAAAAAAGTCCATAAAATCAATGGTGAGAGTTGCTGGAATTAGTTGTTCAGAACCTGCTTGATTTTTTGTAATTCTAGAAAACACACTAAACAGTGCTCTCGGATTATTTTTATTATTGGAGCTCAGCGAGGCCAGATATGCTGAGTGAGCTTTAGTGAGGGCATTTCTATACTCTATAAGGCTGTCCTTCCAAGCAGAATGGAACACTTCAAGCTTGGTTGATCGCCATTTCCGCTCTAGTTTTCGTAATGTTTGTTTTAAAGTACGGGTCTTATCATTATACCATGGTGCGAGCTTTTTCTGTCTTATGCTTTTATGTTTAAGTGGTGCTACCTTTTCTAAAGTAGATCGACAGGTATTTTCTAGGTATTTTCTAGGACCTACAAATAATAGAATGATCATTCAATGCTTGAACTAATGTATGATCAACGCTTGAACTTGAACTTGAACTACAATGCTTGAACTTGCGCATAGGCATTCATTCACCTTCAGGCTTTTTATTTCAAATTTTCAAAGTTTCACAGTTAATGAGTCTAATAAGGAATGCCCTCGGTTTTGAATTCAAAAAAACTTTAAGTAACACCTTCCCATTTCTGGGCACCAGGAGCTCCAAATCATTCATTTGTTCATTATCTGTAACCGCTTATCCAATTCAGGGTCGCGGGGGGTCAAGAGCCTACCTGGAATCATTGGGCGCAAGGCGGGAATACACCCTGGAGGGGCGCCAGTACTTCACAGGGCAACGCAGACACACACATTCACTCACACCTACGGACACTTTTGAGTTTCCAATCCACCTACCAACGTGTGTTTTTGGACTGTGGGAGGAAACCGGAGCACCCAGAGGAAACCCACGCGGCCACGGGGAGAACACACTAACTCCTCACAGACAGTCACCCGGAGCGGGAATCGAACCCACAACCTCCAGGTCCCTGGAGCTGTGTGACTGCGACACTACCTGCTGCGCCACCGTGCCGCCCCAGCTCCAAATCAGTGTGTTACTATTACACAGGAAATAAAGGTATGTTTGCTGTGGGGTGGTGAGCAAGGAATTTTTTTAATGTGCTTTATGCTTTAGGAGCTTTTCACCGGTGCCTGAGACTGTAAGTGATGTTTAAGACAGAATCTGAAGAGATCTTTCATGTCTTACAGTTTAAATGGCATCCTTCTCCGGGTGTAAACAATCAGTATTGATCAGGTTGGGCTCTTTTTTTCTGGAGAACGGTTAAGGGTACACAGCTGAGAATCGGTGTGCGAGAAGTTGGATTACTTCTGAAACACTGAAGGCTGTGATAAAAACAATTGAGGCTATGAACTACTTAACATTGAATAACACCTATGGGCCCATTGGCAGTTTGGCCTAGTTTGATGTTGGTTTGATCATTTCTGCAATTGTTTAATGAGACATAATATTAACTATCTACTAAATGTCCAGTTTAAACTTGCCTTTTATATCCATCCATCCATTATCTGTAACCGCTTATCCAATTCAGGGTCACGGTGGGTCCAGAGCCTACCTGGAATCATTGGGCGCAAGGCGGGAATACACCCTGGAGGGTCATCAGTACTTCACAGGGCAACACACACACTCACACCTATGGACACTTTTGAGTCACCAATCCACCTACCAACATGTGTTTTTAGACTGTGGGAGGAAACCCACGCAGACGCGGGGAGAACACACCAAACTCCTTGCCGAGAGTATCTCTTGCACTGAAAGTCTTTCTTTAATGCACTTTTTACTTCCTGGCATATTGCACTCAATGTAAGCGACTTTGTATAAATTGTGCTGTAGTTTGAATGTTAGATCCTCTCTTGTAAGTCGCTTTGGATAAAAGCATCTGCCAAATGCATAAATGTAAATGTAAATGCAATAGTAGCAGCAACTTAGAAGATGAGATAGACCCTGCCTATAAATGTGCTATGAAGATGCAAGCAAAGAGACCAGTCGCGCAGGCAGCATCGCAAAATAGCCAACATCATCATCTCTGACGTTGCTTCATCCCTGGATCAAACAAGGGTTAGCGACCGTAATGCAACCTTCATCTTATCATCTGTTGCCAAGGCGTTGGGCCATGATCCATCCCAGTTTGCTGTGAACAAAGAGTCAGTACGCCAGTCACACAGGCACCATCGCAAAACAGCTGCACATGAGATAAAAGAAGCATTTGAATTTGAGGGTCCTACACGTCCCTTAACATTGGGATGGCAAAATATTGCCAGCTCTTACCGGCAATGAGAACACAGATCAGCTTGCTGTGATAGTTTCTGGCAGTAGAGCCATGGAACTACTTGGAGTTCCTAAGATTCCAAGTGGAACCAGTGAAGCACAAGCAACTATGTTCCAGCTCATTGATGACTGGCACCAAAAAAATTTACCTGTTTCAGTCACAGTTTTGATTTATACCAGCTGAATTCACTGGGCTTCAACAGTTCAACGCTTTTACCGTGAAGCTGTATCTCAAAGCACGGTACACCTGGATGTCCGCAACAGCTGCTCCACGAAATGACCTGCAGTTGCTGAATGGTCTTGTTGGATACAAAACAGTAAACAAGTCAGTGGCATGTGCAGCTACAAAGACATTCATGCATTTATGGTACTTGATTGAAATTCTTGTGGGACTTACTTTCTTTGATTCTGAAGTTACCGACACAGAGAAGGCCCAGATGGTAAAAGCCATGTCCAAACCTGGTGAAAACAGCCCTGCACCTTGAGTTGAATCTCTAGATGCAACTATTGTGCCTCAGTTGACACTGTCACACTGCATGTCAATAAACATGCGCAAGTATTTTGCAGCCATGCAAATTGAAACTGACTTTCTGCAGCATGATCCTGGCAGCTGGAACAGCATTGAACATTACATTATCAGTTGTCAAAGAGTGCAACAGTTGAAAATTGTAAATGACACTGCTGAGCATCGTGTGTCCCTGATACAGAACTTCAACTCCGTCATCACTAACCAAGAGGAACAAAAGCAGTATCTGCTTCAGGTCGCTGAACGTCATCGCCAGCAGTTTCCTCTGTCCAAGAAATCTGTCATTGTTGAGAAACTTTCAAGTGACTGAAACTATGTACTAGTGTGTAGTGTGTACCACAGCATCTCAGTAGTGCATGACAGTGACTATTATTGAGTTAACTTTACACTGTTTAGTGTTACTTAAAAACTGTTATCTTAATCTGTTCTAGTGCACTTTGTTGAAATTTTACAGTTGTAGTGCAACCAGTAAACAGTGTTGGATTTGCACAATTTTTGTGTACACATACTGCATATATAGAAGAACAAATCTGGGCCATGAGACCAAGATAGTCTATAAGTGATATTTGATTGGCACCCTATTGCGCCCCCTTACCCCCCACTTTTATTTCACCCCCACAATATTGAGAAGGATATCTCTGCAGGCTGGAGACCATGTGGGAGGTTATTATGGTTAGAGACAGAGCGGTAGTAACAACCGAGTGGCAACACACCGTTGTAAAGGGGGCGGAGACTTTTCTCTGAGCAGCTTCCAGGTTATGCAAATGGTGAATAGTTGCAAACATGTTAAGTTCCGCCCATAGAACGTACGTTGCCTTATTTTATTATTTTTTTTATAACAGCTGATGCAATAGCTGTCATTAATATACTTAAGGCAGCTATTGTTTTCTTTTCGCTTAGCATTTAAATGTTAAATGTTTATCTTAATTTATAGATATAAATGAATTTGGTTTAGCCAGCCAGCTAGCCATTGAGACTAGCATTCGCATTTCACTAATAACTTATAAGGTCAGATCAATTTTAGTCTTTGATGTACGGTAAAGTTAAAATTTAAGATGTTGTAGATATCAAATTATTTATATGAACATTTAAATGAATGAAACTACAGAATATTTGGGTAATGAGATTTTAGTTAACTTATGAGGAAAAACAAGTGACGGCACTATGTAGAGAATGTATGCCAGTTAATATGAGGTGATCACAGTGAGTGAGGCTTCTCTAATACAAGTGGTTGTTGTGTTTCATTCATTGTCAGTGTACAGACTTGGTGATTGAGTTAGACTTAAAGTGATCTGTCTATTATATATATTATTTTGACCCAGTAAGAAAAGGTTCAAAAGGTTTTATACTATGAGAGAGAAGTGGTGAGATTCACAAAAAATTGTATTAACTTATTTAATGATTAATGATATAAAACAAATTGGATTAATAATATAAAACACTTAGGTAAACTATTAAAATAAAAAGAAAAAAAAAAAACAAGAAAGAATATGACCTTTCAAGGACGTATTAATATAAGCTTCAAAACACAGGATTGTGTTTGGGATTGTGGGGAAGGTTTCAATGTTGCTATCTCAGTCCCACTCCAAAGACTGTTTCCACTTAATCATAGATAGACATCAGACTGGGAAGGCCTATTCTTTTCACAAGTTAACGCTTACTACATAACAAACATAACGACTGACTCACATAATGTCATGCACGCATATCACTGATAATAACAAGGTTCATTCAGCTGTTCACGCTTCTGTTCTCTCTTTCTCCAACGTGCTCTCTCTGTCGCTCTCTGCGCGCTGTGGTCTGGCAACTAATTCCGTCCGAGTAGAAACCGATACAGAATCCTCAACCTTCATAACAGGAATGATGAAGCTGACTTAATGACCAGGCTGACATGAAGTTACTGAGACTGGTAAAAGTGATGATGAGGCTGTTGCAACTAAATTTCATGGCAAAAATCAAAGTACTTGAGAGTGGTGTAGTTGTTATATCTGTAGGTGCTTAAGAATATTTAATCTTCTTTGGTTTTCTATTCTCCTACTAACAAGATGTCCATCACCAATTTGCTTTTCCCTCCTTGCAGCTCTGATACACTTGGACTCAGCCTGATGCTGGTAATTTTTTTATATTTATTTATTTATTTTTTTTGCATGGCTGCAACAGCTGCTCTGTTCTACAGTTGAGATCAAAGGCCTAATCTCATGGCTGGTAGAGAGCACTCCCCTTGAACTCTTTCAGTCAGATTAAACTTCTGTGTTCTCCATCATGACTCTTTTTTATGTAATTGCATCCTTGCATTTCTCACAAACTGTAGAGTTACTGATTACCTTCTTTAACTATGTAGCCCACAAGCTTTGTGACTGTGACACTACCTGCTGTGCCACCACACTGCCTATAAGCAACATACTTGACACAATTTTATATTATTGTTATTTCTGCTGACCATTGCTAACAATTTTGTCTTCTGTGTCTTTCCTTCAGGAAGCCATATATCCGCATTACTTTCTCAGACCGATCGGAGCATCCAAATGCCGCACAGCCAACCATGGTATGACAGTTGATCTATAAAATATTACATGTAGTCATTGTTCTCAGGCTTGACGCTGTCATTAGTTTACACACCCATGCATTTATGTTAACACTTCACCATTTTGTCTTGTTTTCCTCTTATGTTGTCAATCATTCAATAAATTCATATTATTTAAAACCTAAATTTGTCAGCCTCCCTTTTCATGTTGTGGTCTCGTCAAACAGCCATTACATTATTTTACAGAATGTTGGCAGTTACCTTGTACATTTTACACTGTTGACTTACATATTTGAGTAGTTAATGGCATTTGTTGACATTTGCTATGATCAGGCTTATGTGTATGTCTTAAAATAATATCAAGGGTGTGTGGTTTAGCAAGAGTGACCCTCCTTTGTCTCATTAAAACCTGGACGTTATTCCACAAAGCTGGGTTTAAGTTAGCCAGATAAGTCAAACCTTGAGGACTGTCCAATAATAATCCTGCCTGCTGTCATGCTGCTCTTTTCTCATTGAACAAATTTGACATTAGGCTTAAGTTACTTGACTAAACTTAGAAATGCTGCTTTGTGAGATACCCCCTTGAATGGTAACAGACTAAATGCATTAATGCAGGAATATAATATACATTCATGTAGTAATAAATATTTCATATGATAATAATACTGCTCAGTAAACAAACTCAACAATGAAGACATCTCAGAAAACACTCAGAATTTTAAAAATAGTTCATTTACATTAACAATTTGTTACATAAATATTTTAAAAAGTCTCCTCCCCAGATCACCACCTGAACATGGTGGAGGGGTTTGCGTGCCTGTGGGAGCCTAGGAGCTATGTGTTTGGGGGCAATAGCACCTGGTAGGGTCTCCCAAGGCAAACTGGTCCTAGGTGATGGGCCAAACAAAGAGCGATCCATAAAGACCAAGATGAAGTGAGTAAAAACAGGGACACAGCTCCCCTCACCTGGAGTAGGATTACTGGGGCCTCACACTGAAGCCAGGCCTGGGGGAGGAGCTCCTTGGCAAGCACCTGGTGGCCGCACTTTCACTCATGGGGTCCAGCCAGGCTCAGCCCGAAGGAGCAACTTGGGTCCACTCACCCATGGGCCCACCACCTGTGGGAGAGGTAGTAATCAGGGTCTGGTGCATTGTGGATCGGGTGGCAGCCGGGGTCAGGGGCCCCAGCGTTCTGATCTTCAGTTACTGAAACTGGCTTTTGGAACATGGAACGTAACCTCTCTGGTGGGAAAAGAGCCTGAGCTGGTGCGCAAGGTTGAGAGGTACAGGCTAGATATAGCTGGGCTCACCTCGACACACAGTATGGGTTCTGGAAAGAATCTCCTTGAGAGGGGACCAGTGGACTAGAGGGTAATTTCCCTGCGCCTTCAGGTTGGGGAAAGGGCTCTGATGGTTGTTTGTGCTTATGCAACAAACAGCAGTTCAGAGTACCATGCCTTCTTGGGGACCCTAGAGGGGGTGCTGGAGAGCACTCATTCTGGGGACTCCATTGTTCTGCTGGGGGACTTCAATGCTCATGTGGGTAATGACAGTGAGACCTGGAGGGGCGTGATTGGGAGGAACAGCTCCGCTGATCTGAACCCGAGTGGTGTTCAGTTATTGGATTTCTGTGCCCGTCACAGTTTGTCCATTACGAACACCATGTTCGAGCATAAGGGTGTCCACAAGTACACCTGACATCAGGATACCCTAGGCCACATTTCGATGATTGAAATGTCGTATCATTGGACCTGCGGCCATGTGTTCTGGACACTCGGGTGAAGAGAGGTGCTGAGCTGTCAACTGATCACCACCTGGTGATGAGTTGGATCAGATGGCGGGGGAGGATGCCGGACAGACCTGGCAGGCCTAATCGTGTGCTGAGAGTTTGCTGGGAACGTTTGGCAGAGGAACCTGTCAGAAAGATCTTCAACTCTCACATCCGGCCGAGCTTTGACTGCATCCCGGGGGAGGCCGTTGACATTGAGTCCGAATGGGCCATGTTCCAGACCTCCATTGTTGAGGCAGCTGAACAGAGCTGTGGCTGCAAGGTTGTCGGTGCCTATCGGGGTGGCAATCCCCGCACTCAGTGGTGGACACCCTGGGTGTGGGAGGCTGTCAAGTTTAAGAAAGAGTTCTATCGAGCCTGTTTGGCTTGGGGGACTCCAGAGGCAGCTGACAGGTACAGAGGAGCCAAGTGGCTCGCCGCTTCGGTTGTCGCTGAGGCAAAAACTCGGGTGTGGGAGGAGTTCAGTGAGAACATGGAAAATGACTTACGGTCAGCTCCAAGAATTTCTGGCAAACCATCAGGCTACTCAGGAGGGGAAAACGGTTTTCCACCAACACTGTATACGGTGGGGGTGGGGAACTGTTGACCTCGACTGGGGACATCATTAGGCAGTGGAAAGAATACTTTAAGGATCTTCTCAATCCCACCAGCACGTCTTCCGCAGAAGAAGTAGAGTTTGGGGATCCTGGGGAGGGCTCGTCTATCACTGGGGCTGAGGTGGCTGAGGTGGTAGGAAAACTCCTTGGCGCTAGGGCCGATTCCATGTCTGCTTTTTGCAGATGATGTGGTCTTGTTGGCTTCATCGAGCCGGGACCTCTTGCTGGACCAGTTTGCAGCCGAGTGTGAAGCGGTAGTAATGAGGATCAGCACCTCCAAGTCCGAGTCCATGGTACTCAGTCGGAAAAGGGTGGAGTGCTCTCTCCAGGTTGGAAGTGAGATCCTGCCTCAAGTGCAGGAGTTTTAATACCTTGGGGTCTTGTTCACGAGTGAGGGAAAGATGGAGTGGGAGACTGACAGGTGGATCAGTGCAGCGTCAGCAGTAATGCGGGCTCTGTACCGGTCCGTTGTGATGAAGAGAGAGCTGAGCAGAAAAGCAAAGCTCTTGATTTACTGTTCAAGCTATGTCCCAACCCACTTTGGGTAGTGACCGAAAGAACGAGATCGCAGGTACAAGCTGCTGAAATGAGTTTTCTCCACAGGGTGTCTGGACTCTCCCTTAGAGACAGGGATAGGAGCTCGGGCATCCGGGAGAGACTCGGAGTGGAGCCGCTGCTCCTCCACGTCTAGAGGAGCCATTTGAGGTGGTTCGGGCATCTGGTCCGGATGCCTCCTGGACGCCTTCCTGGTGAGGTGTTCCGGGCATGTCCAACAGGGCGGAGGCCCCGGGGCAGACCAAGAACACGCTGGAGAGACTACATGTCTCGACTGGCCTGGGAACGCCTCGGTATACTCACAGTGGAGCTGGAAGCGGTGGCTGGGGAGAGGGAGGTCTGGGTTTCTTTGCTCCGACTGCTTCCCCTGTGACCTGGACCCGGATAAGCGGTGGAAAATGGATGGATGGATAGATATTTATAAAAGTACCAATGCATAAATAAAATAGTGATTAAGCACAAAAACTCAAATATCAGGTAAATAAATAATGGTGTACTTTCACTTGGTGGAATTGCTAAGACATGAGGCATATATTAGACATAATTTAATTTGTTAACTTTATGTATCTGCTCAGTCAGTGCAGACAAATGGCCACAATGTGTAGTGTATGGCCAAACTTGTTCAGTATTATTATTATTATATTGTAATTGTTCAGATTTGTATTATTCTGCTGCTGCTGCTGCTGCTGCAAAAAAAAAATCTGCCTTAAAATGAATCGCACAGCCCAAACTGTAAGGTTTACAGATCTGATACTTGGTGTTATGCTGTGCTCTGTATGTGTATGTTTTCTCTCTCTCTCTCTCTCTCTCTCTCTCTGTCTCTCTCTCTCTCTCTCTCTCTCTCTCTCTCTCTCTCTCTCTCTCTCTCTCTCTCCTCTCTCTCTCTCTCCCTATCTCTGTAAAATTCTAGGTTCTGCAGTCTGTTCCAGTATGTATGTTTGTTCACCCGTCTAGAGTTCGTTCGATATTCCAGTTCATTTATTTGTTCATCGTATTGAGTCCGATCCACGATCCAGTCCATGTGTTCTGTCCGTCACCATTTCCTCTACGTCATCTCAGCAGGAATCATAAATACGTCTGTGTGTACGCTGCTAGTCTTTTCAGTCAACTTTGTTTTGTGCGTTGTGATTTCATTATGTATATTGAATTCTGTGTGTTTGCCTGGTTTTGACTCTGTGACATTCTACTTACACTACGAATTTGTTTTTGCCCCTTTTGAATACTGACGTTAGATATGTTGTTTGTAAAGTATTGTAAACACTATATTATATATATTTCACCAGAGTAGGGTTGGCTGCCGTTTGTTTTGTGTGTGGGTTTTGTGTGTGTTTTTGTATATACATAGGGAGTAAGGTATTGTCTTTTGTTTTCACTTAGGTAAGTTAGAGCTGTCTGTGGGTCAGTTAGGAGGGGTGTTTGTTTGTTATTTTTGTCGGCATAAGGTCATCCCGAAGTTCACTGGTGTTTGTGTCATTGTAAATATCACGTATACAATATACATTCTATTCATTATACATTTTGTATTTCTGTTTGTGTCCTTTTTGTCCACCCTCACATCTCTGTTACATTTATTCTTTTCCCATACACTAAACCCCACACACACCTCATTCTGTTACGGCTCAACCCTAGACTGGGTCGTAACATTGGTCAACAGATAGTAAACCCTCCTGCTACTGGGGCGCAAAAAATCAGCCTAATCGGCCTTAAGGGGGCGCCACAGCGAAAGAAAACACTGTGATTGAAGATTTTTCCACCCTGTGTGGCGTAGAGACAAATTTTTCCTAAATAATCCTTGGCTCCTGATGAATCAAAAAGGTCGATACAACCACTAAGCTCCGCCCACTTAGATGTTTTGCTAATTAGTATAATTCACAATTCAAAACCTATTTTCGAGAACTAGTCCCTGCTCTGATTCACATGACCTTGGTGACAAAACGTGCACAGGAGTATGCCAGTCAATAATTATTAAAAACATTCTGACATTGGGAAACAAGATGGCCGACATATGCAAATGAACGTGTACCGTGAATGGCATGTTTTACTTTAGTAGTTAATAGTTAATTATATTTGGCATGCTGGTTCTGTGAGCAAGCCTACACTTAAGTAATTAAGGAAGACTCCATACGGGCATGTTTAATTATGTCATTTGCCAATCAAATTTCAGTATTGGTTTTACTTTTTTTTTGACAGGCTTAACAAAGCCTAATCATCATGACATTTAAATGGTATGTTCCTGGACACACTTTGTAATAGCATAAAAAAATTCACGTTCATAGACACAAGAGGGCACAATTTATGAGCCCAATGAACTCTTTGAGCTATAACTCATTCAAACTTCACCCTAATCAAATCAAAATGGGTACACATGTGCATGGGATTACTCTGTACGAAATATGATCAAAATGCACGTACGGGGGCGCTACAATTGTAAAAATAACTTAAAAATAGGTTTATAGGTTGTTATAGCATCACCTAAGGATGTAGTACCAACAAAAAGCTTGTGCCTTTTCATAACATTTGGCAAAATCATTTTTGACTTACAGCTGTTTATGTGTCATGTTTAGAATGCAAGTTACACACCTGTGTTAAGCAGAGCATGGATGTCACGCAGTAATGAAATTAAAGTGTTTTTTAAATAATTATTAAAGTTCAGGTTCTTGTGATTCTGCTGATACCACATATGTCCATATTAAGTCATTAATCACAAACTAGTTCATGGTCAAATATATGTGAGTTATTCTCAGCAATGCATTCAAAGTCATTATGGAAGAATCCACCTTACCCTCCTCCTCACATGCTCTCTGCCTATTTGTGTATGTCTCTCTCTCTCTCTCTCTCTCTCTCTCTCAGATTATATATATATATATATATATATATATAAAATTTTGTAAATGTTGCCAAAATATCTATTTTAATTATTATTTTTATTATTTACTACTGTATTATGTACTACTGGGTTATGGTGAGTTGGGTCTTACTCACTGTCTCTCAGGTGGTGACAGGCTGATACACACTGTGCAGTAGGCTGTGTGCCGATCTCCCAGGATTATCTCTAATGTCTCCAGGTCTGTGTGTGTGGGAGAGATAATTTGGGATCAGCTGTTTAAACCTGTCTGTGTGTCATGCCCTGGCCCCGTCTTGTCTGTTTTCACCATGTGCTCACATAGTACATGGCTCTTTGTTGTTGTTCCTGTCTCCGCCCTAGTCCCGCCTTTGTTCCTCCTCCTCTTCAGTGTCCTCATCAGTGTTATTTGTAATCCTGCCCCCTTGTTATCTGTTCCAGGTGTCCCTTGTCTATGTTATGTATTTAAGTTCCCATGTGTCACTTCCTGTTTGTTGGACATTCTACATTTCATTTTGCTCAATCTACTCAACAAACGGTTACGTTGTGACAACATATTTTTTGGTACCCACAACGTTGTCTTTTTGAATAAAAATGAAATTCCTCAGAAGGCTGTGAAAAAATCAGTTCTACCTTTTGAGAACCTTCTAAGAAAGTAGACAACATGGTGACAACGTTGTGTGTTTGCTGGGTAGTCTGTCTTTGCTCTTCTACCTGTGTTGTTTTGCTCTCATGTCTGTTTGTCTTGTCTGTCCCTCGCTTCGGTTTGCTCTGTCCTCATTTCACTCTCTCTAGTCTGTCTGTCTCGTCTGTTCCTTGACTCAGCTAGCAATGTAGATCTGGGCCGATTCTGACTCAGGCTGGGCACTGTTGACTGGCTGCCATCTCGGCGTGAATGTGGCACCCTGCATGTGGCCCAGTTCCGGCTGCACGTTGGCACTGTCGCCTGGCTGCCGTCTCAGCGTAAATGTGGCACTCTTTATCTGGCTCAAGCCCAGTTGCACATTGGCACTGTCGGCTGGCTGCCGTCTCGGCGTGAATGCTGTACCCTTTATCTGGCCCAAGTTCGGCTGCACTTTCCCAGTAAACAAGGAACGTCCCTGGACATTCAAAATAGGTCTAAAAGTAGTTGGTCTGTCAAGGAGATATTTTAAACATCAATGGATTTCCAAAATGAATTGAAAACTAGTCAGTTATTTCAGGACCAACTGACAACGTCAGTGGACATCCGAAATGCGTTGAAAACAGGTCAATTATTTCGGGACCAATCAATAACATTAATGGAGGTCCAGAATGCGTTGAAAACAAGTCCATTATTTCGGGACGAACTGATAACATCATTGGACATCAAAAATGCGTTGAAAACAAGTCCGTTATTTTGGGACCAATTGATCAAATCAAATCAAATTTATTTGTATAGCGCTTTTCACAACTGATGTTGTCACAATGCAGCTTCACAGAATTCCAGTAAGGGAAAGATTTGACATGAAATGTAAAAAAAAAAATTTAAAACCTTCAAGTGAGCAAGCCAGGGGCGACAGTGGCAAGTAAAAACTCCCCCAGCTGAGGAAGAAACCTTGGGAGGAACCAAGGCTCACAAGGGTGACCCATCCTCCTCTGGTCAATCTACTGGTAGCTACTTGATAACCTTAATGGACGTCCGAAATGCATTGAAAACAAGGCTGTTATTTCGGGACCAACTGATAACGTCAGTCGACGTCCAAAATTCGTTTTAAACAAGTCAGTTAATTGGGGACCAGTCAACGTCAGTGGACGTCCAAAATGTGTCTGTTATTTTGGGATCAATTAATAATGTCAGTGAACGTCCGGAATGCGTTTTAAACAAGTCAGTTGAGAGAGAGAGAGAGAGAGAGTGTGTTTGAGAAAGAAAGATAGAGAGAATGTGTGTGTGTGTTTGAGAGAGAGAGAGAGCCCCTCCCCTTCAGATAACGGTTACTCTGAGTTTGACTACGGTGCCAAAATAAGTTTCAGTGGATGATTTTTCAACGGTTTGTGGAAGCAGGCTTTACTAAAACAGTGGAGGAGGCTCGTATATTCAGAGGAAAGTGATATTTAATCTTAATAAAATATTAGTTTCACTCATTCTGGTTAAGTATTCAAAGAGCTCTAGCAAAGCAACATCTATGCCAGGTTAGCATCTCACTGAAGACAAGTGAAGGAGTAGAGAAGGATAATAGTTAACCCATTCTGTATTAAAAAAATCTAAGTAATATTACATTATTAACAGTAATGTTTTTGACATTTATTTCAGCAGGTCAGGGTTCAAAAAAAGTGCTGGGCTGGAAAGTAAAATTATACAATAACATTTGTGTAGGCCACATTTGTGCTTTTCCAAATATGTGAAAATCATCAGATGAACGGTACTTATATGAAGTTGTGCGTAAAATATTGATGTATTGTAATCTGTTATTATTTTTACTTAGAAAATCAGTACATATAATTTTATCAGGTGCACCAAAACATTTACATATGATACAATATTTTGTTAGACTGACAATCTTTTCTTTCACACAGGTATCCAACTAATGTTCCCAAAGATTTAACTGTGAAATATGAATGCTGTGGGGAACACTAATGCAGGTATGTATTTTATTATATTGTAGAATTAGTAAATAATTTTAAAACTTATAAGCGGGGATTAGATTGTTAATGAAAGCATACATGTTTTGAGTCAATTCTGTCCATCCTCCAGCACACCTTACATATGTCACTCAAGCAAAAGCTAGAAAATGTGCCACTTTTCAATGTTGCAGAGATCTGAAGGTTTCAGTAATTTTATCAGGCAAGAAAGTCAACAGATGCATCAACAGCATTGTCACCAAATGCCCAGTGCTGGTGGCAAGTGAACCAACATCATATAACTATTATTGTATCTTTTATAATTTTGAAAATATTTATGGCTTTGTACAGATCATAATGACTGGCATGCTAGATATATATTAGTTTTTTTTTTTTTACTGTAAGATCATTAATATTCTTTTGTCTAACATGGTTTCCTTATTCTAGCTTATTTGCGCTACACTGTTGTCTTTGATATAATTTATTGGAATATTATAAGGAAGCTTTCATCTATTGTGTTCGGCTTTGTTTTTATAGTTGTCTGATGAGGTTGATGGAATCCATACTCTAACAGTGAACAAAATTCAGTTCAGCGATGTATTTACAGCTGTACTCCATAAAATACACATAAACTTATTTTGTTTGACTTACAACTCTGACCCCCTCATTAAGTATGATAAAGTAAACTATTGCCACACCAAATGAAATAGTTAGTCAACTGAAAGTCAGTATTATGCCTTAGTGTGTCATGCCAAGTCTATTTCTGTTTTTCTGTAGGGTGAACCTACAACATTATATCTGATAATTCAGCTAAAATATCAGGACTGGGAAACTGGTGTTTCCAGAGGAAAGCTGAGTTGAGGTTTGTTGTCATAGTGCAGTAGATGAGGCCTTCTTCACAAACACCTATATGTATCATGCCTTCAAAATTAAATACCCTGCACACCTGAAAACACCATCACATTTCTCCAGAGAAGCATTTTAAACATGGAGTTGCAGAGTGTGACTCGAGTGATCAACCTCTTGTACTAAACCTTTCATGCCTCCACTGAACCACTACACACAATTCCTGCATAGAAAGTTTACCTTTGCCAAACTCAAACAACACATTGGCCTGTGTGTGGGTATGTACAGTATAACCTGTGGTATATGACTGCCAGTACACTATTTTCAAGTTTCATTCTTACAGATGTGTACAGAAAACACAAGCAATAATTTTCCTTCCACTGTCATATTTTTATTAATTAAATGTATTGGGTTAAACAGACAAAAAAAAAAAAGTAAAATGTTATGTATATATTAAAATGTCAGTTTTGCATATTTCCTCTTCAGGTGGATTTTTATTAATTTAAAAATTTCTATATTTTTGATTTTGCATTTTTTACTTAAGTAATTGTTTTGTACAATGTTGATTATGGAAGCTTATCAGTATCAAAATAAAAATGTAATATGCAAAATGGCAATAAGATCTTAAGTTTGAAATTTAAATTTCCCTTTCGTACATGCAAGTTTGATCTCAAAATTACAATTCAATAATTCCATTTACATTTGCAATTTCATAGACTTCTATTGACATTTAATTTTTTTTAACTAATGCTAAATTGTGCATGTTTACAACTAAATAAACAGCATAGAATGTCATTATGAATATTTGTGTGAATAATTCTGGTACACTTTAGTCACCACAGGGTCCAAAATGGTTTTTCCCTGGGGTGGTATATATAAAGGTAATGTTAATGATACATTTTATTCCCTTATGGTTCCAAGTATATTAACTAGTACAAAAACATGACTACATAAAATAACTTACACTTGTATTGTACCTAAAAGGGGTACAGCCCCAGTGACAAGCTTTTTTTACACTCTACTTTGTACTTTGTTCAAATATGTACTTAATTTTCTTTGTATGTAAATTTTTGTTTCATTTACATGTGTAATTGAATACATCCATTATCTGTAACCGCTTATCCAATTTAGGGTCGCGGGGGGTCCAGAGCCTACCTGGAATCATCGGGCGCAAGGCGGGAATACACCCTGGAGGGGTCGCCAGTCCTTCACAGGGCAACACAGACACACACACATTCACTCACACACTCACACCTACGGACACTTTCGAGTCGCCAATCCACCTGCAACGTGTGTTTTTGGACTGTGGGAGGAAACCGGAGCACCCGGAGGAAACCCACGCGGACACGGGGAGAACACACCAACTCCTCACAGACAGTCACCCGGAGCGGGAATCGAACCCACAACCTCCAGGCCCCTGGAGCTGTGTGACTGCGACACTACCTGCTGCGCCACCGTGCCGCCCTAATTGAATACAGAATATTATTTTTTTAAATATTTTCATTAAATATATATATTTTAAATACATTTATACATGTAATTGTGTGCCATATTTGGGCTAATTACAAAAATTTGCAAATATGTTTATAAATATTTTGCTTTTACCTATGGGTGTAATTTTTTTTCCAACGGGCATTGCGAACTGACAGGTACAATTAAATAGTAATAGAAGTGTTACATAATGGAAACTATTAAAGAAAAAATGGTTAAACTATTAGGAACCATTAAGTGTTAATCAAATCAAATTTATTTATATATAGCGCTTTTCACAACTGATGTTGTCACAAAGCAGCTTCACAGAATTCCAGTAAGACAAGATTTGACATGAAATGTAAAGACAAATGTAAAACCCTCAAGTGAGCAAGCCAGGGGCGACAGTGGCAAGGAAAAACTCCCCCAGCTACCATTAAGTGTAAATGGGTTACATGATGCAAACTATAAGATGTAGACACCATTAAAATTCTTAATGGAACCTACTGTACTTTGAAAGTACATTTGTAATGTGACTCTGTTACTCATATTTTCAAAGTTTGTTTGGATGTCTTTTCAACTTCAATTCAGTGTTTATTGAATGACATTTAGGTACGTGATTTCAATATTGAAATAACGGCTTTGAAAGGATGTCTTTAATGTGAGTTTGTTAGTCGTCTTTTCAACATCTGTGTTTGGACGTCTTTTCAACTTTCATTTTCAACCTTAAAAATGCTGATGGAACGACATTTAGGTGATTTCAACGTTGAAATAACAGCTTTAAAAGGACGTCTTTAATGTCACTATTTTAGTCGTCTTTTCAACATCCGTGTTTGGACGTTTTTTCAACTTTCATTTTCAACCTTAGGAAAATGTTCATTAGACGACAATCTAGTACGTTATTTCAACATTGAATCAACGGCTAAATGTTTACTGGGTTGGCACTGTCGGCTAGCTGACGCTCGGCGTGAATGTGGCACGCTGCATCTGGCCCAATTCCGGCTGCACGTTGGCACTGTGGGCTGGTGAGGCTATTGCCATTGCAGTTAGCACACTGCCCTGATCAGATCATTTTATCAAATACTGCGTATTAATCGTATGTGGCTCACATCTAAATATAAAAGGAAATACTGATAACTGTCTGGAAAACGATGTAATAAATGTTAAATAGAATCATTATTTTAACTTGTTAAATGCCATACAGTTATAGGTAAGCTCTGTATTGTAAAATTTTAGATTATTGATGTAATGACTGGGACACGAACGACAGAAATGATTATGATAAATAGGGTTAATAAGGAGACAGTGCTGTGCTGAAGGGAGGAAATTGTTATTTAAGTTTTTGAAGACCACTGGACTGGACAAATGAACTCCGAATGAGAAAATGGAATTTTCTTGTGAAGTATTTTTGTATTTTAAGTGATTTGTTATGTGGCCTTAGCATAGTACATCAATTACATATTTTTAAAGAAAAGTCTGAATTTAAATGGCAGTTTTTTTTGAAAAACAGTATTTCAATGTTAATTGAATTTAGGAAATCATGACACTGTCAATTTCAATGCCATTTACAAATGTATTTTCTATTTATTGTTTTTTTATGTACTGTTTGTATACATTGCAATTGCTGTATGTTTACATTGTCTCAAAGTTGTATGAAAAGCACACTTACTAATATTGCATTGTCAGATATGTTTTTGTGGTGGTGCCCTCAATTGTACATATTTGTCCATTTAATTAGGAAACATTATATTATAATTGTAGATTTTAAACTGTGTTGATTTCATACACCCTGTTTCATCTCCAGGACTTTTAAAATAAACTATTACAACCAATAATGAGCCATATCTGGGCTGAGTCTAGCACTAATGGCGTGCTTCTGGCTCAAACTCAGCCGTGGTCCAGTTATCGTGATTTAGTTATAGTTGCTGGACTAGGGCTGAGTCATTTGAGTCGCACCTCAGCCACAACACAAGCTTCCCAGACTCGGGCCAGAACTATCAGCCCACTCTACGGCTGTACATCATGGCCGAGACAATACCAAGTCCGTGTGCCGGCATCAGGCCGAGTGATTTTGTTCCAGCATGCGTGATTTGGCCCGAGTGTGGGCCGATACAATTTTGCTAGCTGGGGAGTCGCTTCTCTTCCCTTTGTTTTATCAGTCTGTTACTTCCTTGTGCTTCTCTCATTGTCTGTCAATACCATTTAGTCTGTTTAGCTTTCCGTGTCCACGTTTAGTCTGCTTAGCTCCATTTGTCTAGGTCTTTGTCAGCTCCCTGTGTATTGTTTTTTTTTCAAAGTCTCTCTGTCCATATCTGTCTTATCTTTTGTTTAGTAAGTCACTGTGTTTTAGCAAGTGCGTCCACCTCTGTCAGTCTGCCCCCGCAGTCCTGACACTGTGAAGTGTTCTCAAGTTTTTCTGAATTTGAGTGTAGAAACAGGATTTCACATATGTATTGAAGATAAAAAATGTTCTTTGGACCGTTCTCAAAGTATTTAAAATTTACCAACTCCTGAGAAAATAACAAAAAGGTCCAAAATACACCCTCCCTCTTCGGGGGAGGCGTGTCCGTTACGAGAGAGTTGCAGACACCAGTCGAGTGAAGTTCAAAGCAAATCAAAGTATTTATTTAACAATACTGGATCCAGGAGAACTAACACATTGAGACAGTGTGATACCCCTCCCAAGTGAAGCTCTGACCTCACATGATCTGACTCCAACAGTTATACCCCAGATGACGTATAGCCTGGTGGTGAGGCGTTTCTGGCTGATTAGCGTATATTAATATGCATAATTTCACGTGTTAGTACTCAGCTCTTCACGTGCAATATTCAGGTGCCTGTTGTGACCCTGAAGACATTCTTTATCTGGCCAGGCTGACAATGGGCCTCTCTTCCCAGCCCTCTTTTCCCAAGAGACTAAAATTTAGGGAGTCAGAAATACACTTCAAGACCACAAACAGAAGCTACAGGTTAGCGCCTCCGTGACCAACACTATGATGTCAGTGTGTTAAGACGTTAAGAATTAAAAATGTGTAAATATCAAGTTATCATGCCATATAGTGAAGCTAGCTTATAATATGTCTTTAGGAGTAATTATCATATGAGTTAGTAGTGCAGAATCAAGCAAAAATGTTTAACTACATGTGTAAGTAATACATAATGTAAATGCTGGTTAGTCATTCATATAAATGCATATAAGGTACAAGATTTCACACAATGAGTATGCTAATTTAACTAATCATCATTTAAGGATATTTGTCAACAAACACAAAGTAATAAAATTGTTTCCCACGACAGTATGTTGAAATTAGTTAACGTTTTAGCATAAGGCTGAACTTTAACACTTGACTACAACTTGCTTAAATGAGTTTCAGTTTGTGAGGCAGTATGCTATAGTGCCGATACGCTCGACTGTAAGTAGCTAATATTTCTTTTCCTAGCTAATTTGTTGCAGTACAGTGATGTTAATAATTCTGTTTTACAGTACTGATTAATTGGAACATTTCTAGCTATTAATACCAAAACGAATGTTGTAGATCTTTAGAAATGCCAAAGTGCCAAAGAGTTAGGCTAACTTTAGCCAAGATACTTATGTAAATGGAGGGAAACGTAGCTAGCTATATGAACAGGACCATATTGGTGAAACGTATAAAAATAAAATAATAATAAATACAAAACAGCAGTAAAATGAATATATACAAAGATAAGAAGCAACTATGTACAACAAATGGGTTAATTTAGATGATGGAAACACGGTGTCACAGGCGAAAGCTTACAAAACTGTTGAGTGTCTGTTCTAGTGATGGGAATTTCGGCTTTTTTTGGGGAGCCGGCTCTTTTGGCTCGGCTCTTCATAAAGAGCCGGCTCGGCTCCTAAATGGCTCTTTGTTTTACCACTTATTTCCCCTGGTACAGAACAATATTACCTACATTTTAAATGACTATATGGACACAATATTATTGTTCAATATTAAAAAAAAAAAATAAATAGTGTTGCAATGGCCAATTGTTTTAATGGCTGTCTTGTAATAACTCACTGATTGCACTCACACATTCAATTGTTTAAATAACTGGATTTTTATTTAAACACCTTAATAAAAAATCACTTGTAAACTCTGAAATATAGCCAATGGGACCCAAAAGGTAGGTATTACAAAATAGCTTATTAAATTAAATAATCATCCATTTCTGATTAATAAAATAAACAAATACAGTGCAACCTCTACTAACGAACGCCTATACCAATGATCCAAGATACGAACCAGGCATTTGAATATTTTTTGCTTCCACCAATGAACCATGACTCTTGAAACGAACCCGAGCCTCCACCTGGAAATGGCCACTGACCCCAGTAGACAAGTCTCCCAGCACGCCCAGACTTGAGTCATTGACCCATTTTCTCTCGTTTTCTTGACCCTCGGGCTTTTAAGATTAGCAAATTGTAGTTTTAGCAATTTAGCATTAGTGTAAATAGCAGCCTGCTAAGTTAAGCCGTATCTACGCTTCGTCTCCCCACATTCACCCGCCTACTCTCCGTTATTCCACCCACCCCCCACCTCCCGTCATACAGCCAGTGCCTGTCGTTTATTACTGTTACCACTGTATTTCTTTTATTTTTAGTAATGCTACATGTATTTTTTTTACTAATTTGAGAGTGTTGTAAACATATATCAGTGCAAAAAGGTGACTTTCGGGGTGGGGCTGGAACACATTAATTGCTTTTCAATTATTTTACATGGGGAAAATTGACTCGAGAAACGAACTTTTCCACTTACGAACCGGGTCACGGAACGGATCAAGTTCGTAAGTAGAGGTTCCATTGTACTCTGCAAAGTGCAAAACTGATTTAACATTTTCTTCAACTATTTTTTGGAAGGCAGATTGGCATTCAGGAAAACCAAGTGTCTCAGCTTGGAGGGTTGGAGCTTGCTTGTTGTTCTCTGATTGGTTGAATGACAAGCCTTAGAAAAAAATGGCTCGGTCTTAGATGGGAACCGGCTCTCATCGTTCACTTACAAGATCCGGCTCTTTGAACCGGTTTGTTCGCGACCGACACATCACTAGTCTGTTCTAGTATAAGCTCATGTGCATCACTCTGTCCTGCTCGTAAGTAAACCGTACTGAGCAGAATACAACGTGTATGAAGCTGGTGTTTTTTTTTTGTTCTAGTGCAGATTGAACTTTTAGAGCATTTTAAATAATATTTAACGAGGAAAAGGAAGCGAACGCCATTTAAAAACCGCGTATACCCTTCTATGTTATCTTGTGGAGAATAATTATGTCTAGAATGTAGTGCTCAATATGCATAGTTTTATGCAGAGCACAAAGCAGTCATCTGGATACCTGCTCATCCTACTTCTCTGACATGAGGTGTATCAATAGGGTGTTATCCCTCCTTGAAGCAGTTATTTCAACTCAGCCTTAAAGGTATTGCCTAGAACTCACAAAAAGAATTTCCCAGTGCCAAGACTCTTGCTTGGTGATACTGTATTTACAACAAAGTGTCAAGTTTGATTTTGTCCTTTTCTGCAGAGATTATACAACATCTGCATGAAAAATTAAACATTTCTGTCTGATTTTGCTAAACCCTATAAGAAAAACAGGATTTGTTTAATTCTAACTTTTTGAAAATGTAAGGTATGTAAAGTTCTTTATGATTTCACATTTTGAAAATATGTTAAACATATATGCTGTGTGTTTATGCAGCGGTTTGTGAGCGTCCAAAAAATGCTAGCGTTCAACACTAATGGAAAATTCCTACAAGCCAAGATTTCATATCCAAGATATCCTACCAGCGTAGATATTACCTCAAGGGATCCTGTCGATTACTGATGTGGGCAATGGTGTGTTAATTGAGTATCTAGGCTTTTCGCCATTCCACCACATGTTGTGCTCTAATTGTATTTAAGTGTTTTCCCTTCACATTAAACTGTGAATCTTCACAGGACTTCAGTCCTGAGCGTAATTCCTCCTGAAACAATAATACCCGTAATACTTGCCACATTTATGGTTCAACTTTAAACGTTCAAATGTATTTGCAGCTGTGATCTAGGAAATGGTAGAACAGCTAGAACATGAAAAATATGTTCTCTTAATCTGCCAGATGTTGCAGGAATTTTCCTGACCAGCAAGCTTTTTGTGCGCCATTACATTACATGAGGGGTCATTGAAATAGAAGAACACTTTTAGGGGAAATGTGAGTTCAGAGTCCTGTTGGTTCTGTTAGATGGTACTACCCCCTAAAGGAGGATTTCAGATTTAAGTGTGGCCTTGCAATCAAGGTCCAAGTGCAACGTTATTAGTGTGACATAAGACACACAAAAGAAAACACAGAAGAACACTGAAAGAAATATTTGATTATATAAACTATTTACAAGGGGGTTATTGGCTCTAGCATCAGTCCAGTCCCCGAGAAATGAGAATCTCAGTATACAGTCTACACAGACACAACTACACAAATCGATTGCAGTTGGCTCACTCACTGATAGAACCAGAGCTCTAATACTTTAAGCCCCACCCCCAAACCATACTATTCCTGCACCAGGAGTAAACATAATCTAATCTGCATCACATACATAATCTATACAGCATCAAACATGCAAGCACAACATAAACATTAAAATCTAGCTGTAAGTATTTACATATCCACATGATCATGATTATTAACTCCACCACACTTTTACATCAAAATGAGAGGTTTTAATTTGCTGCTATATTAATGTGTAATATTTGGGACAGTTAACCTGTACAGAGGCATATCTTCCCCTAAAACACTATTGAGTACTACTTGGTACTTGAGTATTAGGTGAATAAAGTGAATGTTAAAGCCTTATAAACAACTGAATGGCTGCTTTGAAGAAAAGCACAAATGGTTGTGCTATGGTGCTGAAATATCAGTCTGGCTTGTTTAGCAGGGGTTGAGGGCTTAGGGTGTGTACACACTGCGGCTCCATTTTTACCTGAAAACCTACAAGAATCTGCAAAAGAAAAAATATACTACTAACCACTATCTATAATTTGTATAACAGAGTCAGAGAATAGTGGTGGCTTTGTGTATACACTGATCAGCCATAACATTGCTAACATTGCTAACATTGCTAACAGTGCTAAAGTTACACTGATATAGTGGGGCACTAGCACACCACCAGACTGAGTTTGTAACTGCAGCACTAAGAGTGACCCACCACGCGAAACATTCCTGGTCTGGGGAGGTCCTGATCAGTGAAGGGGTTAAATAAGTATGCAGGGCAGCAGGTGGACTAGTCTGTAATTCTAAAACTACAAAAGTGCTTCTGTATTGTCAGTGGAGTTGAGAGAATGAAGAATGGTTGTGTCCAAAACTGTGCCCTATTCTGCAATTTTGTAGTAGTGGACAATTCTCAACCATTCCCACAATGCATTGCATACGGTAGGGTGTGCTGTTTGGTAAAAATCTCACAAGGTAGTGTCCAAAATTGTTCACTAGCCTCCTGAATTCAGTTCCCTATAATAGCTCCCTGTATAATAAATAATACAAGTAATAGTGAATAGGAAGCTTTAAGTGTTTGTTTGTGCAGACTTGCAGAGTATGATCATGGATAACTCGAGGCTGTCTGGAAAAATCCCTTTACAAAAGTATATTATCTGTGGCCATAGAAGAATGGCTTGGGGCAAGAAGATGTTGGTGCACAGAGGACGTGCCCTATTTTGTCAGGCAAAATACAAGAGCTCATGACAGGGTTTGTACAGGTGCTCTCACCATAGTATATTAAACACTTTCAGCCACAGGCTTAAATCTGATTGGCTTAAATCCTTTGAACCGGTTAAACATTTTGTTTGAGACTTATTAAAAAAAAAATTAGTAAACAAACAAAGAATATCTCAGGTATAACCTGCACTGGAATGAGTACTGAAAAACTACACTAAGAGAAAATATGGATGCTACATCGCATGGACATCGGGGGCAGTGCCTCTGTAATGGCAGGGGTGGTGGGTCCCCTTTTTAAAAAGGGGGATCGGAGGGTCTGTTCCAACTATAGGGGGATCACACTCCTCAGCCTCCCCGGTAAGGTCTATGCGGGGGTACTGCAGAAGAGAGTCCGACTGATAGTTGAACCTCGGATCCAGGAGGAACAATGCGGATTCCGCCCCGGTCGTGGAACACAGGACCAGCTCTTTACCCTCGCTAGGATCCTGGGGTTTGCATGGGAGTTTGCTCAATCATTCTACATGTGTTTTGTGGATCTGGAGAAGGCATTCGACCGTGTCCCTCGGGGTATTCTGTGGGGGGTGCTCAGGGAGTATGGGGTACTGGGCTCTTTGCTACGAGCTATCCAGTCCCTGTACACACAGAGCAGGAGTCTGGTTCGTATGGCTGGCAGTAAGTCCGACTGGTTTCCAGTCAGAGTTGGACTCCGTCAGGGCTGCCCGTTGTCACCGGTTCTGTTTACAATTTTTATGGACAGAATTTCTCGGCGTAGCCAAGTGGCGGAGGGTGTCCGGTTTGGTGGTCTCAGGATTCCATGTCTGCTTTTTGCAGATGATGTGGTCTTGTTGGCTTCATCGAGCCGGGACCTCCAGCTCTTGCTGGACCAGTTTGCAGCTGAGTGTAAAGCGGTAGGGATGAGGATCAGCACCTCCAAGTCCGAGTCCATGGTACTCAGTCGGAAAAGGGTGAAGTGCTCTCTCCAGGTTGGAAGTGAGATCCTGCTTCAAGTGGAGGAGTTTAAATACTTCGGGGTCTTGTTCACGAGTGAGGGAAAGATGGAGCGTGAGATTGACAGGCGGATTGGTGCAGCGTCAGCAGTAATGCGGGCTCTATACCGGTCCGTTGTGGTGAAGAGAGAGCTGAGCAGAAAAGCAAAGCTCTCGATTTACCGTTCAATCTACGTCCCAAACCTCACCTATGGTCACGAGCTTTGGGTAGTGACCGAAAGAACGAGATCGCGGGTACAAGCTGCTGAAATGAGTTTTCTCCGCAGGATGTCTGGACTCTCCCTTAGAGACAGGGTTAGGAGCTCGGACATCCGGGAGAGACTTGGAGTGGAGCCGCTGCTCCTCCACGTCGAGAGGAGCCAGTTGAGGTGGTTCAGGCATCTGGTTCGGATGCCTCCTGGACGCCTTCCTGGTGAGGTGTTCCAGGCATGTCCAACGGGGAGGAGGCCCCGGGGCAGACCAAGAACACGCTGGAGAGACTACATGTCTCGCCTGGCCTGCGAACGCCTCGGTATACCCCGAGGAGCTGGAGGCGGTGGCTGGGTAGGTCTGGGTTTCTTTGCTCCAATTGCTTCCCCTGCGACCCGGACCCGGATAAGCGGTGGATAATGGATGGATTGATGGATGGATACTACATTAAAATAATGCTCAAAATGGAAGAATAGAGTCAACCTACTGGGGTAATTTAAGATGATTTTGGTTCAGATGATGAAATATTGTACAATTTGGATAAGGAATGTATTACAACTAGCATGTAGATGTAAAATCAGAGACAGTAACATCTGTTGCTACAGTTTTTGTTGGTTGTCCTATTTTAAGGCATTTGGTATACGTAAGTAATATTTATTGTACTTTCCAAAGTGAGTGTTAACATTTTCTTGCATCTGACACAATGCACATTGTTAGAAGGACACTTCCTTCTACTAAAATATAAAACAACAATTCAATTTTAATTTGTTTTGTAAATCTCGCTATATTTGGTTATAGGTGACTGCAGACGTACATGTTGCCAGCAGCATGCATGCCAGGGTTGTCTTTAAGTATCCTGATGAGTGGAGTTGTCAGGACTGGGTTGACTGACTGGGGCAGATGCAAATGCAGTAACAGACTTTTATTAACACAACAGGAAACCAACAGAGAGAACTAAACAGTGCTCACTAGACATCCATCCATCCATCCATTATCTGTAACCGCTTATCCAATTTAGGGTCGCGGGGGGTCCAGAGCCTACCTGGAATCATCGGGCGCAAGGCAGGAATACACCCTGGAGGGGACGCCAGTCCTTCACAGGGCAACACAGACACACACACATTCGCTCACTAGACATGGAATACTTAAATACAAAGAACTCGACAGAGGAAGACCTGGACAGAGAGAGACTTTGACAGAAAGACCTGGACAGAGAGAGACCTAAACAGATAGGACTAAACAGAGACTCAGACAGAGGAAGACCTAGTGGACAGGGAGAGCTAAACAGACTTGTTAACTTCTGCTGCACCTGAACCGCATGGGTTATTACTACAGGCACTATTTAAATGGTAAATGATTATTTTAAAAAAATGGATCCAAGATTTAGAGTAGAGTATTCTTTTGATAAGTTATCCATGTTGTGTATCTATTTTCTAATAACAACTGAAGAATGAAAAGTAAAAAATTAACCTTTCCGGCTACTGTTAATTTACAAATTTTCAGCACTTGGAATTAGTGCACATATTCATGCAGGCTAAAATTAATTCAAATTAACTGCATATTCTCCTGTATAATTAAGCAAGCAAACAACTCTGCAAAATGACTCTGATTAAGTTGTGCTGCTGTGCTTCCAGGCTTTGCCATTTTGAGTGATTATCTATTCAATGTGGTATCAAGTTCTGTAAACCCAGAAAAAATTGTTAAATGTGTTAAAATTTTGCTAACAAAGGATGGCCCATTGTCAGATGACATTTCCCTAGGAACACCAAACCTAGGGACAATTTCCCTCAACATTATTTTTCCTGTTGTTAATAAATCTTGGTGAGTAGTGGGGTAAGCTTCTACCCATTTTGAAAACATGCCAATGATTTCAAATATCATGCCAATGATTTCACATATTTCTTTTTCAGACATGGTGTTAATTCAATAAAATACATTTTTAAGTGATCAAAAGGCAAGTCAGGTTCTGGATGTCCATGTGTGTGTTCATATGAAATGGCTCCTGTTGAGTTTACTTTCAGATAGGTGAGACACTTTTTTGAAAACTTTTGTGAGTAATTTGAGAAGCCTTTTACAAACGACTTTTATCACTTTGTATGTGCGCATACATGTACTACTGCCACCTGTTTTGGTAAAAGAATGGCATCCAGAAGTGCTGACACTAGTATGTGATGTGCCATTGCCTTACCTGATGATGTTAGGAAATTTATTTGTTTCCACAAGGTCCCAAAGCTGTGAACAACCCTGTAACTGTACTTGGAGTCTTTGTAGATGGTGACAGCCTTTTCTTTGGCTAGTTTGCATGCCTCAGTCAGTGCAACTAGTTCAGCAGCCTGCGCTGAAAAACTGGAAGGTAGGCTACCTGTAAGCATTGTGTCTGTTAAAGCAACAACAGCAAACCCTGTTTTTGTCACGCCCTTAGAATCTTTGTAGCTGAATCCATCTACATAGAGAATTAAATCAGCATTATCAAGTGGAACATCTTTCAGGCCAGGTCGTGGAGAGCAGACAAGTTCCAGTATGTGTAGACAGTCATGGTGCTCCCCTTCCTGTTCTATGGGAAGGAGAGTAGCTGGGTTCAACACTATACACATTTTTACTGTAACAATTGGCATTTCTGTCAATGTGATATTTAAGCCACCTAAGATTTAAGGCTGCACCAAGATGTAATGTATTTTTTTCCATATTTGCACATCCCACTATCTCTCTAGGAGCTATGATAGCCTTCCCTGCTCCTGCTACTGCTCTTAAGCAGTAGGGAAAACCCTGAGCTACTGTTTCTAGCCATCCACTGAAACAGGCCACTGGTTGAAGTTTGTTACTGTGTTCTTGTAAGAGAACAGAAGTCATGTAGCCTTGTTTTTCTTCTACAAATTGCTCAAAAGATTTTTCTGGATTAGGTAGAGCTAAAACTGGTGCGTTCTGAAGGGCTATTTTTAAATGTACATATGCATCCTCCCCTTCGAGAGTCCAGGTTACTTTGGATGAGGCATTTAGATTCTTTTTGTGTGCCAAGTCATGTAGTGGAGCAGAGGTTTGTGCATAATTTGGAATCCACATTCTGCAGTATCCAGCCATGCCTAGAAAGAGAAGTTGCTTTTTTATGTGTGCAATTGCAGAAACTCTTCGCACACAGAGACTTTCCCTTTGCTGACAGATCATGTCCCAGATATGTGACTGTTGGTTGCACAAGCTGCATCTTGTCCCTGTCCACTCTGTGCTAGGAAATTAAGCAGAGAGACAGTGTCAGTTATACAGGTGTTCTGATCAGGAGAACATATCAAAAGATCATCTACATACTGTAGTAGTACCTGGGAAAGAGAACTTCATTCATTCATTATCTATAACCGCTTATCCAGTTCAGGGTCGCGGTGGGTCCAGAGCCTACCTGGAATTATTGGGCGCAAGGCAGGAATTCACCCTGGAGGGGGTGCCAGTCCTTTGGAAAGAGAACTTATCTAAGTTAACCCTCGGGGCTGTATTGAAAAAAGATGGTGACTCAGCATATCCCTGTGGGACACGTGTGAATGTATATGATGTCCCTTGGAAAGAGAAAGCAAGCCAAAAATGAGAGTCTTTATGCACTTTCAAACTGAAAAAAGCATTTGCCAAATCTATCACTGAGAACCACTGTGAATTTTCTGGCATCTGTGTGGCAATAGTGTGCGTGTAATGGTAGCCCCTGGTGAGGTTGGAACTTTCTATTCCTGGATGTTATTCAGAAATCCAAATGGGTGAGCTACCAGCGTAATTGAGGAGTGGACTCAAGTGCCAAGCAGTAAGGGAGGGGAACAGAAGAGAAAAAAATACAAATAAATAAATAAATAAAAGAAAAAAAAGATATGATAACAGGCAGAAAACATAAAACGGGTGGCAAAAACAATAGGACACCAGGGTAGACTGGCTACCTCGAGAACCACTGAGGTTTGGTAAGTAACTTCCAAATGAAAAACACAAAAAATAGGAGAAGGAGAGCGAGACCACTCAGCCTTCTAATAAAACAGAGAAAAGAAGGATTCTTTTCTCTGTTTCCAGGGTGATGCCTGGATAACCACATCTTCTACCCCCCCAACGGAAAGGTGCCACAATACAAAACTCTAGAATTATGGTCTGTGGCACCCAGTCAACAGGGGAGTCTTCCCACTGGTGAGAGAGGGCGTCTGGCTTGGCATTTTTGTGCCTGGCCAGTATGACAACACAAAGTTGAATCTTCAAAAGAAAAGTGCCCACCTAGTCTTTTGAGGATTTAAACACCTGGCCTGCTGGGTGTAAGTTAGATTTTTATGGTCCGTCTATACCAAGAAGGGATGTTTGGCCCCCTCTAGCCAGTGCCTCCACTCCTCTAATGCCAGTTTCACTGCTAACAGTTCTCTTTTACCAATGTCATAATTACGTTCCACAGGAGTAAGATAATGGGAGAAGAAGGCACAGGGGTGCAGCTTCTGGTTGGCACCAGAGTGCTGTGATAGTATAGCCCCTACTCCAACCTGAGAGGCGTCTACTTCTACCACAAATGGGAGTGCTTCCTGTGGTAACTGGAGAACCGGAGCTGTTGTCAGGCATCGCTTGACCTCCTCGAATGCCTCCTGGGCCTCTGTGGTCCACTGAAATCGGCTGGATGTCTTAAGAGTTAAGGTGGTCAAAGGTGCAGCCACAGAGCTGAAATTATTGACGAACCTGAGAAAGAAGTTTGCAAAACCCAGGAAGCGTTGGACCAAGCGAAGCAACGTCAGCCTGGGCCAGTTCGCCACAGCTCTGATGTGAGCAGGATCCATTTCCAAGCGGTTGTGAGCAAACACGAAGCCTAAGAAGGAGACAGACTAGGTATGGAACTGGGATTTTTCCAGCTTTACAAAAAGATGGTTCTCCAACAACAGCAGATTCCCCCAGAGCCTGATGGACCTATTTGTTTCCCTGCAGCTTGTGACATTGAGTGATCATGCCCTGTCCACCCACAGTACAAGCAGCGACCACCCCATATACTGGCCTGGCGTTCTTCAGGTGAGAGACGAGCATGGCCCAACTGCATTGTCTGGGGGTAAGGTTCTGACAGTGAGACTGGAGGAGCTACTCTACGTTGATTTAAGAGAAGTTTCCTTATGTCTCTTGCTGTCTCGCAGCCTGTTGTCAACCCTTACAACAAGATCTATGAGATTGTCCAGGGAGGCAGGACAGTCCAGGAGGGCCAACTCATCTTTCAACTCCTCATTCAGTCCCTGCTGGAAGGCGACAAGCAGAGCAGCTGTGTTCCACCCACTGTCAGCAGCCAGTGTGCTAAACTCAATAGAGTATTCAGCTACACTCTAAAAAATGGTTGGGTTGAAATAACCCAAGTTGGTTCAATTTGTCAACCCAGTGCTGGGTCCAATAGGGACAAACCCAGCATTAGTTATTTTAACCTATTTTAACCCTAGCATAGCTGGGTTACTAGTTTAACCCAAGAGGCTGGGTTATTGACATTGACCACTATTGGGTAAAAACAAATATATTGTAGGGTTATGGCAACCTTTGGGTTGGTTCATTTTTAATCAATTTAATGCAAGCATGCACACAAATATTACTCCTGAATATTTTTATTAATAAGCCAACAAACAAAAATAAAAATATAATCAATGTCTAGCTGGAATAAAAGATACACGTACAATAGTCAAGTTATCAAAATATTGTACATTTTTATACATTTAAAATATTCAAAAATAAAATGTAAAATTTATTTATATTGTTTATACACACGGACAACAGGAGAATCAAGCAACCCAAAATAATTTACCAAGAAACACATCTAGCCCAGAAGTCCACAATAAACAAGTTAAAATTATTTTACTTCAGGTTATAAATGTTATTGAAAATACAATTAATAAATGACAACAAGATATTGGAGATCAAATACGTAAAATGCTTTGAAGCAAACATCCACTGCTCTCACTAGTGTGCTCTGCTCAAGAGCTTCTCCACTGATAATCACAAAAGCTTGAGAACAACGACTGCAGTCCCCAAGCATCAGAACATATGGAACCTCCCTGGTGTCCTTGGTATGTCTTAAATACTCAGCCATATTACTTCCAACCTAGGAAAACAAGTTGAGCAAAGGTGGGAAAGAGGAAATTGAATTAATGTATGAATGAGTGAATAAATTAACAAAATCACAAACTAACTCACATGGAATTCCAGGGTACAGCCCACAAAAAGTTAAGCATTTGTACTATATAGCAGAAATAAAAAGCACCTGCACATTTGTGGCCTACAGCCTGGACACTTGTAAGCTTTTAGAGTAATGATATGTTTGGACAGATGCTAGCTTTGATAGCGTGTCAGTTGCCTTTCTTTGTTATGTTTATCCCAGCTTTACATTATATTTTACTGATATTTTTCCCATGTTTGCACATTTAAAATAAAATTGCTTTAAATGTAATTGTCTAAAGCCCATAAGAATAAAACAAACACAGACAAAAATACACTAAGCCTAAATCAAGTGGCGCTGTTTCATCTCTTACATATATTATTTAATATAATACATATTAAGGAGTCCATGTTACTAGATAACATGGCAGACTTTATATTGATTTTGGCAAGCAAGAAGAATGTATTGGCCAATGCGTTCATTATGCATTACATAAGAAAAACAGCTACAAAACCATAAAAATCTATTTCTGTTTGTAGGGAACAGCTTCAAATATATCTCTATATTTTTCTGTTTGAAAACAAAAAGTGTGAATAAAAAGCAAATGTTCTGAATGTGGAGTGCACTACTAATTTTAACCATTTGCTGTCAGCATTATAGATTACTCCTTTAATTAAAGTGTATAATTAGCACATTTCAACACACATTTCTCATGACTAATAAACATACATCTATCAGATCTTGAACATTTTAATATTTGTATTCCAAACTGGCTATATATACTTCGCCAGTATATATACAGGTGAACTAGCGGTGACTTGTTCTCCTGCTGGCCACATTTGTGGATCAGGCTGCATTTGTATTTGGATCGAGTGAAATGTCTCAAAATCCAAAAACGCGCGAGAGGAAATGAACAAATGCACGTCACGGAAAACACGTGAGTGACTCGATTCACAAACGCAGATTCTACAATTTACAAATAAATTTTAAATTTGAGACTTCGACTTTACAAATATTTACAATGTAAATTTAAACAAATGTATTTATTTTTGCATAAAATTGTGATATATCTATGAAAAACAAACATGTATTCATGAATGTAACTGTATTTGTACAAACTGCAGACTGTGAGACAGATTGGGATGTGTTCATTTGTGAACAGTGAAACATATTTATGACTTATGACTAATTTGTGGATTAACATTTACACATTTGTAAAGTATTTTGAGACTAATCTCTTTCCATATGCAGTGTCCAACAGACGTGGATATTCTTGTAGTATTTCTACAACTGTTTTGGTCCAATTCTCCCTTATCCATTGGCTCTATGGATTGCAGTCACCTTCATGTATTGTCTAACCTGGCTTTGTGGATAAATGTTGTCCTTAAGCCACTCTGACATCTGCATAGCCATGTCCACAGTCACTGCAGACGCTGAGGAGTAGAGGTAATAAAATACATTTTTAAAATATATTAAAAAAAAAAGAAATGTAATTAAAAAATAAAAGATTTTAAACCTAAATATAAAACAAAACCTATATAAAAAAAAGTCATCCATTATCCCACTGATTTTTAAGGTAACTGTGCTGTAATATTAAAAACGACACTTGTCTTTTAATGAAAAAAAAAAGTATTTTGAAAAGGTAAAGAATTTAATTAACGAAAGCGCTACAAAACTTAACTACTCGAGTTACAAATGAGTTTCTGTGGTAATTCAAACAAAGAATAAAACATAGTTTTCTCCCTCTCAAACATGGCGTTTTACCTTAAAAGACGCAAAACTTACGAATGTAAACAAAGCGGAGAGAACTGTGTTTTCCAACAAATGTAGACATTCCCTTTAAGCGAGACATCAAAACACCATGAAGCCTGAGTTTTAATCCCAAATCACTCAATACTCCCTATGTAGTGCACTACGCAAGTCATTAACTTACTGAATCTAAATCCTAACAGTGCATTATATATTCCTAATACAACATTATTTATATTTATTAATGTGTGGGAATCTGAAATCTATTGCTATCTGCTTGTGTACAGTGTAGTGTATGACTGATGTAATTTAATATAGAGAGAGTGAAGAGCTATTTGTATTTCAGACAAAGACAGATGTGCTGTCTCAGTTTTCCTCATCCACGTGAGCACAGTGACAAGCCTGTTTTTAAAAGTCTCCACCTTGGGAGAGCATTTTTGCAAAATCTCAATTTTCAGTGACCTAAAACACTGTATGTGTTTAATTCCATCAGCAGAATGATAATGTCCGTTAGTCAGGAAACTGGGATTTACTCGCTGACCGGAAACATGAACTCAACTAAGACCCTGATTAATACAAAAAGGCTTTAATCTATAGATTAAAATTATGTAAATGAAAAAAATCTTACAAATATGCTCACGGCCAAAATAAATCCTTCTTTCTCTGGTGTTCAGCTTCGGTTTCTTCTTTTCGCTCGAGCTTCTCGGCTTCCCGCCTGTTCCGACACATGACGTGATTGTTCCCTTTCACGTCCGCATACACAACCCAATGCTGCTGGGTTGATGTTGTGAACCCAATTTAAGTTAAAATAACCCAACATCATGACCCAACATGCTCAACCCAGCAACTGGGTTATGAAAATAACGTTAGGTTATGCATATAACCACTGTTCCCTGAAGAAGAGGAACGAGGTACAACACAAGCTGTATGGGATATTATGCCTCTTCCATATCTGGCTGAAGACACCTCTAATCACGCCTGTAAGGCAGATGACGCATAGTGACGAGGGTAGGTGGGACGCATAGTGACGAGGGTAGGTGGGCCCGCCCCTCACCTATAACCTCTGGACACTAGCGTCTCTCTTCAGTTCAAGATGCTGATCTTCACCGAGCTAATAGTGTAGCGGGGCAGCCCGTGTTGTACCTCGTTCCTCTTCTTCAGGGAACAGTGGTTATATGCATAACCTAACGTTCCCTATCAGTCAATTCACTCGGTACAACACAAGCTGTATGGGATCTAAATTCACGCCCCAAGAAACAGACACCGAACCAAGAAAGCAGCCTAGTGCATGTTAGACCCTACAGAAAGGACAGCATGAGCTACCGAAGGGGCCAGCACATCCAGGCGATAAAAACGAACAAATGTATGAGGTGATGCCCAGCTAGCAGCGGCACAGATGTCTCCAACTGGGACACCCTTAAAAAGAGCCCAGGATGTAGCTATTCCTCTTGTGGAATGAGCCCTCACCCCCTCTGGTAAATCCATACCTTTGCTGCTGTAAGCTATAGAAATAGCTTCTAAAACCCAGTGAGAGAGACGTTGTTTAGACAAAGCCCTGCCACGAACTGGGTTAGCAAAACAGACGAAAAGCTGGTCACACCTAAGGAAATCCTGAGTACGATTAATGTATGTGCGCAGTGCCCACACGGGGCAGAGCATGTGTAGTCTTTGCTGCACCTCAGATATAAATGGAGGAGGAGAGAAAGAATTTAACTCAAAAGCCAGTGAGCTGTAAGACATAGGCAACACCTTTGGCACATATGTTGCATTAGGACACAGAGTCACCTTAGTGTCCCCTGGTGCAAACTGGGTACAAGAAGGGTGCACTGACAGTGCGTGGAGGTCACCCACCCGTTTTGCAGATGCTAAAGCTAGAAGTAGAGCAGTCTTATATGAAACGAACTTGATGTCCACAGACTCCAGTGGCTCAAAGGGAGGTGCACATAGTGCACCAAGTACCATACACAGGTCCCAGGGAGGAACAGTGGGCCTAAATACAGGCTTTAGGCGCCTCACCCCCTTCATGAAACGTATGGTTAGGGGGTGTGCTCCTGCTGACAACCCACCAAAGCCCTCATGACAGGCTGATATAGCTGCCAGATAGACTTTTATTGTTGAAAAAGAGAGCCCTCGTTCAAATAACTCCTGAAGGAAAGTTAAAATATCAACAATGGAACATTGGAAAGGGACCAATTCCCTCTCCTGACACCAAAGCTCAAATGCATGCCATTTAAATGCATACAGACCTCTTGTAGAGGCCGCTCTTGCACTCTGAATAGTGGCAACTACACGAGCCATTAACATTGACCTTTCAGCGGGTAAGCGTGGAGACACCACAACTCCGGTCGAGGGTGAACTATTTCTCCACCTGCTTGAGACAGGAGGTTCTTGTGAAGAGGGAGAGGCCAAGGGTCCCCTGCAAGAAGACTGATTATCTCTGCGTACCATGATTTCGATGGCCAGCAGGGGGCTACCAGAATTAGGGAAAGGTTTCCCTGGCGCACTCTCTCCAGTGTTGGCCATATAAGAGCTACTGGAGGAAATGCATAGAGAAGAGTGTTGGGCCACGGGTGTGCCAGCGCATCCACTCCCAGGGGCGCGCTGTGGTCCGTTAGAGAGAAAAACAGAGGACAATGCGCGTTTTCTCTGGATGCGAAGAGATCTATGTTGGCCCTGCCAAACCGATCCCATATCTGCATTGCCACCAGAGGACTGATTTTCCATTCCCGTGCTGAAGGGCCCCCTCTGGAGAGGAGGTCTGCCCCCAGGTTCAGGTGACCTGGTATATGCGTCGCCCTGAGTGACAGAAGGTGGAGACTGCTCCACAACAGAAGGGTCTGGGACAGCTTCAACAGAGGAAGGGAACGTGTCCCCCCTTGCCTGTTTATATAAGACACCACAGTGGTGTTGTCTGTCCTGACCAGGACATGCTGCCCACACAGAACGGGGAGAAAGTGCTTTAAGGCTAGATGAACCGCCAGTAGCTCCAAGCAATTGATGTGGTGTGAGCGTTGAGCCAGAGACCACGCCCCCTTCACCGCAACCTGGTCGCACACTGCTCCCCAACCCGTTAGGGACGCGTCCGTCGACACCACTTTGCGAAACAGAACTCTGTCTATCGGCGAGCCCTGACACAATAGGCGGGACTCCCTCCAAGGGGACAACGCTGTCATGCATGCTCTTGTCACAACTATCCTTTTCCCTAATTGACGCGAGGCAATCAAGCGATGGAATAAGAGCCAGCGCTGAAATGCCCGCATTAGAAGTAAACCTAGCGGAACTACCGCTATTGCAGAAGCCATCTGGCCCAACAGCTGGAGAAACTGGCGAACGCGCAGTTTGTGTCCCAGCTGAAACTGACCTAGGCCGTCGCGTAGCGCACATATTCTGCGCTCTGACAGACATGCTCGGCCAGAGAGCGAGCATATTTCTAACCCCAGAAAAGAAAGTTTCTGACTGGGGATCAGAGAGCTCTTCTTTAAATTGACCGATAAGCCCAGCCACTTCAAATGAGAAAGCACAGTGTTTGTATCTGTCCGAGCTTTCACTTTCGACCGCGCTATTATAGCGAGGTCGTCCAAATACGCGAGCAAGCGCACTCCTCGCCCCCGCAGGACGGTGAGAGCTGCTTCCATACACTTCGTAAAAGTGCGAGGAGCTAGAGAAAGCCCGAACGGGAGAACGAGCCTCTCGTACGCCACTCCCTCGAATGCAAACCTCAGATACTTTCTGGGATCTGGATGGATTGCTATATGAAAATATGCGTCTGTGAGATCTATAGACCAGTCCCAATCGAGCAAAGGAACTGGCGCAGAGTTAGCATTTTGAAAGTGAAAACTCTCAAATGCTTTTTTAGCACTCTCAGATCCAAAATTGGACGAGCCCCTCCGTCCTTTTTCGGCACAACAAAGTAACGGCTGTACCAGCCCTTTCATGATTCGGTCTGAGGCACCACTCTTATTGCCTCTTTGCTGAGGAGATTTCTTATCTCCTCCTTGAGCACCGCTGCAGCACTGCCCGATACTCGGGTGAACACCACGCTGGAAAAGCCGGGAGGGGGAATTCGAAATTGTAAACGGTACCCTACAAACACTGTTCTTTCTACCCAAGGAGAGACTGCGCATGCGCGCCACTCTGCTGCATGAGCTGCGAGTCGGCCGTGATAACAGCCTATTTGTGGGGAAATGAGGCCCTCCTGTGGCTGAGCTGGGGAGCGTACAGAATGCTTCCTCAGGCTCACTAACGCCAGATCGTTTATTGTGCTTGAAACAGACACCTTTATTTCCTGATGTACAAAATGAGACTTTATTAAGGCACATCGAGGAACATAATGCTCTTTTATTGCACCCAAACTGGGGGCTTGTAAACACTGTGGGAAACCCACCCACCCCTGAGAACTGGGAAAGAATTGAGGGGATGTTTGTGCACACGTGTCTGGGCAGAACAGGTGCTTTGTGAACAATACTGGGGTAGAACGTGTCCTTTTTGGACTGGGCCCCGGTACGGGAGAAGGGTGGCGCCTCTTGAGGGGCCTGAGGGGAGAGGCTGCGGTGTCTCCGAGCCTCGGAGACCTCTCTCACACTGAACTGAAGGTTAGGATGAGTTAGGCTTCTTCCTCCTCACCGCTGAATCCTTCAGAGGTCCAGGTGGAGGAACCCTGCTCCAGGCAGAGTGCCACGGGGCCTGTTTTTGTGGTTGCTGCTTAGGAGGGGGTTCCCCGGAAGAACTGCTGGTGCAGACCTCTTCACAGCGACACATGGAGTGGCAGGCTTACGAGCGACCCACGCTGGCTTCTGCTTAGCCTCCCTTCTTGGCAGAATAGAGCGCAGTGCCTCTGTCTGCTTTTTCCTGATCTCAAATTTAGCCTGAATGGCTTCGAGAGAGTGACCAAACAAACCTGCAGATGAAACTGGTTCGTCCAAATAGGACACTCGGTCTCTTTCCGACATATCGGACATAGTCAGCCAAAGTGGCGCTGAGCCACCACCGTTGACGCCATTCCTCTGCCCAGCGATAGTGCAGCGCAGCGGGACATGCGCAGGATGTAATCCAAGGCAATTCTGACCTCGTTAAGCAAGGTGGTTAACGGGCTCTCCGCTGGCAGTTGCTCTCCGAGCTCGGCCAGATACATCGCCTGATATGTTTGGAGAAGAGTGACCGAATTCATAGCCCTAGCTGTGCCTGCCTGAGCGCGGTAAACTTTATCCAGCTGCGAGGAGGAAAAACGGCAGGGCTTAGAGGGAAGCACAGCTGGTCCTGCTACCCCTAGGTTGTGAGATGGGGCGAGATAAGCTACTAATGACGGCTCCATGGGAGGGGGGTTCAGCAGACCTGTCTCCTCCGCCCCCTCTATGTCGAGAAATGGAGCAAAACCCGGAACCGCCGTGCGGGTCGATAGTGGTTTAGCCCATGAGGACTTTAGCTCGGCAATGAAGTCCGGAAACAGCGGGAGACGGTGTTTCACCGCTGTCGGGACCGGGGGAAGGAAAAACCCAGAGAATCTCATAGCCGCTTTGGTTGTGTGAGGAGCAGGCCACTGGACGTCCAGTTTCTGAGCAGCATGGCGATAAAGGGAGATAAAGGACGTGTCCGCCTCGTCCTGTTTCCCCCCTGAAGCCGCTGCAACGAGAGGAGCCGGTAGGTCCTCCTGCTCGTCCTCGGAGAGACCGTGCTCATCTAACCTGAGATCAAAAGGGTCGTCGTCCTATAGTTCAGCTGCGGGCTCGGGGATCCGGGGCTTCATTAGGAGAGCAGGTGACTGCGAACCCATTTCACACACGTCCCCCAGACTCTCCATGTGCTCAGCCCAATTAATACACGGCTCACCCACTGATTCAGCCTCTTCAGCGTCCGGGTGAGAAGGCTCAACTTGTTCGGAAAACAGGGGATCCTCAAGGTTCAACGCTGCTTGTCCGAGAATTTTTTCAACAAACGACACCCTGCGCTCCAGGGTAGAACGTCTGAGCCGGTGACAGAACTCGCACACCTCAGGCTGCAGTAAGGCCCTCCTAGCATGAACGATTCCCAGGCAAACTGGGCACGCATCATGTAGATCCTTCTCATGAATAGCGAACCCACACCCTTGAGGACAAGGGTGGGGGACTTTCCTGCCATGGCGGGTAGCTGCTTGCGAGCTCATTTAGATAGCCGTTAGCAAAACTAAATGGGCTAGCACCGAGACTAGGCAAAGCGAGCTCAAGAGAAGAATGCAAAAGACGTTCCAAAACAGCGCTCCGCGGAAATACGACTCACCAACGTGAGGTTGTTGCCGTTCTTTCCTATTGGAACAGTAAGCTATTTATAGTGTCTTTGCTAGGGAAAAGAGCTAACTAGCTAGCTAGATTAGCAGAGAAGTGTAAGGTGTTCTTAGCGAGGTGAAGAGCATAAGAACTGAAGAGAGACGCTAGTGTCCAGAGGTTATAGGTGAGGTGAGGTGAGGTGAGGTGAGGTGAGGTGAGGTGAGGGGCGGGCCCACCTATCCTCGTCACTATGCGTCATCTGCCTTACAGGCGTGATTAGAGGTGTCTTCAGCCAGATATGGAAGAGGCATAATATCCCATACAGCTTGTGTTGTACCGAGTGAATCGACTGATAGGGAACCCAGCATTTTTTAGAGTGTACTGAACGCCTTCCTTGCCGTAGGTGCAAAAGACGAGAGCCCACCTCTCCACCCTCTGCTGGGTGGTCGAATATGCGGCAGAGACACACCGTGAACAGTGAAAGTGAGGAACATACCTCAGGTTGGTTCTTCCATACCGGAGTGGCCCAAGCAAGGGCTCGACCTGAAAGAAAGGTCATTATATAGGCCACCTTAGCCCGTTCAGATGGGAACTGTGATGGTTGTTATTCAAAGATGAGCAAACACTGAAGGAGAAACCCACGGCACCCTCCTGGTTCTCCTGAGTACTGCTCAGGAGCAGGCAAGATGGGTTCTACCCTAGGGCCCAGCTCGGGGGTGTTAACTGAAGGCCATGGCTGCTGGGGTTGGCTTGCTGTAAGGGCCCCAAGGGTGGCCTGGGCTAAAGTCTCTGACAGATCCTGCAGTTGGGTCAAGATCTGCTGCAAGGCCTGCTCATGTCTGCCTATGGCAGCTCCCTGAGCAGCTAAGGCCACTCTCAACTGATCCCCATTAGACTGCTCAGCTGGGTCCATGATTTGGCTGGTTCTTTCTGTAAATGGTAGCCCCAGGTGCGTTTGGAACTTTCTATTCCTGGATGTTATTCAGAAATCCAAATGGGTGAGCTACCAGCGTAATTGAGGAGTGGACCCAAGTGCCAAGCAGTAAGGGGGGGGGGGCAGAAGAGAAAAGAAAAAAATAAATAAATAAATAAATAAACAAACAAACAAAGAAAGAAAAAAAGGTATGATAATGGGTGGAAAACGTAAAATGGGTGGAAAACACAATACTCTGCACAAACCCACCCATTTTCGGGAAAAGTTTGGGTGGGAAGGGGAAAACAGAGGATGCCAGGGGAGACTGGCTACCTTGAGAACCACTGAGGTTTGGTAAGTAACTGAAAAACACAAAAAAAATAAAAAATAAAAAAATAGTAGGAGAAGGAGAGCGAGACCACTCAGCCTTCTAATAAAAGAGAGAAAAGAATGGGAGGGCAAGACCTCTCAGCCTTCTGAGAAAACAGAGGAAAGATGAGCAGCCAGATACCAAAATTACCAGTTAGACTCTCGCACACATTGTAACACTTCGTCTGTGAAAACCTCCCCTTTAGGGCGGGGGGAATTTGAGAAGCTCCCGGCCTAGAGGTTACGTGGTGTGTAGTAGGCCGCTAGCAGTTAGCATTCAGGACACATACTCCGGAGTGGGCTACACCAAGGCTAGTTTATTTAGCTACATACACGGACCATACAAAGCAAGGTCACACGGCTACTACCCCAGCCGTTCATACATAAAGAAAAGGGCAGCGCGGAGCTTCTTGACAGTGTTACTGGATTCAGTAGATTTTACACTAAAATGGAGGAATGCAGCCTAAAGCCGATACACCAGCTTACCCCCTTCTCCTTGGAGGTCACTCTACTGGGCCCCACCCCTCATTGGAGAGACCCTTATATACCTGCACACATATATAAACATAGAGGTCCCCTCTCTTAAAGGCACAGTGTAGCTGTAACCGTTACAGCTAAAGTGTGCCAAATAACCAGCTACCCAGGCTGCTTCTAGTGAGTCTTTATAGACCTGTTACCAGGTGTGGGGTGTTATGGCTGATTGGCCATCTGCTGCTGCCCTTTGGTGGCTGGAGTATGGTTGACACCCGTATCACCTGTACAGTGCGGGTTTGGAACTTCTGGTGCTCGAGCATAAATAGCCTTGTTTACTTCTTGCAGGTTTGAAAAAAGAGCCACTGCTCTGGTTTTCATGGAGCTGTTGATTTTTTTTACAGGCCAAATTGCAGATCTACAAGGTGAGTTCGGACATTCTATACTAATCCCATTTTCCAACAAACTGTTGAAAACAGGAGTTATTCCATCAATGGCCTCCTTTTTCAGAGGATATTGAGTTGTGCATGGCCTTTAATTGCGTTTTTGCAGTGATTATTAATTCTGGAGCTCCTTTCATAAGACCAATATCATATATGTCTTTGGACCACAGCCAAGGTTCAATGGTGTCTAAAACATCTGCTTCTTTAGTGATGCTGATTTGTTGAGACAAATGTGACACTTCAGCTTGGGCTGAGAATGACAAATTTACTGTTGTTCTATGTTTAGGATGTTTTTAAATATTCCCAATTTTCAATTTCACTAGGTTGCCAATCAGTGATTGTTAAACAAGTTAAAATGAAATTTGACAGGTCTTTCCATCATTTATTTTTTTCTTTTGCTAAGAAAATGTGAGGCACCTCCCCTTGAAACCACTGACTGATCTGAGGTTAAATTTACTGTGCAGCCCACCCATTGCTATCAAGCAAATATGGTGGTTACAGAGACTAACTCATTGTCTGTACCTTGGAACACACACATTTGTTCCATATCAACAAGTTTCCACACTAGCAGTGCAATGCAAATCCCCTGAGGTTTTGACATTATCATAATTAAATTTTGCCCATATATTATTTAAAATGGGTAACCAAAGGTTTCATTTTTCTAATTGCCATCCTGCTTCTGAGGATCGGAGGAAAATAGCGCTTCCTTGCAACGTTCTCCCTCACTCCGGGAGAAACCCAGCCAGGCCAGCAGTACTCTGTGAAGGGAATCCCCTGACTGACGTCACACCGCCTAAGGATGCCGAAAGTGGCTGATCCATCCTGGAGGGAATCTCCTCCCTAACCAGCCTACCTTCAGCTGTGACAAGTCAAGCACCGGAAGAATGGAGATTTAAAATCTGCTGGACCCATTGGCTTGGTTATAATAACAAGAGTAGGCAAATAAATTCCTCATTCTCAGAAGCTGATGCCGAATTAAGTCTCTTGATAAATTTATACACTAATTAAATCATTTAACATCACCTAGTATTCACAAGTCATATAACCTAGCCAATTATTAAATTCGAACTGGTTTCACCTGCGTTGATTCTGTGAGATTGTGATGATTTTGCTATGTTTATCAACTTATTATCATTCATCTTAATAAAGTATTTCCATTAATTGAAATAATACAGTGTGTGGAATTTATTCATGGGAATCTGAAAATCCTGAGAACTTATCCCTAGCATTGACAGTATTTCAATTTCTGATAAATTATTAATATTGTTGTCATCTAAATTCAGTAATAATAATAATAATTATAAGTGATAATCACCATTAAACATAACTAACTAAAATAATGTTACTATGCTACATATACATTTTTTTAATTTTTGGCGCCCATGCAAGGCAGGAGAAAGACTCTTATGAATGGAATGTATACACTGAATAATAATCTCAGCTTGGATTAGAGAAATCCTTTCTGCTGTTTATGTTGCTGAATAATGATTGAGGTTCAAAGCTTGATGTGGGCAATTTCGTGCTGTGTGTGTGTTACTGTTGAAAATCTGTTCTGTGGTATATAACGTCGAAAATAAGCTTGGTTGCTTTTTGAAGTATGAGGCTCTGCGCCATTTTGCATGCAAAAACTGTATAGGCCTCAGCATCCGCATTGCACATATTCCGCGATGGGTTATTGCAACGATTCGACACTCGGCCGCGAAATCCGACGCAAAGGACCACCGAACCAAACTCCTCCGCTCGTTTTAAAACTGGATCGCTCCCAGCGTTAATAACAAATCGCGCTAGGCGATTGGAGGTTACTGAGAACACAGCCACGGAGAAAACATGAGCCGAACGCCATGAAAAATACGACCTGTGTGTTCTGTGGATAGAGCGGTCTGTGCTCTTCAGCTCCTTCCTTGCGGACTGAACGCAAATTCATGAAACAAACAACCCCTTTCAAGGGGCGGAGCTAAAACTAAGGAGGGAAATTCAAAATGCCCCCAAAACAGAGGTAGCCTAATTCCCTCTCATGGTTAAATTGCATGATTACAGGGAAATCACTTCATAACTAGCGCCTATGGAAGAGTGGAGTATGTACCCAGATCAAGAAATGAAAAATTAAGACTCTGACTCTCCACTCTGATGATAAGTTTTGGGACAGGACCTACATTCCACAGAGTGTGTGTGCTGAAAGACTCTGCACCGCCCCCCCCCCCCCCCACACACACACACACAAACTCACGCACACACCTATGTCTGACAACAAAGGCTAAGCAGAACACTTTTCAGTGACCCCCTTTTTCTTCTGGAATGTAAAGTGGAAACCCCAAAGTTTATGACCCCATTAAACCTAAAAGATCAATCAGAGCCTTAGAGACCAGGATTAAAGAACCCCAGCTTTATTGCCATCAGCGTTGGGATGGCGACCCTTATCGCAAAAAAATCAACAGATGACTCAGGACTGCCTTGTGGTGACCTCTCGCAACCCTAGTTCAAACGAGACAAACAGCATGGACCAACAGTGCCCCCAAGTGGACATTTGCGAAATCACTTTTCGCCCTATCTCCCTCTAAACACATAACGGACGCATATGTGCCACTGTTTCTAAACATGTTTTATGCAATGTGCATTAATGTTATCCTCTGTTATTCCCAGGTGACTGTCTACTAACTAACCGAGTGATGTTAATTACTGTTTCAATCACGAGGAAAATTCCTGTCTCCATTTAGAAAGACAAATTAATTTCTAATATCTCAAATAGTTGGTAATGTACTCGATATATATATATATATATATATATATATATATATATATATATATATATATATATATATATATATATATATATATTTGATAAAAATAATCCAGTACACTCATTATGCTATATTCAAGTATGTATGAAGTATATTTTATTCATTATTTGTATTCGAAAAAAAAAAAATTGTGATCTCTCTCTCTCTCCTCCCTGAAACGTGAAGCTAGTCATGTGGACACCAGACCCAGGATCCAATCAGAGAACAGAGACCTCCCAAATGGGCGTGACTGCGCCTCCTATGAAAAAGGGGAGCCGTGAAATCTAAAGCTCTCTTAACTCTCTCTGAACAGCTTTTCTATGCTTCTTGATCTCTTCTCGTACAGCTCTCGTACGCTTCTTACGCTCTTTATGCTCTTTTTGTCTTCTCTCTACACCGACAAGCCGACTCTTCAAAGACTCTTAAAGAAAAGACAACTTCACGCAAACTAGCAAGGGACGCCTTGTGTCAGTTAGCAGTGCAATACAGAAACTAAAAGAGTAAACGTCGATTAATTGTCAGTAATCTTTTCTTTGTTTTATTTGTGTTCGTGTTTGTAGCCCAATCCAAGTTTAATTTTACGACTGATCAAAGCAGGTGAAACTTATTTTGGCCAGAAAATAAGTATTAGCTAATTAATTAGAAAATTAGCTTCTGAAGATCAGAGGAAAACAGTGAACTTATTCTGATGTCCTTTCATCTGAAAAATAATATCACTCAGGGAAATCTCACTCAGGACAGCGAGCCAGAGGAAATCCTTCAACTGACATCACCACGCTGCGCCTGACCTGCGCCTGAAGCGGCCTGCCTCACAAGTGAAAACACCTACGCTGACCCAGCATCAACGCTCCCACGAAAGAACTGCGGGAGCCAGGCTGGACCTCTCTCCAATCACCACCAAAAGCGCTGCTATACCCATCGGGTGGTTGAATCGTCGAAAAAGTAAGCTAAATTCCACATTTTCAGAGCTGATATCGAATTAAATCTCTTGGTAAAATTATACCCTAATTAAATCATTTAGCAACACCTCATTCACAAGTCATATAGCCTAGCCAATTACTAAATTCGAACTGGTTTCACCTGCATTGATTCTGTGGGATTTTGATGATTGTGCTATATTTATCAACCTATTATCTTTCCTTTTAATAAAGTGTTTCCATTATTTGAAATAATACACTGTGTGGAGTTTGTTCCTTAAGAGACTGAAAATCCTGAGAACTCACCTAGCGGTGACAGTATTTCCCTCTCTAATTAATTGTTAATATTTTTGTCATTTAAGTCAGTAATAATAATAATTATTATAAGTGATAATCACCATTAAGCATAACCAACTTGAATACTGTTACTCCGCTACAGTGTTCTCCCATGCTATTCCTTGTGGTCAAGTGTGGTGTTACCCTTGAAGTTTGATTCCCGTACACCCTCTAGTGGTTGGGAGGTTGTCCGCTGAGGCAACCTGAAGTGTTTGTCAGCCCTCTGGTGCTTAAAAGTTGTCATTATCAATGAAATCCTTTTAATGTACATTAGTGTTTGAAATCTGTGTTCCCATTTTACATTTTTTAGTTAACGCCCTCTAGTGTTAAAACTGCCCGCTACAGTGGAAATTCCCATTCGTGTTACATTGTGTCTGCTCGTGCTGAGTTTATTTGAATCCCCACCAGTGCCGACTGGTCTTCATTGTTATTATTGCATTATAAATTATTGCATATAAATATTATGGTGTCCCAGTCTGGTATTGCAATTTAAGTTAAACTCCAATGCTGAAGCTTGCTGTTACCATTCAGATCTCCTTTCAGTGCTCTCTAGTGGAGAAACTTGCTATCACAATTGTAATTATTTGATTACTTCCCACTCACAAACCTGGTATTACAGTTTTAGTGGCTGTCTCTAAACTCTGCATATCTGAATAACTGCGATTAAAAGTTTGGAAACACAGTAAGCTGATACAACTATAACATACAGTGTGCAGTAATTAGAGATTGTCGTTTTAACTTGATACCAGTTCATACATTTAAAAGGGAAAATCTCTTTATTTTTTGTTATTTTTAATAATTATTTAATTTGGAAAATTTATTTTGCTTTTATAATTCTTTAATTTGAATTTTTTATTTCATCTTAGTTTAATAATTTTTTTTATTTTTAATAATTCTTTAATTTGATTTTTTTTATGTTTAATCATTCTTTAATTTTTGAAAACATTTTTTTTTATCCTTTTCTGCTCATTTGCGTGTAGCAACTTCCCCTCCACACTCTATTATTAACAGTCTTCCTTTAGAGATTCACAAGTGAACAAGAACACCATACAGATTAGCATTTATTCTAAAGGTACTCAGTACAGGTGAATTTTAATTCAGGTTAATTTAAAAGGGATTAACGGGATTAATCCTAATTAAATAGAATTAAGGTACACCTCACAGTTAGACACAGCTAACATGGCAGAAGGGACTAGCTATTACACGGTCTCGAACTGTAGCGACAGCGTCACCTAGCAATTCTAAAAGTACCATTGTCTCCATTAACCCTGCTTTTTCTGACGCAGACTTAGTTACTCTCCAAGCTTGAGACCCTTCCATTTCTAAAGTGCTTATGCATGTCTCTGACCCATCTACATGTCCCATCTCGGCTCAAGATCTTGACACCATACAAGGCCTTAAAGACCTAAACGGCGCCAGAGTGTCCCTCCAAGTCATCAAAGGCTTGCTTGTTCATGCCACTGACTCGCACACTTCACCTGCGTCCGTGGTTCCTCAGTGCCACAGGGGGGTGATGCTGATGCACGCTCATGACTCCCTATCTGCGGGACACAAAGGGGTCAAAGCAACACACCATGTGCTCCAGCAGGTGGCATATTGGCCCCACGTGGTAAAAGATGTGGCTGATTACATTAAAGGCTGTCTGGTATGTTGCCAATTTCAACCCTCAAATCATAGAGCCCCCTTGCAAAAGAAAGGGTTATCATTCCCTTGGTCAAACCTCCAGATAGACTGGGTTGGACCACTCATCCGAACAGTAAGAGGTAACAAGTACTTCCTCACAGTCACGTGTGCATTCACCAAATGGGTAGAATGCCTCCCTGCACTGAATGACACAGCGCTAACCACGGCCTACTTACTAATGAACCACGTCTTCTCACGGTTTGGCCTACCCAGCCGTGTCGACTCTGACAGAGGGACACATTTCACAGCAGAGGTCATGCAGCAGCTCTGGTAACTCTTAGGAGTAAAAGCCAGCCTTCACATTAGCCACCATCCTCAAAGCTCAGGTCAGGTAGAGCGAGTCAACAGAACTGTTGTTAGCATACTGAAAAAGTATGTAGCAGCAAACCAGCAAGACTGGGATGTCAAGCTACCCCTTGTACTGATGGCCATACGTGCGACACCACATGATACGGTTGGGGTCTCACCCTTTGAGTTGATGACAGGGAGACAGATGACTCTGCCTCTACATCTGTTGTATCAACCAGGTGAAGCTAGCATAGCAGTAGCCTACACCATTCATCAGTATATGGAGGATCTGCAGGAACACCTCAAAGCCACTTTCGCATTTGCCCAGCAGAAACTGAAAAAAAGTGCAGAAGGTCGCAAAGCGTACTATGATCACAAGGCATCCCATGACGAACTCCAAATAGTGGACAAGGTGTGGTACTACATCTTTGTCCAACCTGTTGGAAGGTCGCGTAAAACGGGGGAATCTGGCCCGCAAATTCCTACCCCGATGGTCAGGTCCCTATGAGATCACTGACAAACTGTCCCCCGTTGTGTACAAGATCAAAATCAACAAAGGTCAGGGTAGTGCTGAGCTCAAATGGGTCCACCGCAACCAAATCAGGCCACACAAAACCCTCGTGGGACTTGTAGGGGACACTAACGTTTGTGTTAGGTCATAAACTATAGAACCAAAGGCAAGAAGGGTGTGGTTAACAAACAACTACAGCCTTCTACTCACACCTTAGTTCTTCTATCTCTTTTCCCCTCTTCCTCTCACTCTTCAGCAGGCAACACACTTCTAACCAGACTGAGGACACTCAGGGTGCAAGATCCTAGTCCCTCATTGTCAATTATTGTAGTGCTTACCCTAGACATAAAGCTTTTATCAAAAGGGGGGTATAGGGGAAAATTTTTCTAAAAAAGCAACTCGCTGTAGGTACCCTAAATCTAATCATGAGCATTTCTCCCGGTAGGATGGCCCCACTGCTCATTCTCCTGATCGTCGGCTCCCTAGGAACCGTTGTGCTCCCTGAAGTGATCGAATTGGGTCCTGACTCTGGGATAATACTGAAAGACCAGCCAGGACTGCTAATCACTAATTGTCGCCTCCATACCCAGAGAGTATTCGTACGGTTGAATCCTATTGAAGAATGTAGGAAAAACCTACCGATAACTGCCTTGCAAACTGGCCGGAATGAAGCTAGATGGACTGAGGAAGCTATCAGCCATGCTGAAGCTGACGTAACTCATATGCTCCACCAGCTACAAATGTTTACCGTAACGCAATCTAAATTAAGTGGTTTTAACAAAGCTTCTAAACGTTTCATAGGGGGGTTGCTAATGGCAGTTGCAATGGTGGGATCACTACTGAGCCTCGGAACGTCCACCGTCAACGCCGTCAACTTAGCCACTGTCAAACGTCAAGTAGCTGGAGTGGGGCTCCGGGGCTTTCACGGTCCTATTTCATGGGTTTTAAGGACCGAGGGCAATGATTAAGAGGGACGGCCGGGGGCATTCGTACCACACCGACAGAGGTGAAATTCGTTGACCGGTGTGGGACGGACGAAAGCGAAGGCATTTGCCAAGAATATTTTCATTAATCAAGAACGAAAGTCGGGGGAGCGAAGACGATCAGGTACCGTCGTAATTCCGACCGTAAACTATGCCGTCCCGCGGCAGCGTGAGGGAAACCACGAGTCTTTGGGCTCTGGGGGGAGTATGATTGCAAAGCTGAAACTTAAAGGAATTGACGGAAGGGAACCACAAGGAGTGGAACTTGCTGCTTAATTTGACTCAACACGGGGAAACTCACCCGGCCCGGACACGGTAAGGATTGACAGATTGATGGCTCTTTCTTGATTCTGTGGGTGGTGGTGCATGGCCGTTGGTAGTTCGTGGAGTGATTTGTCTGGTTGAATCCGATAACGGACGAGACCCTGTGCCTTAAAAAGTTACATGGCCCTCCCTGGGTCCCTGCTAGGTGTGCGGGCAGGTGGTCAGCGGTCGGTGGCCGAACTTCTTAGAGCGATCCGGGGCGAGGCAAAGCTGTATGAGATTCAGGGCAATAACAGGTCTGTGATGCCCTTAGACGCCCGGGGCCGCACGTGAGTTACACTGGCTGGTTCAGCGTGTGCATCCATCCTATGCCGAAAGGCCTGGGCAATCCTATGAATGCCTTCCCCCGCTGGGGATAGGGGATTGTAACTTTTCCCCTTGAACGAGGAATTCCAAGTAGTCGCGGGTCACCAGCCCGCGTCGATTAAGTCCCTGCCCTTTGTACACTCCGCCCGTCGCTACTACCGATTGGATGGCCGGGTGAGGTCCTCGGACCGTCCCTGAGGTGCCCCTTTTCCGGTGGGTTGCCTGGTTGAGGTGGGAAGTGGATCGAACCAGGGCATCTAGAGGGAGTAAAAGTCGTAACAAGGTTTTCGTAGGGGAACCGCACCACGGGCGAAACTCTTTCCCTCTCGGGTTAGAGCAGAGCTTAAGAGCGCATGCAGGGATCGGGAGGTGTATATTGGCACCTCCCTGGGCTTCGCGAAAGACAGACCGTATAAATGGTCTAAGACCTGTGCGCGAGTTGAAGGGGCTGATGAGCCCCGGATGCGGAACTCAGGTGAGATCTCCACCCAGCCTCACCCTCCGTGGGGACTTGGGAGTGCACCACCGGGCCCGCTCATCCCCTCCGGGGACCCATACGCAAGTGTAGTGGAGTATAGACCTAAGATATATTTGGACAGATTGAAATGAAGAAATGAAAAGTTTTGAATTAAAACTTTTCCAGTCTGAATAGGACCGTTCCTCTGCGACCAAGTCACATTCCAGAGGATTGTTTGTACCTGTGGGGTTGAAGGACTTTACAACCGCGCGCACACACATAAGCTAAAACATCAAAGGACACTTTCAACACATGGCCCCAACGACCCCCTCTCTTCAGGAGATAACCTATTTTATAATGCTTTTAAGAGACAGGAACCTCAAACAAAAGGAAGGGTTATAATCCCGCTTGGGACAAAGTGGCACCTCAAAGTCTCGTTATCTCCACGGGAATCAACAGATGTTCAGAAAGGAGCGACCTCGAATTGAACCATTGACTCATCTAAGCGACAACCTACACATGGATCAACAGCGACCCCAAAGGGACACCGGCGAAACTACGCCTCGCTCGGAGCCGCCGGAAACTCCGCCGGATGTATCAATGCCACTTTCTGTACCCTCAGATGAATGCCTACCTCCTAATGAAATGTTGTATATTGTGGGTTGTTTCTATCATGAAAAGAAATCCTACCTCTGAATAAGAGAAAACGGATTTCTATTCCTTTCCAGCGTATCGTCATAAATGGGACATAAAAATGAAACCTTATGTAAATGTTTGATATTAATAATCCAGTGTACTCATTGTTATATGTTGAATTTCAATACGCAAAATTCATATTCTTTCTCTGTGAACCAATGACTCAAACCCCCTTTTACTCTCTCCCCCTCGCGAGAGTCACGTGAGACTGAATCTGTGTCCAATCAGAAAGAGGATGCCTCCCGTTAGGGCGTGACCGCGCCAGCCTTGAAAACACAGAGTCTCCGACAGAGAGTTCAGTTCAGTATTCAGACAAAGAGTTCAAAGTTCTGAGGAGTTCGAAGTTCAACAGAGTTACGAGAAGTTCTTCGAGCATCCGACAGAATCAGTTCAGCAGCCAAGAAGAAGAAGAGTTCAGCCGACGAGAAGAAACTTTGAAACCGCAAAGAAAACGACTTCTTCTCCACGCCGACAACGAAACAAAGGAAAACCTCAGAGACTTCATTGAAAGCTTACGAGAGACGTCTCGAAATTAGCTAAGAGTATGAAGTTTTACTAATACGTCGAGTAATTTGAATATCTTCTTTTCTTTTAATCATGTTTATGTCTTATAACCCAATCTAAGTTTAATCTCACGACTGATCGAAGCAGGTGAACTTATTCGTGGCCAGGGTAAGGAAACACTGCCGAGATACCAAAAAGTCTCAGAATAAATAAGTTTATTGAAGCGATTTTCAGTTCTGGAACTGCAGCAACCAGCGAACCTTTCGTCTAAGACGTCCATATTTTGGACTCTCCCACTCCGGACCGAAGGCCGAAGAGAGGATCCTGCCGCCTGCGTCATCACACTCCGGGTACGCCCGAGACAACTCAATCAACGAAGAAAGACCTCCACGCTAACTCAGCCTGGATGCTTCTGCGGTAAGAACCGCGAGACTAAGTGAGACGCCTCCACTCCCAGGACTTCAAAGAGCCTCTGCATCCAAACGAGTAGTGAAAATCGACGAAAAAGTAAGCTAAACTTATGCATCTCCAGAGCTGAAAACCGAATTAAGTTCTTGATAAATTTTGTATTAATTAAACCTTAGCTAGTAACTTTAGCCACAAGTCAGAAGCGCCTAGCTCACCTTTAAGCTCGAGTCAGTTCCCCCTGCCGGACACCGTGAGATTACAAGGTTGTGCTATGTTAATTAAATACTTCTCTTTATTAATAAAACTCTCATTATTTGAAATCACAGTGTTTGCAATTTGTTTATTATTTTCCTGAAAATGCTGACGTACTCATTTAGCATGATTATTATTCATTCTCAAACTAATTATTAATGTTTTAATAGCTTAAGCCAATTATAAATCTTAATTAATTTCATTAAGTCAAATATCAGAGATTGGAGGAGTTTGAATAAGGTCAAGGCTATAAAACAAATAAAAAACTATAAATATAAATATAGAAATATATTTATATTTCACGGTGTATGACCAACATACACTACATATAATATATATTTTTTTTGGCGCCCAACGTGGGGCCAGGAAAAAGGCTTTTAATGAACAAACTGTAAAAACACTGAAACAATCTCAGCTTGGGTTTATGAAATACTTTCCGCTGTTTGTGTTGCTGAATAACGATTGAGATTCAAAGCTTGATGTGGGTAATTTCGTGTTGTGTTTGTTACTGCTGAAAAACTGTTCTGTGGTATATACCGGTTGAGAAAAATAAGCTTGGTTGTTTTTGAAAGAGCGCGGCTCTGTGCCATTTTGCATGCATTAAATTGAGGCCTGGGCACGTCTAAATTGCGCGAAACTCCGCTTTTAAGACTTTGCCTTCGGTTCGACCCCTTAGCCGCGAATCCCGGCGAGAGACCACCGAACCGAATACCCCCGTTCGTTTTAAACTGGGTCGCTACCAGCGTTAATAACGAGATCGCGGGCTAGGCGATTGGGAGGTTAATAAACAGCCGGAAATACGGCTTGTGTGAAGAGCGGTCTGCTCTTGTCAGCTGTTCCTGTTAGACTGAACTCGTATTCAGAAAAGGAACAAACCCCTTTGAAGGGGCGTAGCTGAAACTAAGGAGGGAAATTCAAAACGCCCCCAAAACAGAGGAAGACAAATTCCCTCTTGTGGTATAAGTGCGTAATTGCAGGGAAAAATACTTCATAACTAGCGTCCATTGAAGCGTGTCCTCCCGTGCTCCTCCTTGTGGTCAAGCGGTGCTACCCTTGACGTTTGATTCCCGTACACCCTCTAGTGGTTGGGAGGTTGTCCGCCGAGACAACATAAGTGTTTAGCAGCCCTCTGGTGTTTAAAAGTTGTCATTACAGATGAAATTATTTTAAAATACCTTAGTGTAAAATCTCTGTTCCCCTTTTAAATTTAAATTTTTATTTTTGATAGAGTATCTGAGCGTTTAAAATCTTTATCCCATTTTAGATTTTAACTTGATAACACCCTCTAGTGTTGAAACTTCCCGCTACAGTGGAAATTCCCATTTGTGTTATATTGTCTGCTCGTACCGTGTCTATTGGGATTCCCACCAGCGCTGACTGTTGTCCATTGCTGCTATTGCATTGTAACTTGCTTGTCGCCCTCTGGTGTCCTAGTCTGGTATTACAATTTAAGTTCAACTTAAATACTGAAGCTCGCTGTTGCCATTCAGACTTACCTTCAGTACCCTCTGGTGGAGAAAACTTGCTATCGCAATTGAAATTGTCGACCAGTTCACACTGATAAGACCTGGTATCACAGCTATAGTGGCTGTCTCTAAACTCTGCACATCTGAATAATTACAAGTAAAGGCTTGGAAGCATAATAAGTTGATACAACTACAGCAGACAGTGTGCAGTAATTAGAGATTGACACTCTAACGCGATACCAGATCACAAACGCAGTTAAAAGAGAGAGTCTTTTAATCTTGCTGTTCTTAATAATTCTTTAATTCAGAAAATTCTTTTACTTTCATAATTCCTTAATTGGAAAGTATATATAGTAATAGATCTTACTTAATTTTAAATTCTTTAATCCAAATTCTTCGACAATTCTTTAATTCAAAATTTTTAATAATTTAATTATTGAAATAATTTTTTTGAAAATTTTTTTTCCTCTCTTCTTGTATTCACTTGCGCATAGCAACTTTCACTCCACCCTCTCCTACTAACAGACTTCCCTTAGAGATTCACAAGTGAACTCTAACACCATACATACTAGCAGTTACTCTTAGAGCACTCGGTACAGGTGAATTTAGTTCAGATTTAGTTAGAAAAGGGATTAACGGAATTAATCCTAACTAAATAGAAGTAAGTTACACCTCGCAGTTAAAACACAGCTAACATGGCAGAAGGAACCTTTCCCTCGGAAGTATATGTAGAAGGTTTGTGGGATGAAGCATTCTCTGTTCTGACCAGCATCACCAGTGATGTGATGCCTGGATTCGCAGAGACTGTGCAGAAGACCTCCCTGGTCGGCCGTGACCACATGGTGGCTAAGTGGGTAGAGAACCACTTAACCCACATGGCCAAGGGCAAGTCCCTAACGGAGGCATTAGGTCAAATAGCCATCCTCGCTTTAGTACAGCTCAGAGCCAGCGAACGTGAGCTCGAGGTATCACAGCGACAGCAGGCAAAGGTAGAGGCAGAGTTAAGTCAACTTCAAAGTGAAATAGCTGAAGGGAACACACTGCCCCAGGTCACACCTGATGTGCCACCTAGTGCCGCTACAGAAAGACAAGACCAGCAGGAAGATAGTGAGGATCAGGAACCAGACTCAGGGACCATAACCTTTAGAGCTGCTGCAGCACCTCCTCTGGTATCAACGGGTATTTCACCTTCCCCTGTGTCTCCTGTCAGCCGTCCTTTACACCGCCCTGCTAGACCCAGAGCACTGCAACCCAGTGTCTGGTCCCCTCAACCTTTACCCTCTCAAGGTCCCTCATATAAGGACCTAGATAAAATCGCGCATAATATAACCCGCTTTGATCCCAAACCTGACGGTTCTAATGATATCTTTTCCTACCTAAAAATATTGACTTTTACCTCCAAAGGTTCCCCGGGATCACCATAGATGACAGACTATATGTGATTAAACTAACCTCCAACCGAGACGTCAGCAACTTCATTGAACGTCAGCCAGACTATGTAAAAGCGCGATATGATGTGCTGTGCCAAGCATTGGAGGAAGAATTCTCCAATCACCTGTCACAGACCGGACTGGCCGCTGCTTTGAACATAAAACAGCAACGCCAGGAATCCCCTCAGCAATATTATAACCGACTCAGACAGGCGTACTTCGGACCTAGAAATGACTCCGGAATGGAGGAAGAGTTAAATTTCAAATCACTATTTATCCAAAACCTCCATCCCCACACCAGTCATCAGTTGGGAGTCTCAGCTTGCCCTCGCACCCTGTCTAGCAGACAGCTGCGCGATTTAGCACTCAGAGGTTTCCTAAAATCCCAACAAATTCCCAACAGGCGGTCCGAAACACCCCAAGTCTTCAATGTCGACTCCAACTCCCCACATTTAGAGTTAGAAGGTGCCACCCAGGCCGATCCACAAAGATCCGCCCTGGATCCTTCCTCCACTCCATGGACTAGTGAGGGCCCGAAACCTCATCCGCGCTCACACCAATACAAGCGCTACCCTCCTCGCAGGCCAGACAGAAATCACGACAAAGATTTCTGGAACCCTCGGGACAGGGCTGGGTATGGTCGTGACTATTACCCTGTAGAAAACCGCGGTGCGGGCCGTGGAAAACCATCACATCCCCATAAGGGATATGAGCGAACAGCTCCGAACCAGCTTTCTGATTCCTATAGAGAAAAGAAAGAGAAATACTGGTATCAAAATAAAGAGAATCACTCTAAAGACAAGCTTAAAGGCAAGGAATTCACCTCTAAGGAATTAGAGGATATCCGCCAAATGCTTGCAATGATCTGTAAAGAGAAAAAGAAAAAACCTGACGTTCTTTCTATCACCTCTGTGCGGTCTAACCCAAAGCCATCCTCTAACACTCCAGAAATGTTAGAGAGTTATGTAGGAGAAGTGACAAGCGAAGCTCCGTCTTCTAGCGCACCGTGCAATCTCCTCGTGACCCAAACAAACACTGAAGACCCAATGATACAGGGGGGTGACTCACAACCACCCTCCAGTGCTGTTTTGGTTGTTCAGTTAGACGGTAAAGAAGGTTTAACGCCAAATGACCCCTCAGTCATTGAAGGCGACACACCCGTCCGACAATTCATGGGACACCTAACAGAGAAAGGGGTTGCACGCAAATTCTACTTGTCCACCATTGTGGAGAGAAGGCTAGTACATGAGGCCCTGTTGGACACTGCATCAGATGTCACGCTCATGTCTTCCGCCTTGTTCCACCAGGTTCGAGCCATTGCGCGGCATGAAAATCGCGAGATACAGCTCCAAAACTGTTCTCTTAAAATTCAGCCGTATTCACATGCAGGCCTCACTATCCAATCTATGGCACTAATACACTTAGCCATTGGACCAATGACCTTAGTGCATCCAGTCCATGTGTCTCCTCTCGAAACAATTCCCTTCCTTATCGGCAAAGATCTCCTTAATCGCTTCGAACCACTGATTGACTTCAAAAGGTCAAAGATCTGGGCACAAGTGCGTGAGCCTTTACCCATCTGCACCCCACACCACCGGGAAGCTCAGTGTTGCCGTCTCGAAATCCGGCCTGAATCAATAGGAGATCCACCAAGTCAGATCCCTCACTTTGAGGAAGAGGAAACTGAGCCCATGGCAGCCACGCCGGAGACAGCAGTCTCTCCCTGGCCCCCTAGTGCCATGTTAGAACAACGGAACACATTCCTATGCACTTTCACACAGCCGTCTACAACAGACGCTCCAGGCCTTCCCATCGTGAATGGTCTCACAATGCAGGACTATCATGTAGACAATGCAGTTCTGGCTCTATGGACCGACCAGTCCGCCATAAGCCAAACCCTCTTTAACACTCTGTGCCTCACTCAACCAAATATTTCTTTGGTGAGCAGTCCTTGTTGCTTTCCTCTTAACCTGACATCAAAAGCAATGTCACCCATTGATGGAATTTGCGCTTTAACCGTCCAGTGGAACAAAAGGGTAATCACCCATTATTTCTTGGTTGTCCCTAACTTGCCGCACGACGCTTACATTGGAAGTGACTTCTTGGTGCGCCTCGACGTCCACGTAGACACTCTCAATAGTGTACTGTGGTCTTTGACTGATGTTTCAACGGAAACCTGGTCCTCTGATCTCAGCAACCTAGGCTCAGGACAAACTATTCCCGAGGTATGTCAGGTCACTAATCAAGGTTCACAGGTACCTGCAAACACCGCAAATGTACCCATCCGCTTAGTCATGTGACCTGGCCAACACTTAAGCCATGTGCATGCACTTTTCCAACCATCACATCAGTTCTTCGAACTCGGCCTCACCCTCGAAGCCACACCTTTGGTGGAGACACGAGCAAGATCCACCTATCTATTCGTACGGAACGAAACCACTCAACCCTTAACGATCCCTCACTCATCCCCTCTGGGTTGGTTAGTCAGTACGAAATTCCATGACTTCGAGTTGCGAATTCCGATCATAGGACCAATGCCTGAATCCCTGCTTCTTGATCATGCAGAATCAAAGGTGTTCTACACTCATCCGACACGAGCTGTTGCTCTCTTCTCAGCTCTGGACATGAGCAACGACGCCATTTGCAGGATAGATCTCGCTGACGACAATCAAATGACGATCACGGTTCTTTCCATAGATTCATCCCCGGAATCCTCCCGGGAACCATCTCTTCCCGAAGCAGGAGAAAACACTTCAAATCCACGTACTTCGAAAGAACTATCTGACTCCGAATTTCGTATCCAAGTCGAACAAGTCCTAAAGGAGGCAGACGCCCTCCAAAGCAAAGAAGAACGTGAGAAACTCTGTGAACTGCTCCTTAAATATCAAAAATCTTTTTCCAAAGATTCAACGGACTGTGGTCTCACTGACATTCATTCAGTACGCATTCCCACTCGTCCAGGAGCACCACCCACGTTTGTCCGCCAATACAAAATTCCGTTGGCATTCTATGAACCGGTACAAGAAATCATTGATGACTTGCTGGAAAAGGGCATAATTCGACCCTGTAACAGCACGTATTCGGCACCATTATGGCCCGTCATAAAACCAAATGGTAAATGGCGCTTAACCATCGACTATCGGAAACTAAATCAACAGGTTCCCTTGTCTCGATGGCCGATGACACAATTGGAGCAAGAACTTCCCTCGGTCCAAAACGCTAAATACTTTTCCACCATCGATGTAGCCTCTGGCTTATGGACCATCCCGGTGCAAGCAGAAGACCAACACAAGCTCGCTTTCACTTTCGCAAACCGACAGTACACATTCACTCGGTGCCCTTTTGGATATGCCAACTCACCCGCGGAGTTTAATATTTTCTTAAACAAAGCATGCCCTGATGCCCGCGAGCGAGGCACCCTCATATATGTGGACGACATACTCATGCGTAACCACTCCCTACAGGCACACATCGACGAGATTGATCATGTTCTTGACCAGCTTACAACAGCAGGTGCGAAAATATCACTCTCCAAATGTCAGTGGTGCAGAACAAAAGTGAATTACGTCGGTCTGCTCGTAAGCACTGATGGTGTTGAACCACAAGTGAGTCGAGTGCAAGGGGTAACAAACCTCGCAGCACCCACCAATCTTAAGGAACTCCACAGTTTCTTAGGAGTATGCAACTACTCACGACAATTCATAGAGAACTATGCGGACCTAGCTCGCCCACTTTATGACCTCCTGAAAAAGGACACTTCGTTCATCTGGGGCGAAGCCCAGGAACACGCCATGCAGGCACTAAAATCGAAACTGTGCACGGCTCCATGCCTTGCCTATCCTGACAGTAGCAAAGAATTCTACCTAGAAGTAGGGTTCTCGAACCACTGTCTCAGCTCCGGTCTGTATCAATTACACGACAGAGACAAACGTGTCATAGCCTATGCTAGTAAAACTATGCTGGCTGCCGAAAACAAATACAGTGACTGCGAAAAAGCACTACTAGCAACAGTGTGGGCAGTCAAACATTTCTCCAACTACCTAGGTGGTCAGAAGGTGATTGTTGAAACTCATCATCAACCAGTCACTTTCCTAAACAGCCAACGAATTCGAGAGGGTGTAGTAACTAACGCTCGAGTAGCATCCTGGCTAATGGCTCTCCAAAGCTTTGACTTAGAAGTACGTTACGCGCAAAACTACAAGAGCCCCCTAGGCACAGGCCTTGTTTCCTGCAGGCGATGCGAAGGAAACATTCCTTCCCAAGTGCCACAATCTCCAGAAACCCTCGTACCCACCGTGGCTAACCACCACTATTTCGATCCTAACACATGCAAAGACCTTGTCACTGCGTATGTAGATGGTTGTTCGTTCCGCCGAGAACACACCCTGATGGCAGGGGTGGGTATTATCGGAATAAACGGATGGCCTCACGAACCCCTAAGTTTCAAATTGGGTGCTCAGTCCTCCCAATATGCTGAAATAGCAGGAATTCTCATCACAATCCAGTCTGCAGTCCAGAAAAGCGTAAAAACGTTGGTGATCTGCACAGACTCCAACTACGCGCGCCTAAGTTTCACATGCCACTTGAGACTGTGGAAAACCAACAACTACACCACGTCAAACAAAAAGCCAGTTAAACACAAAGAGCTTTTCGCGGCATGCGAACACTTGGCAGACACACATGACCTGCAGATCTATTGGAAGAAAGTGAAGGGTCACTCCCGAGTCCTGGGAAATGACAAAGAATTCAATGATCAAGCAGATAGCTTAGCCAAACAAGGGGCCCGCGAAGGCACATCGTGGACATTCGATCCCTCCCTTTTTCCAAACCCACCCGACATCGAAGTCCTAGCTGTCACACGGTCTCGAACTGTAACAAAGGCGTCGCCTGACAATGCCAAAACTACCATTGTCTCTATTAACCCTGCTTTTTTGGACGCCGACTTAGTTGCTCTCCAAGCTCGAGACCCATCAATTTCTAAAATGCTTAGCCATGTCTCTGACCCATCTACTAATCCAATCGCAGCACAGGATCTTGACACCATACCAGGCCTTAAAGACCTATACGGCGCCAAAGCGTCCCTCCAAGTCGTCAAAGGCTTGCTAGTTCATGCCACTGACTCGCACACTTCACCTACGTTCGTGGTTCCTCAGTGCCACAGGGGGGTGATGCTGATGCACGCCCATGACTCCCCATCTGCGGGACACAAAGGGGTCAAAGCAACACACCATGTGCTCAGGCAGGTGGCATATTGGCCCCACATGGTAAAAGATGTGGCTGATTACATTAAAGGCTGTCTGGTATGCTGCCAATTTCAACCCTCGAATCCTCTTCATAGAGCCCCCTTGCAAAAGAAGGGATTATCCTTCCCTTGGTCAAACCTTCAGATAGACTGGGTTGGACCACTCACTCGAACAGTAAGAGGTAACAAGTACTTCCTCACAGTCACGTGTGCATTCACTAAATGGGTAGAATGCCTCCCCGCACCGAATGACACAGCGCTAACCACTGCATACTTACTGATGAACCATGTCTTCTCACGGTTTGGCCTACCCAGCCGTGTCGACTCTGACAGAGGGACACATTTCACAGCTGAGGTCATGCAGCAGCTCTGGCAACTCTTAGGAGTAAAAGCCAGCCTTCACATTAGCTACCATCCTCAAAGCTCAGGTCAGGTAGAGCGAGCCAACCGAACTGTTGTTAGCATACTGAAAAAGTATGTAGCAGCAAACCAACGAGACTGGAATGTCAAACTCCCCCTCGTACTGATGGCCATACGGGCGACCCCACACGACGCGGTCGGGGTCTCACCCTTTGGGTTGATGACAGGGAGACAAATGACTCTGCCTCTACATCTGTTATATCAGCCAGGTGAAGCTAGCATAGCCGTAGCCTACACCACTCATCAGTATATGGAGGACCTGCAGAAACACCTCAAAGCTACTTTCGCCTTTGCCCAGCAGAAACTGGAAAGAAGTGCAGAAGGTCGCAAAGCGTACTATGATCACAAAGCATCCCACGACGAACTCCAAATAGGGGACAAGGTATGGTACTACATCTTTGTCCAACCTGTTGGAAGGTCGCGAAAAACAGGGGGCCCGCAAATTCCTACCCCGATGGTCCGGTCCCTATAAGATCACAGACAAACTGTCCCCCGTTGTTTACAGGATCAAAATGAACAAAGCTCGGGGCAGTACTGAACTCAAATGGGTCCACCGCAACCAAATCCGACCACACACAACCCCCATGGGACTTGTAGGGGATACTAATGCTTGTGTTAGATCATAAACGACAGAACCAAAGGCAGGAAGGGTGTTAGTTAACAAACAACTATAACCTTCTACTCACACCTTAGTTCTCCTATCCCTTTTCTCTTTTTCTCTCGCTCTTTAGCAGGCAACGAGCTTCTAACCAGACTGAGGACACTCAGGGTGCAAGACCCTAGTCCCTCATCGTCAATTATTATAGATTGTTTACCCTAGGAAACTTTTATCAAAAGGGGGGTATCAAAAATAGAATTTTTTTTTATTTAATTTGTCTAAACGACTCGCCGTAAATACCCTAAATCTAACCATGAGCATCTCTTCCGGTAGGATGGCCCCGCTGCTCATTCTCCTGATCGTCGGCTCCCTAGGAACCGCCGTGCTCCCTAGGAACCGCCGTGCTCCCTGAAGTGATCGAACCAGGTCCTGACTCAGGAATAATACTGAAAGACCAGCCGGGACTGCTAATCACTAATTGCCGCCTCCATACCCAGAGAGTATTTGTATGGTTGAATCCCGCCGAAGCGTGTAGCAAAAACCTACCGATAACCACTCTGCAGACTGGCCGGAATGGAGTTAGATGGACTGAGGAAGCTATCAGCCATGCTGAAGCAGACGTAACTCACATGCTCCGCCAGCTACAAAAGTTTACCGTAACGCGATCAGAACTAAATGGTTTTAATAAACGACCTAAACGCTTCATAGGCGGATTGCTAATGGCAGCTGCAACTGTGGGATCACTACTGAGTCTCGGAACGTCCGCCGTCAATGCCGTCAATGTAGCCACTGTCAAACGTCAAGTAGGGGAATTACAAGCTGAAATTCCGAACATTAAAACCCAATTAGACAAACAGCAGCAGCACCTGCAAACCATTGGGTAAACCCTACGTGGCACCGTCGTAGTGCTCAACGCTCACAGTGTCGCCTTGAACAAAACGCTCCAGACGGTTAACTCCATGCTTTCAGTAGTACAACTTGACCTTGCCCACATCCAGCTTGTGAATATGTTATTGTCTGATATGCTACAAGAAATCAGCTCCTCTGTAGATAGCCTAGCCATGAGGAGAATTCCTCCCTACCTGGTGCCTCTATCCTTAGTACAGGAGATTTTATCCACAGCAACTCGAGAAGTAGTTACTGACCTCCAGGCCCACCTAGCCTATACCTTAGGTAGCGCCATCCCAATTTATGTTAATCCTCAAGACCGAGAATTAGCATTCATTATTAACCTTCCCATAATGGCGCCTGAAAACATATACCGTTTGAAAGATGTTGTCAACGTTGGCTTCTGGCAAGATTCTGCCTACGTTCGTGTGAAAACAACATCTCTTGTAGCATACCAAGACGATAACCCTGACCTATATCTGGTACCCAATTTGCTTATGTGCACACTCACTAAAGACATTCACTACTTGTGCCCTAGCAAACCTTTCATTCGTGACAGCGCAAATGGGATCTGTGGCCTTAAGCCTATGATGAGTAATACTCAATGCCCGGTAGTCGTCACGCCCCGACGTTTGGTAACCAGTACTCAAGCTGAAATTGTTGGAAATCGTTGGTTGGTTAACACCCCCTTTAGAGAGGCCCTACTAACCTATGATCAACATGACACCTCAGAAAGGGTACTCCTTCCTAGCCAAACCTTCTGGGTAGACGTCCCCGTAAACGCAATCTTACATGTAGGAGACCTGGCCCTGTATCACCTAAACCCTGACCAATATGAGAGCGACATAGAAATCTCAGAGTTCTTCTCCAAACACACCATCGAGCTAGATACTAAAACACTAACTCGCCTAGAATATGAGGGAACCCAAGTCATTGACCTAACCCCCATAGATAACACTCTTAGAGAACTGTCGTCTCAACCCCTATGGCCAGTTCAGCCTGTCACCTATGCATGGTCCAGAAAACGACTTCTTCTCCACGCCGACAACGAAACAAAGGAAAACCTCAGAGACTTCATTGAAAGCTTACGAGAGACGTCTCGAAATTAGCTAAGAGTATGAAGTTTTACTAATACGTCGAGTAATTTGAATATCTTCTTTTCTTTTAATCATGTTTATGTCTTATAACCCAATCTAAGTTTAATCTCACGACTGATCGAAGCAGGTGAACTTATTCGTGGCCAGGGTAAGGAAACACTGCCGAGATACCAAAAAGTCTCAGAATAAATAAGTTTATTGAAGCGATTTTCAGTTCTGGAACTGCAGCAACCAGCAAACCTTTCGTCTAAGACGTCCATATTTTGGACTCTCCCACTCCGGACCGAAGGCCGAAGAGAGGATCCTGCCGCCTGCGTCATCACACTCCGGGTACGCCCGAGACAACTCAATCAACGAAGAAAGACCTCCACGCTAACTCAGCCTGGATGCTTCTGCGGTAAGAACCGCGAGACTAAGTGAGACGCCTCCACTCCCAGGACTTCAAAGAGCCTCTGCATCCAAACGAGTGGTGAAAATCGACGAAAAAGTAAGCTAAACTTATGCATTTCCAGAGCTGAAAACCGAATTAAGTTCTTGATAAATTTTGTATTAATTAAACCTTAGCTAGTAACTTTAGCCACAAGTCAGAAGCGCCTAGCTCACCTTTAAGCTCGAATCAGTTCCCCCTGCCGGACACCGTGAGATTACAAGGTTGTGCTATGTTAATTAAATACTTCTCTTTATTAATAAAACTCTCATTATTTGAAATCACAGTGTTTGCAATTTGTTTATTATTTTCCTGAAAATCCTGACATACTCATTTAGCATGATTATTATTCATTCTCAAACTAATTATTAATGTTTTAATTGCTTAAGCCAATTATAAATCTTAATTAATTTCATTAAGTCAAATATCAGAGATTGGAGGAGTTTGAATAAGGTCAAGGCTATAAAACAAATAAAAAACTATAAATATAAATATAGAAATATATTTATATTTCACGGTGTATGACCAACATACACTACACAAGCTAAGTCAAACTTACCCTGATGGCCGTGCGCGAGTTGACGGGGCCCAGAGAAACCCCCCGAGGCGTGGACCGGCGCAACGCCGGTCTTAGTGGGATCTTTCAGATTTCCCCCTTGCTGGGGACTTGGAAGCGAACCAGCGGGCCTCGCTGGAAACAGCGAGGTTAAGAGCGCACGCTAGCCATCTACACCCCCGGGTGTCTTGGTCTCCTAACATGTAAAGGGAAGGTTGGGCACCACCGAGGCGATCCATCTGGATGCCAAGCCGGGTTTAATGACCCCCAGCCCAGGGTCACCCGACCATAAAATTCCATTTGTTCATGAATCCCTTCCATCTCATCCAAGGGACGTGAACCTAACCTAAACCATTAAATTCTGTTGTTCAAAAGGCAACCCCAAAGTCCCGTCCGTAAGGGCGGGCAAAATGATACAACTCTTAGCGGTGGATCACTTGGCTCGTGCATCGATGAAGAACGCGGTAAACTGCGTTAAATAATGTGAAATGCGGAACACAGATCATCGATATTTCGAACGCACATTGCGGCTGCGGGGGTCCATCCCGCGGCCACGCCTGTCTGAGGGTCGCTTTACCCATCGATCGGTCTTCCCAGACCGCGGCTGGAAGTTCGCAGGGCCTCCATCTCGGACGGCCCTTCGTCTTCCTAAACGCAGACTCGGTTCTTAAACCACCGTGTGGCGAGAGCTCCGGACGTAGGGAGAGCCATTAGGTCCGGGTCCCATCCGTCATCGTCTCTCCCCGCTGGGCTTCCCGCCGTCGGAGGGTGGGCACCATAATACGGTGAGCGGCCAGGGGGTTTGCGCCCCGCGCCCCGCAAAACAGCCTCGTAGTGCGACCTCTGATCAGACAAGACAACCCGCATATCAGTAAGCAGAGGAAAAGAAACTAACAAGGATTCCCTTAGTAGCGGCGAGCGAAGAGGGAAGAGCCGAGCGCCGAATCCCTCTTTCCCCTGACCGGGGTGGACCGGGAAATGTAGCGTACGGAAGTCTGTTTAGTCTCGGTGCGGACGTGGGACCAAGTTTTGCAAGCACGTGTCTTCCATAGATGGTGAAGGCCCGGTATCGTCCCGCATCCCGCCGGGTAGATCGGGCTTCCCGGAGTCGGGTTGCTTGTGAATGCCGCTCAAAGTGGGTTGTAAACTCCATCTAAGGCTAAATACCGGCACGAGACCGATAGCGAACAAAGTACCATGAGGGAAAGTTAAAAACAGTACTTTGAAGAGAGAGTTCAAGAGAGCGTGAAACCGTTGAGAGGTAAACGGTCGGGGGACCGAGAAGACCGCCCCGGGGGATTCAGCAGGGCGGACGGCCTGCGCTCGTGTGGTTCCGTGACTTGGAGGCGAGTTCATCCGGGCGAGAGAGGGGGCGATCCCACTCCCTGCTCGGCCCTGAGCTTCGCCTCCCGAATTCGGGCCTCTCGGGCGTATGAAGGCTCGACCCATCAGGTGCATTTTCCCCGCGTGGTGGTGAGTCGCGACCAGCTCCGGCTAGGCTTGGAAGGGCCCGAGGGTGAAGGTAGGTGCATCCGGAGATGGGGCCCACACGGCCCCGGACACAGGCGTTCCGCTACAGCCCCTTGCTCCGACTTCGCCGATAACGCCGGGGCCGCGGAGCAATGTCCTTTCCGCGTTCTCCCCTCCTTCGGGATCGTTCGGTCGATCGGGCCGGTTGGGCTGTCCTCAGCCCCGGGCTAGGCCCACTACGGCGAGATCTAAGACACCCCGTCCATGGTGGGTTGACAGCGCACCACCGGCCTGCTCTCCACTGAGTGGAGAGTGGAGCAAGAGCATACACGGTGGTACCTGAAAGATGGTGATCTATGCCTGGGCAGGGCAAAGCCAGGGGAAACCCTGCGTGGAGGCCCGTAGCCGTCCTGACGTTCAATTCAGTCGTCTGACCTGAGTATAGGGGCAAAAGACTAAACAAACCATCTAGTAGCTGGTTCCCTCCAAAGTTTCCCTCAGGATAGCTGGCACCAAACTCAGTTTTATCCGGTAAAGCAATGATTATAGGCTGCGGGGCCGAAACGTCCTCGTACTACTCTCAAACTTTAAATGGGTAAGAGGCCCGGCTCGCAGGCTCGGAGCCGGGCATCGAATGATGGTGCCAAGTGGGACACTTTTGGTAAGCAGAACTGGTGCTGCGGGATGAACCGAACGCGCGGGTTAAAGCGCCCGACGCGACGCTCATCAGACCCCAGGAAAGGTGTCGGTTGATATAGACAGCGGGGCGGTGGCCATGGAAGTCGGAATCCGCTAAGGAGTGTGTAACAACTCACCTGCCGAATCAACTGGCCCTGAAAATGGATGGCACTGGAGCGTCGGGCCCATACCCGCCATCGCAGGTGTCACAATCCTCAATTTGAAACACGGACCATACGCCGCGACGAGTAGGAGGGCCGCCGTGGTGGCGCTGAAGCCTCTGGCATGAGCCTTGGTCGAGCCGCCGCGGGTGCAGATCTTGGTGGTAGTAGCAAATATTCAGATGGAATCTTTGAAGGCCGAAGTGGAGAAGGGTTCCACGCCGACAGCGCTTGGCCGTGGGTTAGTCGGTCCTAAGGGATAGGCGAACGCCGTTTGGAAAGATGGTCTCGTCTGCCTCTCGCTGGCCGAAAGGGGATCGGGCCAATATCCGCGGACCTGGGAGCGGGGAGATTGAGTGCCAAGAGGCACTCTCATGGCGGTAACGCAAACGAACCCGGAGACATCAGTGGGAACCCCGGGGAGGATTCTCTCTCCTTGCTAAAGAGCTGGAGGGCCCTGGAATGGGATTGTCCCGAGAAAGGGGCTCAACACTCTGAAAGGCGCCACATGCATCTGTGAGGCAGCCAGGACGTTCCCCATCGGCCCTTGAAAATCCGGGGGAGATATAGTGAATTTCCCCCCAGGCCGTACCAATGTACCAATATCCGCATCAGGTCTCCGAGGTGAACAGCCTCTGGCGTGTTGGAACAATGTAGGTAAGGGAAGTCGGCAAAACAGATCCGTAACTTCGGGATAAGGATTGGCTCTAATGGCTGGGCTCGGTCGGGCCCTTTAGCTGAAGCATAGGCTGAGGGCCCGGAGCCTTCGGGGACGAACCTCCGCCACGTTTCATCTTCGGCCCTTCCTTCCCGAAGCCGGCCGGGCTCCGTGGCCCATCGCCGGCCACACTCGTGAGCTCGGCCTTCCGTTCTCCTGTTCGGACGTGGGGGGAAGACTATTGAATTGGGGCTTGGGGGGACTGGAGCGGTGTGACTGGAGCCGGGTGCGACGAGCCGAGGCCTCATGGATCTATCGGGTGTGAGTCTCGCCTCGGGGGGCGGCAGCTCCGAGGCGGTTCTCTCGACCGGCACCCAACAGCCGAATTAGAACTGCTGCGGACAAGGGGAATCCAACTG